>NC_058133.1:456194992-456228139 GCF_016433145.1 Gracilinanus agilis
AGAGAGAGAGAGAGAGAGAGAGAGAGAGAGAGAGAGAGAGAGAGAGAGAAATATCTGGTAGCTCCCCTCCCCAATGCCCAGGGAAAATTCCTAAGAGAACCACTACCTCAAATTCAAGGTATTCTGTAGGTCTATATACCCTAAAACAATAACTCATAAGAATCTACCAGCCTATTCCCTTGTAATGGTCAGTCAGAAGAAACAAAGCAAATGACCTGAATATAAAGAGGTCCTAGGTTCAAATCCAGCATCAGGTACTTCCCAGCTGTGTAACCCTGGGCAAGTAACTTGACCCCTATTGCCCACCCTTACCACTCTTCCACCTATAAGCCAATATACAGAAGTTAAGGGTTTAAAAAAATAAAAAAATATATATAAAAATAAAGAGGGAAACGATAAATAAATTAAGTGAACACAGAATAGTATACTTGTCAGATCTCTGGGAAAGGAAAGATTTTTTTTAACCTTTTACTTCTGTGTAATGGCTCATAGGTGGAAGAGTGGTAAGATGGGGGTCAAGTGATTTGCCCAGGGTCACACAGCTGGGAAGTGTCTGAGGCTGGATTTGAACCTAGGACTTCTTGTCTCTAGGTCCGACTCTCAATCCACTGAGCTACCCAGCTGCCCCCTGGGAAAGGAAAGATTTTAAAACCAAGCAAGAGTTAGAGAAAATTACAAAATGTAAAATAAATGGTTTTGATTATATCAAGCTAAAAAGCTTTTGTACAAACAAAAATAATGTAGTCAAAATCAGAAGGGAAACAACAAATTGGGAAAAAATCTTTATAACAAAAAAACTCTGACAGGGGTCTAATTACTCAAATATGCAAGGAGTTAAATCAGTTGTATAAAAAAATCAAGCCATTGCCCAATTGATAAATGGGCAAGGGACATGAATAGGCAATTTTCAAATAAAGAAATCAAAACTATCAATAAGCACATGAGAAAGTGTTCTAAATCTCTAATAATTAGAGAAATATAAATCAAAACAACGCTGAAGTATCACCTGACACCTAGCAGATTGACTAAAATGATAGTAGGGGAGAGTAATGAATGTTGGAGGGGATGTGGCAAAATTGGGACATTAATGCATTATTGGTGGAGTTGTGAACTGATCCAAACATTCTGGATGGTAATTTGGAACTATGCTCAAAGGGCTATAAAAGAATGCCTGCCCTTTGATCCAGCCATACCATTGTTGAGTTTGTACCCCAAAGAGATTATAGATAAACAGACTTGTACGAAAATATTTATAGCTACGCTTTTTGTGGTGGCAAAAAACTGGAAAACAAGGGTATGCCTTTCTATTGGGGAATGGCTGAACAAACTGTGGTATATGCTGGTGATGGAATACTATTGTGCTCAAAGGAATAATAAACTGGAGGAATTCCATGTGAACTGGAAAGACCTCCAGGAACTGATGCAGAGTGAAAGGAGCAGAGCCAGAAGAACATTGTACACAGAGACTGATACATTGTGGTAAAATAGAATGTAATGGACTTCTGTACTGGCAGCAATGCAATGACCCAGAACAATTCTGAGGGATTAATGGTAAAGAACGCTACCCACATTCAGAGGAAGAACTACAGGAGAGGAAATACTGAAGAAAAGTAACTGCTTGAACACATGGGTTGAGGCAGACATGATTGGGGATGTGGACTCGAAACTATCACACCAATGCAACTATCAACAATTTGGAAATAAGTCTTGATCAGTGACACATGTTAAAACCAGTGGAAATGCACATTGGCTATGGGGGAGGGGAGGTCAGGGGTTGAAGGGGAAAGTAAAAACATGAATCATGTAATCATGATAACTTTTCTAAAAAATAAAAATTATTTTAAAAAAAGAAGAAACAAAGCAAAAGTTCAAAACAAAACTATTTAATGAAATGACATAGCAAGTAGTAGTATTTCCTCCATGATCCTGGGGTATATTCTCATAAATATGCATATCAGTGGGAAGACTGGACACCAACAAGGAACACTGGTGGCCACAGTGCATAAGTGGAAAGAAATATGCAAAAGGAACCTATATGGCTAGAAGATAACCAAAGCTACCAAGATATACTGAAGAAAGACAACTCATAACTCTAATACTGCATGTTTCTTGATGTCTTCTAGTGATGTCATCACTCTACTCAGACTTGGCCTGGTCTCCACTGGTCTCATTTTACAATTTTGTACCACTAGAGGTTGTTCAGTCAGATGAATAGTCTCCATTGTACACTGCTCAAATGGATTCTGTCCATATGCTCCCACTGGATCCTTAATCTTCTCCAGATTCTCCTCTTCTGAATACTCTCAGATGATTTCCATCTGAGGCAGCATGGAACAGTGGAATTAGAGGCAGGAAGATATATTCAAAATTACCTCCAACACATGGTGTTTGTACTTAGGAAAGTCAATTAATCATTTGTGTTCTCAGTTTCTCCAATGATAAAAATGAAAGAGTTGGATTTGATGATCTACAAGTATTCTTCCAACTTAAAATTTATTATCCTTTAATTTTATTCCCAGATGGTCAATTCTGAGGAAAACCCTATTTATGAACTTCAGATTCTAACTGAAGCAAAGGGCCTAAACTATTTCTTCTGCAAGGCAAGAGTAGATGATGCAGTGCTCTTTTAGCTTAAATTCCATGGGCTTTATCTTTTAGAAATACTAGAAACTCTAACCTAGAAACAGGAAAAACAAAACAAAACAAAAATCCTCTTGAGTTAACTGTATTTTTTTCCATCAGAATATTAACCGAGAGATATCTTATCCCACACTCCTCCAGAAGATTCTTAGTCACAGCAGCTTGGAATTTGGAATCATTTGGAACAACAAAAAATAGGATCTCCCCTTCTCTCTCTCCCCCTCCCCCAAGCAAATTAATATTCTAAGTCTTAATTTTCTTTCAAATAAACTTTCCTGGTTGTCAGGCATGGGATCTTCACGGGTGACTTCATTCTAGCTCATGGTAAGTAGTCTATATATCTCAATTTTAATCTGAAGGTTGAAATAATATGAAGCCATTTCAGAGGTATTTGTCTAATACTACCAAATAAATCTAGTAGTTCTAGACTCCCCACTTTTCCAACCAGTAGTTTTTTTTTCTCCCATACAGATGAGCCTGTGGGGAAAAAAGGTCCACAGAAAAGCTAAAAGCAGAAGACAGAGCCATTGTCTCTCTCTCTCTCTGATCAGCTTTAGTTCTGACCTTTTCTTGTGTGGCTACAGCCATCCCAGAATTTCAAAAATATTTTAAAAATTTAAATGTATTTATTTGTTACATTAAAATACCCAGTTAACTCCTTCCCCTCTCCCCATTAGAGAAAGCATTATTAGGCAAAAAGATATTTGTATATATAAATCTATGTCTTGATTATTTCTATTCATTAGTTCTTTCACTGGAGGTGAACATATACAAGTCATTTTTCAAACAATATCCCTGTGCTGTATATAATATTCTCATGGTTCTACACAGGGCTAAACATGCTTTGCTTCATTTCATTCTAACCACATTCCTGTGCTGTTGGTCTTCCAGGCTGCTGGTGATGCCTCAGTTGGCTGTCCTTTGATTTAAAACTTCATTTCCAAAAAGGCTTAGAATCTCTTTTGCCTTAAGAATATGTATAATTTCTCCTGGTTCTTTCTAGTCATATAATTTTCTCTCTACATCAAAATCTTTAGCATCATCAACAACAAAGGAGGTAGGGGCAGCTATGTAGCACAGTAGATAGAGTGCCAGACCTTAAGAGAGAGGACCTGGGTACAAATTTGACTTCATATACTTCCTAGCTATGTGACCCTGGACAAATCATTTAACTTCAATTGCCTAGCTCTCTAGGCCTCCTTTCCTTTGCCAAAGAACTGTTCTAATACCTCCTGATGGCATGAAGGGGATCTGGGTCTCTCAAGAACTATACCAGTGGGACAAAAGTTCTGATTGGCCCCAACCATCTTGGCAAAGCTTTAAGTACAGGTCTGATGATACATGTTGTTTGAGGAACAGACTAGTTTGGTTGGGAGAGGGCATCACTAAGTAGCTGGAAGAAGAACTTTTTCAGCCGTAGGACCTCCTTTGAACGAGGCTTTCCCCCAAACATGAAGACCATTTTTGATATTCTGGAAGGGCTGTGACCTACATAGATGCACAGAGAGTTCACAAGGATGAAATTATAAGCCATCAAAGTACTGAAGATTACACATTTTACTACTCTGAGATTCAGTTTTCCAATCTATAGATGAAGATATTTTTTTCTTAAAAAAAGGCATTTATTCATTTGGGACTTTGGATTCTGCAAAACAAGGCCAATGGACTTAGAGATCTCTAATACAATTATGTAGACACAAAACCACAAAATAACTGTCCCACAAGGTTTTCTCTCATGCAACCAGCATACCAGTTGGGAGCTAATTTTTTTCAAGTATCACCCTGAGGTGTTCAAATCACTATGCAGACACTGAAGAGTTTTCTCAATAAAATCCTTTTCCACTCCTGGCATCAAAAAGAGCTCTCTAAATGCAAATGAAGGGCCCAAAATTCAGCAGAAACAAGGAAATGATCCCTTTATTTCTCTCCCCAAACAGTGATCATGGTTTTAAAAAAAATTCTGTATTTAACAACCACAGGGAGTCATCAAAAGATTTTGCTGAAATTGGATTGAAAACTAAAAGAAACTCCCATTCTCCAAAAACACAGCTTCTTCAGCTCAATGGCATTTTTCTGTCAGGCACATCTCTGATTCTTTAAGGAACTATCTTGAAGCTGTTAGTACAATCTCCAAACTACTTAAAAACACATACCTCGAAAGAAAAACCCTTCATTCCTGAAGGAGTAAAGTGTACCCAAACTTCTTTTTATAACAATATTGGATGAAAACTTACATAACACCAAAGCAAAAAGTGAAAAACAACCCATCTGAGTTTAAGAGAAGACTGTGGTGAGGGAGAAGAAGGGACTTGTGAAGAATACATTGTTATTGTTTATTAGATACTCAGAGCCAGCAGACAAGCTGGGAACATAAATGAAACAAGCAGAGAAGGCAAGTAGCATTAGGTACAAAAACAACTAATCAAAGTCAAACGGCTTTTACAAAGACTACAGAAGAGGCCTCTAAACATTAAAATTCACTTTTTTATTTGAAATGGGCCTTTATTGATGGGTAGGATCTCAACAGAGGATAGGGTAGAGAGGACATTCTAGCTACAGAGAACTCTGTGAGCAAAGGCTCAAAGGCAAAAAATCATGGAACCTGTTTAGTTTAGTTTTTTAAATTCAATTTTCACATCAAATGAATAAATAAATAGACATAAAAAAGAAAGATTCTTCCTTTCAGGCCAAAAGGAACTGGGCAGTAGATATCCATAGAAAAGGATTCACAACCACAGTGCTTTTGTTGAAATAAAAAGCAAAATACTTGAATACATAGAAGACTAATATAAAGGAAACATGATCAAATCTTCCTGTTTTATGCAGATTCAAACCCTTCCTGCTTCAGAATTTGGACTCCATGGTTTAAGAGAGGAGGTATCCTTGCTTCCAATTTTCTCAATTTTATTCACATGAGAGGTAAAAGAGTCATGTAAAGCAATGGTGTCTCACTGAAAAATAGAAATAGAAAATGAATGGGTACTAATCCATACCTAAGGATCCTTGCTATCCCCATATTAACAGTTTTAAAAATGTAATGTTATCTAAGTTTGATTGTATTGTTTTCTTATGTTATATATTTCCTAATTACATTTTAATCTGATTGGGTCATACTGGGGAGTATTGTAGGATTGATGCTTCCCATGGACTCCTTGTATTATTTCTCTGATATAAAATGTAACAGAGGTGAAAAAATGGTCTGAAACAGATTATAGCAACAGTGAAGAAAATGTTTTGTCCAAAGGAATCAGAAACATCTGATCTAAACAAAGAAATGAACAAAAATTTTGTCTTCAGAAACAAGAAACAAAGTTGTCTAATAATTGACCAAAAAAATCAGATTTTTTTTTCATTTAGCCCAGAACCTGTGACTAAGAGAACTGTGAAGGTAATTATCCCCTGTAATATCATCTCACCTAATATCCTACTTTCATGAATGTTGATCTGGGTCTCTCTGTAATGTGGCCTAGCATAGCTAGGGAAGATTTCATAGAGTTTGAGAAAGGCCTTCCTAGGATTGAATAGAAGTGTGAAGGAAGGTAAGGGGGGAGGGGGGGGAAAGGGAAGGAAACATTCTGGTCAAAAATAAATTAAACAGGGGGGCAGCTGGGTAGCTCAGTGGATTGAGAGCCAGGCCTAGAGACGGGAGGTTCTAGGTTCAAATCTGGCCTCAGACACTTCCCACCTGTGTGACCCTGGGCAAGTCATTTGACCCCCATTGCCTACCCTTACCACTCTTCTGCCTTGGAGCCAATACACAGTATTGGCTCCAAGACAGAAGGTAAGGGTTTAAAAAAATAAAATAAAATAAAATAAAATAAAATAAACAATACAAAAGTATAAGTGAAAATCACAATGGCGTGAAATGTCCTGTTTCAGAAAGAATGAATAAAAATTTCAGGTAGCAAAGTGTATTAACATAAGATGGAATTAGTGAAAGATGAGATTAGAGATAGAAATCAGAAAATTCAGGGCATTGAATGAGAGGCTAAGGAATTCTGGCTTGTTCTGCAGGCCAGGATGAGTAATTAAAGGTTTTGGAGGAAGATGAGTGGCCTGTGTTAGTAAGTAGAAAGCATAATTTGCTGGTGTGTATGGATAGGTTAGAATGGGGAGATATAATTTAATGACTCCAGTTTGGAAAGTCACAGGAAACTCACAGGAGTAAAAGTTGTGATTAGGTGAGCCTTGGACATGGGGGTGAAAATCATAGATTAGCAGGATGGAAACATTTAGAAAGGAAAAGTAAACAGGACTTATTGACTAAATGTAGAAAACAGAATATCAGCAGCAACAGCAGCAACCATAAGTAAAACAAATATTAATTGAGCATTTGCTATGTATATGGCACTGAAGATTATTGAGCAGTAGACAGTGACACCATTTCTACTAAGGTTAATTCAAAAAGCAGGTTTAAATGAGAGCAAAAAGGATTTATAGCTCTTATGGAAAAGAATTTCCCGAAATTATACAACGAATAAGATCTTCTGGGTAAAAAGAAAAAAAACATAAATTGGCCTTTAATCACCCCACCTATGGAACTCAAAGAATGAAATTTAAAGTCTACTGGAATACTGTAAGCCGGGAGTGTTTACCAAGTTATAATAGTTAGGAATCAACATTAGTGATCTTCCCTACCAATAGAGGTAGGCAATATGAATAATCTATTTCTAAAAAAAAGGTGAAAGCTGCATTCTGCATGCTTACATAATAAGCATTCTCTGTTAGTAGTTTATTTCAGTTTTCCTCCCTACCTGTTAGGTGGCCCAGTGGAGAAAGCACTGGGCCTGGAGTAAAAAAGACCAGCATTCAAATTTGAACTCATATATTTATGAGCTGTGGGACTTTGTATGATCTCTGCCTTAACCCCTACTTAAAACTGGAGAAGGAAATAGCAAACCTCTCGAGTATCTTTGCCAAGAAAACTCAGGGACAGTCGGTTCACAGGGTCACAAAGAACTGGACGTGACTAAGCAACAACCTTAACAGAGAACAGAAAACAAACAAACAAACAAAGGAGGTGCCACTTTTGTAAGTTTAAAAAAAAAAAAGAAGTTCTAATAAACTAATCTGTGCTCACTTCTGTTAATAGCTTAATATAAAATCTTTTCCTTTACATTCCTGCTGCTTCCTTCTGGACCTGTCACACCTTTAGCTGAGGCTATTTTCCATGTATGGAATATAATTCTTGTTTACTTCCTCCTTGAAAAATCTATAGCTTCCTATATAGCTCAGGTATGACCTCCTACAAAAGCCATTTCCTGATCCTCCCAGTTGTTGCCATTCTTTTCCTCTTGAAATAACTTTTATTATTTTGTGTTTATTTATCTTCATATGTTATGTGCACTCTCAGTAGAAGATAAGCTCCTCGAAAGAAGAGACTATTTTATTTTTGTCTTTGTATCCCCAGCACCTTGTACATTGGAAGGTGCTGGATATATGTTTGTGGAATTAAATTGACAGGAGTTGATTTTTTTAATCACTCCATAGAAATACTCTTGATTTTTTATTCATCAAGCACATATATCTTTTCACTGCAAAATCCACATTACTTTACAGATCATGTATTTTATAATACTTGTCCTTTATCTGCCATGTCACTCCTAGAATAGACCAAGGGCAAATATAAGGAATCAAAATAGGTTCTGTAAGTTAAAGCCTTGGTACTTTGTATTTGATCTAAAACTATGGCAAATCAATGATAATGGACCACTGAGCATTTAATCAATACCTACAATCTAATAGTTGCACTGTACTAGATACCACATATAGAGCTACCAAGAATGAAACAATTCCTACTTTCAGAGCTAGAATTTAAATGGAGGAAAAAAGCAGCTCAGTTCTAGAATGAAAGTATAGTCCTTATGTCCTCCTTTGCCAAAGGTACCGCAGCTGAATTTCAGGTGAATGCTCCTAAGAGCAAGGTTAATTCTAATTTCCCAGATTGTTTCACACCACACTGAATCATGACAGCCCTACTTGGCAGTATGGAGACAGAAGGGTTAAATCGAAACTGCCCCATATCTACCAGCATTCTGATCTGCAGGGACAAGATAATAAAACCTGCCTTGGTTTTTTCCAGACAAACTTCCATGCACCTGTTGCATATGAAAAGCATCATATTCACATCTTCACAATTCTTCCTCCCAATGCATTCACTTCAGAACAGCTAGATTACCTTTCATTCTTTGGAAAAGTCCTCAAAGAAATCATCAAAATCCATTTTTTCAAGCACCTAAAAGTAATAATCTATTTCTAAAGAAACTGAAAGTCACATTCTGAATGCTTATATAATAACTAGTCTCTGTTATTAGTCTATTTCAGTTCTTCTCCCTATGCTGGCCTTCATCATCGCCTATAAAGCCAGATTTGAACCCAGGGGCAGCTAGCCTTAGACAAATGTATTAATGAGGTAAATTTTTTCTTTGGTGGTTTTATTCTATTACTCCTAAGAGTCAAATAACCTTAGACCCCCAATAGAGAACACCTAGTGAAAGAATGTCATTTTTTAGAAGATGAAACAGTTCCAGTGAATTGAGCAAATTGTCTAAAGTTTTGGGTCTAGGACTAACGATATAGCTTTCATTTCTTCATCCAAAAACTCTATTCATATCTCTTGACCACTTCTCAATTGGGGAATGGCCATATATGTACTAAAATATTTATAGCAGCTCTCTTTGGAGTGGCAAAGAACTAGAAATTGAAGGTATGACTATCAACTTGGGAATGGCTAAACAAGTTGTGGCATATGATTCTGATGGAATACTACTGCAAAATAAGAAAGTCTAATAGGCTAATTTAAAAAAAATACAGTAAGACCTACATGAAGTTATGAAGAGTGAAATGAAAAGAACCAAGAAGGCATTATATAGAGCAAAAGAAATATTGTTTGAAGGATTTGTATATGCCTACCTCCAGAGGAAAAAACTGATAAATAGAAGTAAGCAAGGCAAGGTTTATATATATATATATATCTTGCGTGTATGTGTGTGTGTGTGTGTGTGTGTGTGTGTGTGTGTGTGAAATGATGTCTTCTCTAATGAGAGAAAGGGGGAAATGGGGCTACCTAGGTATTTTAATGTAACAAATAAACAAATAAGTAATTTATTTTTTAAAAAAATAGTACTAATGAGGTTTACTTACAAAGGTTTAGTGGAGACAGCTCAGTCAGTTATTAAATTTTTAGTTTCAGCATTTTCACTTTGGAAATTTTAAAGATATATGAATCAGGGTTTGATTTATTGTTTTGCTGATTGTCTAGACCTAAGAACATGATGGGGAAAATGTTAATAATGCAGATTTGAGGGACAGGTAGATGGCCCAGTGGATAGAGCACCAGGCCTGGATTTGGGAAGACCTGGCTTCAAATCTGGCCTCAGATACTTCCTAGCTATGTGGCCCTGGGTGAGTCAGTTAACCCCAACTGCCTAGTTCTTACTGCTCTTCTGCCTTGGAACCAATACTTAATATATTAATTCTAAGGCAAAAAGTAAGAGTTTAAAAAAAAAGATTCTAAGTTATATTTTCTTTTCGCAAATTCCCCAGCATACTACTTTTTAGTCCAAAATTCACACCTCATAATTCCATCTTTCTATGGTATATATTTTTGGTACCCCTTGTCTTTTTGTTACCCTCCATTCCCCTATACCAGTGATTCCCAAAGTGGGTGCTACTGCCCCCTGGTGGGTGCTGCAGCGATCCAGGGGTTCGGTGATGGCCACAGGTGCATTTATCTTTCCTATTAATTGCTATTAAAATAAAAAAAATAATTTCCAGGGGGCTAAGTAATATTTTTTTTCTGGAAAGGGGGCTGTAGGCCAAAAAAGTTTGGGAACCACTGCCCTATACATATGCTATCCAAATTCTATTATGCCCTTATCCTGATCCCCCATAGGATGATTTCAGAAAAACCTGGAAATATTTACATGAACTGATACAAAGCAAAGTAAGCAAAACTAGGAGAACAGTGGATATAGTAACAGAAATACTATACGATGATCAACTATGAAGAACTGAATTATCATTAGCAAACCAAGGTTTCAAGAAAACCCCAAGGGACTCATTTTTAAAAACGCTATCTAGTGCCAAAAAAGAACTGTTAGAGTGATTGCAGATCTAAGTGCACTATCTTTCACTTTATATCCTTCAGGAGATTTTTTATTATATATGTGATATGTACATTCTGTCATGGCATGAGAAATATGAAAATCTTGCACTGATACACTGTTATAACCAATATCAGATTATATACAGCCACAGGGAAGAGGGAGAAGGAGGGAGGGAGGGTATTTGAATTGTAAAATATCAGAAAATAGTTGTCAAAAATTGTTTCCATGTGTAATTGAAAATATATTTCAGTTTAAAAAGATTTAATTGATTCAGAGAAATCATGCTTGGATCATTAATATAGCTTCCCAAGGGTTTAAGCAATAAAGCTAAAAAACTAAACAAAATAAAAATATATAAGCCAAACCATGATCAGGAAGGAATTGCTCTCCCTCAGGGAAAACTGGTCTACCAATACTACTATCGTAGAGTCATCGAAACTACATTCAGCTAAATCAATGCCATAGTCTTTCCATACTATACTAAAGGAAATATTTTTTGAATTGTTAGATTGCCTAAAAGTGTTTCATTTAATTCCAAGTCTGTATCTGAAGTACCAGACGTGTGAATGAGTATTGTTCTACAATAACTATATGTTAAAGATGAGTTAATGAACTGAGAGTTCCAAGGAATTTCTACTCTAGGAGTTCCCCATACCAATGAAATCAGAGCTGAAGACACCTATCCCACCAAAGTTTAGAATTGAAATAAGGCATTAGAGATCATCTAGTTTTACTCCTCAAATTTTTGAGGGGGCAGGTTGTTTTATTCTTTTAAAATCATTTTAAATTAATGTTTTAATTAATAAAAAGACATCTTTCTCTTTTACCTCTTCCTCTGCCCATGCTTCATGGTAAAAAAGGGGGGGGGTGGGAATCCCAGATACCAACATTTATAGTCAATCAAAACAAATTACTGCATTTGTTCTCTGGTTCCTTCCAGTGGAATGTTTTAATCTACATTCTGAGGATATCACCTCTCATGGCAGGATGATGTTTCATCATCATTAGAATCCTGATTAATCATTTCATTGATTAAAGTTGGTAAGCCTTTCAAAGTTCCTTTTCTTTAAAATATTGTTGCTATTGTATACATTATTATTCTATACATTGTATACATAACTCCTTCATTTGTAGATAAACTAAGTTTCCAGAGGTTGAAGAAAGTAGAAAGAGCATAGTAATTAAGGGAACCAGGATTTGACTTCAGGTTTCAGATTCCAAAATGAACACACACTAATCTTTTCTTTCTAAATTTTAGTGTTATCTTTTGTTTTTACATCAACTTCCCATTTCCAAATATATCTGTTTTACACTCTACTCAGCAAGGTATGCATCAGAGCAAAAACTGAAAAAAGAGAAGAAAAAATTAACAATTCAACCAATCTAATGAACACAACAATCCACTCTGACACTATATGCCCTGTTCTATATCCACACACACACCCAATTTCTGAAAAGAAGGACACTAAGTTCATTTTCTCATCCTTTATTTGGGGACAAGCTTACTTATACTTATACGAGGTTCTGTTTCTTTTTCTCATTCTTTCCATTTATATTGTAGCCATTTTTAAAAAACCTTAATTTCTATCTTAGAATCCATATAATGTACCAGTTCAAAGACAGAAGAGCAATTAGGACTAGGCAATTGATGTTAAATGACTTGCCTAGGGTCACACAGGTAAGAAGTGTCCGATCCCAGATTTATTTGTAGCTATTGTTCACACACCCAATCTTAAGAAATTTTTTTGGCTAAAAGTTCCATTACCATTTTCAGTTTTTAAGTATGTATTAGTATGCTTTGAAATGTATATTCAATGCTGAAAGGAAAACTTCATTTTATTAACATTTTAAAAGTCCATCCATATCATGTAGCATTCATTTTGGCATAAATTATAGACACTACTCTTCCACACATATGTAGCGTGTCAGAATGCAAAAAAGTTATCATTAGCTAATCATCAGTTGAATAGCAGAAGCAGGAGGAACTTGGTTGTGTCATTTCTCAGTAAAATATGTCTAATCGACAAGAAAATAAGACAAAGATAGAAGTTATATCAGCTTTATTCCAAGACTCTTGGATATCTATGCTTAAAACTTCTAGGGTAGGTCATAATAATGATTCTGACACGAATTAAATGTGTGACCATGGACAAGTCACTAATACCATGTAGGCCTCAAATTCCTAATACATGAAGTGGGTGAGTAATAACATTTACTTGCATTGTTCAGATGAGGGAAATCCTTTGTAAAGTTCAAAGCACTCTTAAAATGTGAGTTATTTTTAGAGAATTACTTCCATTAAAACTCACTCTAATCTTAAATGTAAGAAATTCCTTCTAAGGCACAAAGAACTTATTATAGATCACAAGAAACTAGTTAATCATATGTCTATTCACCCTTTGCAAGAGTTGATATCAGACTAGGGCTGAGGGGTGGAAGAAGAGGAAGTACTATGTAAGATGTACATTTTAAATACTAATGATCTTACCTGACCATTTGTGACTTAATTTATGACATTTATGACCTGACTTTTCCAGACTCAAAACCTGCTTGACAGTTAGCCAGTCAGAGATGTTACTTTTACTCATTGTCTTCCATGTGATGTGGAAACAATGAGATGAAATCCTATCCCATCGTTATTTATGTAATGGTCCATCATTGTAACTGAACATGGATCGAATCAGTTTGCCCTCTCCTAAAGGTATGAATTTTTAGGGACTTTGCCGTCTTTTTTTTTTTCTCCTTAACAGAGCTTCCCTGTAAATAATACAACACAAGGAAGCCATAAACTATTCCCAAAGCATACAAGGCTACAGAGTCAATGGTGTATTAGCTTAAAAAATTGATCAAGCTCATCTTGTAAAAGGAAGATAAAAAAGGTGGCTCTCTCTGTGAGGAGAGTCATGCTTGAGGCTGCATAACACACACGAGATGATAACAAGAAACCTCAATATTTGCTGATGTTAAGTTTTGCTTTTAGTTCTCCAAGGAAAGTCTTCTGACTTGGTAGGTATGATAAAAACAAATCCTGATGTGATCAGCCCTAAATTCTGTGCTTGCTGACTATAATGTAAAAGTATATACCTGCAGAGCCAGAGGGTATATCATGAATCACTTTACAGAGAGCAAAGCACTATAGGCACAGTGATAATATGAAGAAGGTGAAAGGATCATAGCAAGATGTATCAGGAATATCCTATGTAAAGGCAAGATTTTCATGTGATTTAGAATTGAAGGCTGCCACCAAATTCCATAATGTCATCGTAATGTCATCCAACAACTTCATAGACATTTCTAGACTGTTAGATGCCTTAATAGTGACCATCTTTCTCCAGCCTAGGTGGAAGAGGAGATAGAGCACTGGATCTGGAGTCAAGAAGACCCAAGTTTAAATTTGGACCCAGATTCTTCATGGCTGTGTGATTCTGAGCAATCATAGGATCATTAATATCTAGAAGGAACCTTATGTGACACTTAGTGATTAATCTATACTTTATTTTGAAATCCTCTTATTTTAGAAGCTGAAACCCTCAAGTCAGATAGACAGTAAATAGCAGGCAAAATTTGAATCAGAGTCCTCTAATTTTAAATCCACTATGCCTTCCATTACATCTAAATAAATTGTTTAAAAGGAAAAAAGTATGCTAGCATTGTTGGAATAATGTACAAGTACCAAAAGTGACTATTTTCAATAGGTCCACATTTCTTTTATATGTGAGTATCTGGTATGTTGCTTGAAAAATAACTTGCCATACTTTATAATCATACTACATACAACCATTTAAACTAAGCTGCTATTAGATACTCTGAGAAACAATTACAATACACAATTCAGGCATTAGAAAACTGGAGAATTCATAAATAGAAATAAAACTAGCCTAAAAGACAATGATTCAAGCTTAAAATCATTGTGCAAAATGGTGGCTCATTTCTATTAAACCTTGGACGTTTAGTAATATGTTTTTGTTCCTTCATCTAGTCTCAGAAAATAATTCTTCAACATCAGCAGTCTACATAATGTGGCCTCTCATCAGATGCTTTTCCATAAGGATATCTCCAGTTGCTAATTCCTCCCTCCAATTACTTGGTATCCATTTTGGCCTTCTTTTGCAATCTTTATGTGTATACATACTGTCTCCCCCAATAGAATGTCAGCTCCTCAAGAGCAGGGAATGTTTCATTTTTGTTTATATCCTCAGCATCTGACCAAAAGCCAGGTAGAATAAGTGTTAGCTATTTATTGAATAACTAAATTATATGCGACCCTCAAAATATATGCTGGCTTAAGTCATATATTTGATTCTTTCCCTCCTCTTATCACTTCTATCCATTTAAAGTACTTTCCTATCAATAGGTGAATAGAATGTACATTTTACAGCACACATTTTTGAGTTTTCCAACCTTAAAGATTATTGAAAAAGGGGAGAGAAGGGCAGCAGATAAGAAGATGGGAAATAGAAAAGAGAAGCAGAGCTTATTAAATTATTCTCATTAGGCCTATTACCTGATTATCATTTAGCTCCCTGATTCCTTTTAGACCTGGGGCATTTGAGCAAGTTGTTATTTTCATGTTCATGGTTGATTTAGGCTATTACCCACTCTTTAGATAATTTACATTCTTTTTTTTTCTGGCTTACAAAGCTCCAGATAGACAAATTCTGAGACTAGAAAAATAAAATCACCATATCCTACATTTAAGAATATATGATAAATAAAAATAGAATTCCTAATCATGGAGTAAGTACAGAATTTCTCTGGTGTGTCGCCACCTAAACAGTTCAATAGAACTATACCCACTCATGCTAATCTGGTCAGAAAATCAGGAATTTGCCATTCATCCTATTTCAAAAATTAAGTTTACTTATCAGGCCAATACCTCATAGATCCCTAAGGCACCATACCCATAGAGAACATGACATATTTCCTAGCCTTTCATATGCTTGGTATTTAGACAAAAGAGATAACTGATAGTTTAAATTGAAAATCATCACCACCTTTTCCTCTTATTTTCTTGAAAAGATTTTCTTTAGAAAAATGTCCCTTTCCACACTGGCAGTTTCCCCCATGTAACTGCTGGTTGGTAAGAGCTACATCATTTCATGAATATTCATATCCAAAAGATATTTATAACAGTTTTGTTCATGTCATTGCTACCTAACCCTTCCCCCACACAACACTCTTTGAGCATTATAAATGAAGTCTTGAAATCTGGAAGGAACTGAAGTCTCAATAGTGTTACATAAGGATTTTGTTAATGAATTCTTAAAGCAATAGCCTAAAAAAGAAAAGAAATTACACACATGATTGTCTACCAGGGAGAAAAATCACAGCAATAAACTGGAAAATGAAATACCACCAGAAAGGAATTTCAAAATAAAATTTTTGGAAGTAGTTTTCTCATAAGAAAATAGTAAGGATAATACACATTTTATTCAATTTTCCGTAGCTACTCATGCTAATACAGTAATATATGTAGTAACATAAATACTGGGCACCTGGAATTATGTAAATAATATCATATCATCCAGGAACATGAGCATGATGCAGAATGGAATAGGAAAGGAAAAGAAATATAGCTCTCTTTTTAAAATATACACTTTATAGTTTTAAGGCCATTTTGCTTTGAAAGGCAGAAGGGTACAAGAGAGAGGTATTTGGAGAGGAATTCTTAGAGAAGAAGGCATTTCATGATGATCTTAAAAGAATAGTAAGAATTCAATAAGTAAAGAGAAAATAGATTATTCCAGACACAGGGAACAGAGAGACTAAAGAGATAGTGATGGGAAAGTAAGAGGTGTGTTCAAGGGAAAAGAAGGGTGTCCAGGTTGACTGGAACATAAAGCCCATAAAGGGTAATATAGATAAAACCAGAAAGATCAGATGTCATCATATTATAAGAAGCTTTTAATATCAGGGGAAAAAAGGGGGAAATAGGGTTGGAACTAGACTCAGTAAGCAATGAAAAAAGCAATGAATAATTCTGAATAAAGGAGTAATATGACTAGATTTATGTATAAAGTAGATCATTCTGATCATGTCTTCAAACCTAAAATGAAGAAAAGAGCAAGCGAAAGCTGGAAAACCCATTAGGATGCTATTACAACAGTGGAAGTGAGATGTGTATGATTGGATATGAAAAGTAAAGGAAAAAGAAAAAGAAAGATAACTCAAAGGTCTTGGATTAATGGTTGTCATAAATTGAAATAGTGGAATCACTAGGAAATACAGATTTGGTGACAAATGTAATAAACTCAGTTTTGGATAATTTGAGCTCTAGGTGCCAATGGGACATTCATTTAAAGGCATCATGTAAGCAATTGAAAATATAGGCCTGAAGGGCAGGGCAGAAGTCAGTGCTGAGGACAGAGATTTATGATTCAAAGTTTTAGAAATGAAAGAGATTTCAAGAAGAATGTAGAGAGAAATGTGAAGAGGATCAAGAATGGCACTCTGGGGCATGTTAATTTTTCCTTCAGTTAAAAAAAATGATAGTAAGAAATAGCTACCTGGGAATGTCTTAAGGCTTACCAATCTGTTGTTCCAATTGAGAATATTTCTTTGGGACTCTGGCTTATCTCCACAGTTTAAGGTTGGTTATATATATGAGCAGCAATATTGTATTCCCTCTTGAATACCTTTTTCCAACAGTTTATATACTCCCAAACACTATAAAGTACTGTGCCAAATTATTTTAGTATGCCATATAAATCATGCCCATGTCACAGTCTGTTGATACTATTCTCACCCCCCCCCCCAAAAAAAAAAAAGTAGCTGGAGTCTAGACACATCTCTGTATACCAATCTTTCAATAACTGAGTAGCCATGGTGGGAACTCATCTCTTCATATAATTATTCACTGATCTTTAAGCTTTATGCCTGCCTTGGCACTTAAAATAGTATAATCTAAATGTGACCACTTCTCATGCAGAAATTCTAGACATCAAACAAAAATCAATCAGTGACTAGATGAATCCTTATAATGAGCTGTGTCAGATACAGTTTTTGGTGGAGGGTTAGAAAGGATAGAAATTTCTTCTGACTGATGTGCTATTAGTAAATGTAGCTTGGATCCAGAAAAGTCTAATATCCAAGGCAAAATGGCCCTCTTTCCCTTCCTCAATACAACCTGATTTGTAAGAACCTTTTGCTCTATTAGAACATGTTGGGGTCATACCACAAGGATTTAAAATAAACCTCTATGGCTTATTTTGCCATTCACCCAGATAACTCCAGGAATGCCTGAAGCTAGCTCAATTCTAAGACATTTGGTTCTATCCCTGCTAGCAAGTCAAAAATATCAGTAAATTTAGAAATAGGATATTTATATGGGAGAAAAATATCTAGACTTTGCCCTGCACTGTCACTGTGAATTATTCAGGCAGTCCAAATAAAATGGGGAAAAGGGTTGGTACTCTAGCAACCCCAAATTTGTTTAAGGGAGATAGTCTAAGCAAACTCCTTTAGATAGATCCAGAAGGTTAGAGGCCTGTGTGCTCCAGAGGAGAAAGTTGGTATCTCTGGAATACGTTGGGAGGAGCAGAGAGTAAGGAACAAACCCAAAGTCATTGCCATTATAATGGCACTATGAGAGAGGTCCTCTGGCAAAATTAGAACTCTGACTCACTAGAGGGTTGTGTGAGAATTCATTTTTCATATACTGTCCTAGTTCCTATATATTAGGGAGAATTACTATACATTCATTCCTCTCTCTGGGATATGGGTTAGAGATACTATCTAGTCTGCTACTTTTTGCATTTGCTTTGTCCTTGTACTATACCAAATGCCCATTATACCCTGGGTTTCTTATCCTGAGGCTAGAGATTCTTTTGCTCACATTGGTGAAATCCTAGACAAAAGCTGTAATCAGTCTATATTCTGCAGTTTTCCATTAGGCAACTCTTAGTTGGGACAAAATTAAGTCAAGGAAAGACTTTTCTATCTCCAATATTTAAATTCTACCCATATAAATCCAAACCAAAGAGGGTATTTATTTGTGTATATACTATATTCTCTGCCTAGAGGTTTGCAGGATAGAATGTAAATTCCTTGGTGATGGGACTCTGGACTTTTGTCCTTTTATCTTCTGTCACTGGATCGGCAACTTATAAATATTAGGTGATTGATGAATATTATTTAAATTTAGCATTTATTAAGGAAATGAATGAATAGCAAATTGGTAGAAAACAGTCATAGGCAACATTCACAGAGTTGTCTCATTGCCCTTCCCCACTTTCAATTATCTGGATCTTGTATGCTTATAATACCAATAGACAGGGCAAGACATGAGCCCTTTTCCGGGTTTCTTATCTACCTTTGCTGTCCACCAGCTCTCAACTCTATGATGCTAAGAAACAAAAGAATTGTGTAAAGGTTAAAATTAATGGTTGGGCAATGATTATATGAAATTATGTGTTCACCAGTATTTATTATATCTCGAGTCAGAAATTTATTTACAAATGTTTACAAATAGAGAGAAAACAATAAAGAAGAGAAATGTGAGGGGAATAGAGAAGTTATCTATCCTATCAACCTAAATGTTTTGCTCCAGGTCTGCTTAATCCAGACAGAGATTAATTAGCTCTCAACCAGGAAGGCTTGTAGTGAGTAACCACATGGCCTCCTCAAAGATGGAAGCTAGTCTCTCCAGAAGCTAGGAAAGAGGTCAGCCTTTTACTCACCCAACAAAGTAATCTGAGTCAGAGTCCAAGTAGAAGCCAAGTTCCAAGCCCACAATCCAAGCTGTAGTCTCCAGCAAAGCTCCCTCGAAGACTATCTAAGACTATCTCCAGAGGACAATCTCTTTAGACTATCCTCTGTGATAATGAGATTAAATCTACCCTGCTCATCTTTAGATTTAATCACCAAAGGTGAAAACATCTCCATTTAACTCACAAGCTGAGTGGTCTGTAACCCACAGTGTGCTAGAGTAACAAATCAGAATTTACTGACTGCCTCTGGGCAGTCCTAAGAAAAGCATCTGTTGTGACAGGACACGTAAACTAAGAGGAGGTCACAGGAAGTGACATAAAAGAGGCCCCTTTAAAAAGAGACCTCAAGTAGATGGGCTCTCTTCTTTTCTGGTTTGTGAATGGGACCTGAAGGAGCTCTGCTGGTTTGTGATTGGGGCATTCCACGTATGAGTGTAAAGACTGAATCTTCCTGAACTTCTCTTAAGGAACTTTCTTTTAATAGAGACTCTGTGACTGAAGCTTTTGCTTCATTCGCCTTCAAGGCCCTTTAGGCCTCTAGCTTCCAGGCCTTGGGATCAAGGCTGGATTTCCCTCTGCTAAGGGTTAATTAGATCTACCTGGATTGAACTAGGGGATCAAAGCAAATTACTTACTGTGTTAGATTACTTATCCTATCTTATCCTCTCTCTTATTTCCTTATTTCTACTTCTCATTTGTAAATAAATTTCCATAAAAGTCATTTTAACTTGAAGTTAATCTTTAATTGGGGATTGATAATTGTTCAATCCCCTGGAGACCATCCTTCTAATATTTACCCAATCAAAACCCCTTTTCCCCACTTACACTTTTCAAAGACAATGTGCTCTGAAGGAGTTGGGGCTTGCTTTTTATGGTGACTTCTTGTCCCTTTCCCTCTTCACAGGGGACAATCACAGTTTCCAAATTGTTTAGCACTGCTCAGGGAGCAGTGTCTGCAGGATCAACTTCTCACCTTCTGAAGGTTAAGTTCTCATCAAAAAGATTCACAGATTCCCAGGTGATTGAATTTCTAAGGGTGTGAATTCCCTAAGTACCTTGCTAGCTTCTCACCAAGTACTAAGTAGAGTGTTTAATCTTTCATTGATTCAATTCAAAAGTAGACAGGGGGGAATTAATCCTGTCTTCAGTATATTAAGGTACTACATAGGGGTACTTAAGTTAGTGTTAACTCAGGATAGACAATAGAATAAAGAATTCTCTTTTACAATTAGAAGCAATCACATTCCATAAACCATCTTGGCAGGAGAACTAAGCCAGGTTGAGGGTAATCATTATTGAGTTAGGGTGCTATCTACCCCCAAGCATGTGAAGACTCCTCTCCTCCCCCATAGAATGATTGAATGAAAGTTTGTTCCAACAACCACAAAGGTGGAGGAGGCAGGCCCTGTGCAGCATTTAGAGCTTGCTAGACATCAAAATGCTAAAGCCACCCACTGTAATCTGGGCCATTACCAGTCATCTTGATTTTTGTCTTACTAATAGACTTTGATGATTTTGGAAGAGAGAGTAAGGATAATGACTTTATGGAACTCTTGTCTCACTTAAATCCAATTCAAGCACAAATCAAGAAAGACATTATCCAGTGATGTCACTGGTCCTCTTTGAAAATGAAGGGCAAATAACATCTGTAATATTAATAGGGCAGGGTAGGCTACATCTCAGCAACCAGACTTTGAGGAGTAAAACTTTAAAACAGAGTCTAGAGTCTGGTTAAAATCCCTGATTCTCCTTCCCCAAAGACCCCTGTTTTTATCCTTAATCTCTGTTTTTTAATGATGTTAAATCCAAAGTGTTAAATTTATTAGGATAAAAGTCTCAGCTCATTCATTAATCCCCATTGCTACAGCAACTCTGAGATCTTATTTTTTTGGTTTTGTTTTTGTTTTTTTGTCACAGAGAAAAAGGACACTTTTGGGGGCAAACCTGGGCATTCTCATAGAAACAAAGGTGGAGAAAAAGAAGCAAAAATAATCTGGGAGAAGTAGTGAAAGGAAAAGTTAAAACAAAAGTTCTGAACTGTTAATAAATACCTCAATCTTGAAATTGAGTTTCTTTCATTATTTTACTAAAATTATTCTCAGAGATAACTATTAATCAAATTCAGTCACTTTTTTTTTCAGTATTCATCTTCAGTTTTTCATGTGTGTTGACTGCTAAGCCTCTTCCAAGCACACTCTTCATTTGGCTTCAGAAACATAGTGTTTTCTGGGATCCCTTCCTACCAGAGTGCCTATAGTTACTAAGGAAAGGTAGGAAGAGGGGAGTAGACTGCTGTACTTTTCAAAGCAGATGACAAATTGGCTGCTGAGGTCAGACAGGAAGCAGGGTGGTGGTACAGAAGGAAGAAAATTTTGCTATTCCTAGGGCTCCTAGGCTCTGGGAATAGGGGAAAAAAACCTTTATTTGTAATCAAAAGCCTTAAGTTTTACTTCCAGATTAAAATATTAGGTGTGTGACCTTGAGTAAATTACCTCATCTCTCAGGATCTCAGTTTCCTTAACTATAAAATGTGAGTGATGACCTAGAAAATTTCAAAGGTCCCTTCTGGTTATAAAGTTTTCCTTCCCAACACAGAGTGGGAATTTCAGTTGGAATGATTTTAAGAAAACTACAAGACCAACTTCTATTTAAGATTTCTAGTTAAATATCTTATTTTTAGTTCTTATCAACTGATATAGACATTTTTACTAAATATCCTTATTAATAGGTGATCCTATTGTTTCTCTGGGCAGTGGACTTTAATCTCCTCTAAATCACTCTTTCAAATACTAAATGAAATGACAAACTACTCTGAAATTACTTTTTAGCATAAACTGTAGCAGTTTTAAAAATTAATCTAAATTCCCTACCTAGAATAAGAACAGTCATTAGTTATTTCTTAAATCTCAATTCGTTGAATAGATTTTGGATGTGGAAAGAATCTTAAAGTTCCTAGAATCCTACACCTTTAGTTGGAAGGGAACCAACTCCTAATTGTAAAGAAGAGAAAACTGAGACCCAAGAGAAACAAGTCCCTTCAAGTGTCACACTGGGATAATGGAAATAATAATGCCAGAAATTTGTACAGTATGTAATAAAATAACTGAGGCAGAGCTCTGCGCTTATAACTAGACCTGCCCCTGCCTTAAATAAATAAAATCTCAGACCTTCCTTGTGACCTGAGACCCCTTCTTGTTCCAGGGTACAACATTTATAATACTTAAATTTAAAAAAAAAAACAGTCTATTAGAGTGGTCTCTCCTAGACTGGTACAACTCAAAATATACATTTTCATTGCAACCAGATGATTTCTCTGGAAATAAGGCAAGTTCAGGGAGTCACATGCAGCACAAGACCCCTTGTTAAAGAATTGAGGTCATGATCTGCCAAACTTTGGCCAATCACCTGAAGGAACGAGGGATGGAGAGCTCCCAAAATAGCCAAAATCTTTCCAACTAATCTTATGACAGCCTGTGCCATGAAGAACTTGGATGATTAACCTTAGCATGAAAATGGTTATGCCTATAGTGGAGACCCTTTAGCTGTGGTCAGACAGAGACATATCCTAAGAGACTCTAGATGGGTGACCTTAAATAAACCACTTAATCTCTCAGGATCTCAATTTCCTTAATTATAAAATACAAGTGATGAACTAGAAAATTTCAAATGTTCCTTCCAGCCATAAAGTCTTCCTTCCCAATAGAGTTGGAATGATTCTTAAAAAACAAAACAAAACAAAACTATGAAAAATAATCGGGGCAGCTGGGTAGCTCAGTGGATTGAGAGCCAGGCCTAGAAACAGGAGGTCCTAGGTTCAAATCCGACCTCAGACACTTCTCAGCTGTGTGACCCTGGGCAAGTCACTTGACCCCCATTGCCTAGCCCTTACCACTCTTCTGCCTTGGAACCAATACAGAGTATTGATTCCAAGATGGAAGGTAAGGGTTTTTTTTTTTTTTTTAATAATAATCTACTTCAACATTTTTGTATTGTATAATCAGGGTCAGTTGAGCATCCTTAAATTCACTAAATGTAGATTAATGGCTGTTAGTGCAAAAGAAATAGCCACTACTCCTATGGAATCAAACTAGACAATACTAATTAGAAATTAATGGGGATAAAAAATCAGTGATTTAGGATAGGCAGAAATCTACTCAAATAGCATAGGGGTCAAATTATTTCACACAAAATGAACCCAAATTCTGTGTTCCTAAATCCACCTGCCTACCATAATACAAGTAAACATGCATTTATTGGGCAATCACTGCAAGACCGAGCTAAATAATCTATAACATACAGGACAAAATAAAAACAGCTCCTGCATACTATTAAAGAGGTTACATTCTCCTCCAAGAATTGATGCAGTGAAAGGAGCAGAATCAGGAGAACATTGTACACACTGACTGATACATTATGGCACAATGGAATGTAATAGACTTTTCTACTAGCAGCAATGCAGTGATGGAGGACAATCCAGAGGAACTTGTGAGAAAGATTGTTGTCCACATCCAGAGAAAGAACTCTGGAAATGGAAATGCAAAAGAAAAACATATGATCCATCATGTAGTTTGATATAGATATGACAAGGGTTTTGATGTTAAAAGATCATTCTACTGCAAATGTGAATAGCATGAAAATAGGTTTTGAACAATGATACATGTATAACCCAGTGGAACTACTTGTCAGCTCTGGGAGGAGGGAGGAAAGGCCCAGATCATGAATCATGTAACCATGGAAAAATATTCTAAATTAAAAAAGGAAAGAAAAAAAGAGAAATATTTATTGCAAAAAAAAAAAAAAAAAAAAAAAGAGGTTAAATTCTACTGACCTCACTAAAAACAGCAAGAGTAAAAGGGAAGGCAGAGGAGGAAAAGGATTGGAGGGACTCTTATTGTTATTAAAACTCAAAAATAAAAATAGGTACCATTTATATGTAGTAACTGAAAAAAACACAGAACTACCAAAGTAGTTATAATCAGGGTCTTTAATCTAAAAGAGGTAGAAAAATTAACCTGGGAAGGCATCAGTCCCAGGACTTCCACTGAACTACATAATGCAGTGTACTTATACAGATTTTGGGAAAGGCCAAGTCCTGTCACTCACTTGGGACCTGTACTATAAAATGAATGAGAGGCCCAGATGCAAAAACCAAAGGCTTAGGTACCTGGGAATAACCTAGATACAAAGGAGAAACAAAGAAAACAAAAAGGGTATTTAAAACTTGACTAATCACCTCTCCTTTCCAGGTTGCTCAGTGGATGCTATTTAGTCTGGGTCTAGGGTCAGTCAGGGAGTTTCTTGAAGGCAAGTTCCCACACGACAAAGGTAAATTTGTGGTTTCAAAAACCAAGGTTGTCAGTAACGTTTTAATGTTTGCAAAGCGCTTTACAAATGTATTATTTTTATTTCAGTATTTCAGAATTGAGAATATATTCTACCTGCATAAACACTTGTAGATTGTTTTCTGCAGCCCTACTAGACTGATGAAGAGCAGTCAGCAAGGGAGGAAGCAATTTTCGGTAAAAGAGTAAAGGTCTGCAAACAACAGGGTTTAAACAGAGGAGTGGGTGCCATTCACACAAAAGGGTGTAAATACGAAAGAAGGAGGGGTCCCACTCTCAAAAGAATGTGATAAGAGAGAGCTGGACCGTCTCTCAAAAAGAATGTGAACTCAGGAGGTTATAACCGTCTCTTGTAAAAATGTGAACTCAGAGGAGGTTATGCCTAGGGTGGGAAAGATAGCGGATGGCCAGGGACGAGCTCTGCTGGCTAATATAAGAGCCGCGGTAGGAACGCCGGGAAACAGCCAGGAAGGAAGTGGTTGCAGACTACAAGTCCCAGAAGTCAGCGGGGGCGCCAGCGGCTCGGAAGCAGGCCGTGGCGCGGGAAGGCGACGTTCGCCCCGCGGCCCCACGGAGGGGCTCTGGCTGAGGCAATATGTCGTTGCCCAAGAAGAGAAAGACAGAAGCGGCTGACGGCGGCGGAGGAGAGGGCAGCGCCGGCGAAGAAGAAGATGGCGGAGAGCGCGACCCGGGCGGGCCAGAGGAGGCCCAGGAGAGCGAGCAGGGCGCGCGGGATCGCCTGTACTATGAATGCTATTCGGACGTGTCTGTGCACGAGGAGATGATAGCTGACCGCGTCCGCACGGACGCCTACCGCCTGGGCATTCTGCGCAACTGGGCGTCGTTGCGGGGCAAGACGGTGCTGGACGTGGGCGCGGGCACGGGCATCCTGAGCGTGTTTTGTGCCCAGGCCGGCGCGCGGCGCGTGTACGCCGTGGAGGCCAGCGATATCTGGCAGCAGGCCCGTGAGGTGGTGAGGCTCAACGGGTTGGAGGACCGCGTGCACGTGCTACCGGGCCCCGTGGAGACCGTGGAGCTACCCGAGCGCGTGGACGCCATAGTCAGCGAATGGATGGGCTACGGGCTGCTGCACGAGTCCATGCTGGCGTCCGTGCTGCACGCGCGCGCCAAGTGGCTCAAGGAGGGCGGCCTCCTGCTGCCGGCGTCTGCCGAGCTTTTCCTAGCGCCCATCAACGACCGGACGCTAGAGTGGCGCCTGGGTTTCTGGGGGGAGGTGAAGCAGCGCTATGGCGTGGACATGAGCTGCCTGGAGGGTTTCGCCACCCGCTGCCTCATGGGGCACTCAGAGATCGTGGTGCAGGGGCTGACCGGCGAGGAGGTGCTGGCCCGGCCCCAGCGCTTTGCCCAGCTGCAGCTGGACCGTGAGGACTTGCAGCAGGAGCTTCAGGCCGGCGTGGGTGGGCGCTTCAGCTGCCGTTGTTACGGCTCGGCCCCCATGCACGGTTTCGCTCTCTGGTTCCAGGTTACCTTCCCCGGTGGGGATGGCGAAAAGCCCCTAGTGCTGTCCACTTCGCCTTTCCACCCGGAGACTCACTGGAAGCAGGCGCTCCTCTACTTGGACGAGCCGTTGCAGGTGGAGCAGGACACGGACATCTCCGGAGAGATCACGCTTTCGCCGTCTAGGGACAACCCACGCCACTTGCGGGTCCTGCTCCGCTACAAAGTGGGGGACCAGGAGGAGAAAACTAAGGACTTTCGCATGGGGGATTGACTCTGTAACCAAGCTTCCCTTCCTTTCACCCCTGAGGGAGGATGGCAAGGGATTGGGAGACTCGGAGGGAAGGGGGGCACTAAGATAAGACTGAGATTTTTCGATTGCCTTTTACCTCGTTTGGCACTTGGGGAGAGGGGTGGAGTTTGCTGTGGCCTCAAGTCTTCTCTAGAGAAGACAACTTTCTGGTGATTGTAACGCTATTTTTAAAAAAAAAAGTGCTTACTAACAATTTTTTAAACCTCAGATGCATGTAGCACAGAGCACTTTTTGACCTTCGTTCGTTTTGGGGGGAGGGAAAGGGATGAAACTGGGGAGAAGCTCCAGAAAGGGAGATACCATTTGGTCCTCTCCTATTCTTCTAAAGTTCAGAGAGATCTGGGAAGGTCTCCTTCCAATTAGGCCTTCTGAATGTTCGGTCTGGCTTTAATCTCTCCAGTGCCATATTTCCTCAATCTTTCCCTTCCCAATGCCCCCCCCCCCTTTTTTCTCCTGTTTTCTGCCTAAGACATTGTCTCTTATCTAAATACTAGTCTTGGATTGTAACGAACATTGTAGCAATAAGGACAGGTATAAAGTGAACAGCAAGGTTGCGCTCCATTTTAAAAATAGCCATGTTCACTGGAATAATTCCTATTTATAGATTTGTCACATTGGTGGGGTGCTAAAGTGAATTGGGTATATTACTTCCATTAAGTAAATTGGAATGTTACTTCCCAGTTTCACAATCTAACCTAAGAAACTTGCGTGGTGCATTGTATGGTAAAACAGTTGAAGGGTAATAAATGTTTAAACTAAATGTTTCTCCCTTACTCGGTTGATAAATCTTTCTAAGAAAATATAGAAGTTTCCAGTTTCCTTTTTTTAAAAGGAGACAGACTACAAATTATTTTAATTCTTATTCGATAAGTGGAACGAAAAGCCGCAATTTCTGACCAATGAGTTTTTTTTTTTTCCTTAAACCTAAGATACTGTAGTTTCAACCAATTAACAGAAAAACAAATCCTTTAGAAGAATACTTGTTCTGTAAGGTGGAATGTTACTTCTCTAAATTCCCTGATTTAGACAGATCATGTGGCCTAGCCTTTAAGATATGAATTTAAGGATTTGAGTCTTTGTTTCCTTTTTATCTGAGCCAAAAGTAAAGTCTTGTGAATATGAAAAATTCCCATATAATGAAGTGTGTGCTCCCCCCTTTTATTGGTATTAGTTTCTCTCTAGTGAAAATTTTGAAATGTTTCATTTTTCTATTGAGATTAGAAATCTTGTCCATTGTTCATGGCTTAAATTTTTTGATTCTGCTTTGGTTTTTGGTCAGCTCTTGAGAAAAGTCAGAAACTCTTTCAGAATATAGCCTCAGGGAAATTAAAACTATGTCATTTTGTTTGCTTTTTTAACATCCTAACAGAAACCTGTTAGACATGAACAAATTACATTCCATTGTAGTCCAATTTTATTTATTTCAAAACTTAAGATGTTTTGGATATTCATCTTTTTTTTTTTGCAGATTATTGTAAATAAGTTTGTGTGATTAGTGTTTATGTAAGAATTCTTTCTCTGAAGAGGAACCTTTATTCATAGACCAACATGTTTACATGTTTACTATTGAATGCCAATAAAAAGTATACTTTTATTACCATTCTTGTATGCAGATAATTCTAATTGGTTATTATTTTTAAGGGGTATATGAATAAAAAATTAGTTTAGGCCAAAGTTGATGGAGCATACCTGGTTTTTTTAATCTTAAGGATATTTGTGTATCGTGTATGTATATGCATATATATTTATATGTATGTATGTATTGAAGATTTTTGTCAGCTATTTGCTGTAGAAAAAAGGACTTTGCTGTGGTAACCTTTTTATTACCTAATCAACTTGTTACTTGTGATGTATACACTGTATCACTTTACAGCATAGCTTCAGAAAACAATAGATTGTTTTCATATTTTATAGAAACAGTAGTACTATTACCTGCATAGTAGGGATCCATATTTTCCTTACAGTTTTCAAAGCATTTCATCTTCATTATCTCATTTTATCCTCATTTAACAGTGCTAATAGAGTAGATGTTCCCATTTTACACATAAGGAAATAGTTTTAAGTGACATGCTTTAAAAACCATAATTAGAAAAGCTACAGAGCCCTAGCTAATTAGAAGAATGGTAGAATTGTAGAACCATAAGGTATATATTAAAAGTTCTATTAATAATAGCATTACTCTAGCTAGCAATTTTGTAATACTTAAGGTTTGCCAAACATTTAACATGTTATTTCATTCGATCCTCATAACAACCATGTTAGGTATTGTTTTTTCCAGTTATTTTTCAGATAAGGGAACAAGCTATTAAGTGTCAAAGACCTCTTCCATAAACACATAGCTAGTATGTGACTGAAGATAGGATTTGAACTCAAATATAACTAAATCCAACTCATTCCACTATTCCTTTGCTGGTGCTAGTCATTCATTAAAACCTTACTTTGACAAATGAGAAAATAGAACCTGAGAAGGGAAATGATTTGCTTAAGGTTACAAAATGAGCAGAGAAAAGGTTTTTATTTGAACATGTCAAGAAAGGTCACTAGCATAGAGCCCCCATTACTTTTTCCCATCACTTACTGAATAAAGTATATTTTTCTCATCCTGGCTTTGAAAATCTTAGTCTAGCTCCAAGGTACCATTCCAAGTTTATCTCACACTAACTCCATCCATATACTCTATGTTCAGCACTTTTCCCTCTTTCTATCTTTGTGCCTTTGCTTACAGATGTCACCCTCTCCCTTCCATGTGCCAAAATTATTAACTTCCTAGAAAACCCAAATGAAGGATCACCTCTAGGAAGCATTCCTTTAAATTCCTTCTCCCAATAAGGAGCTGACTACTCTCATGGGTGCAAGGGTACTCTGTGGGGTATGCACTCTTTTTAAAAAAATTAAACACTCATTTTCTGTTTTAGTAATAACTCTAAGACACAAGAGGTTGCTAGGAATATGCACTCTTAAAACTAACTTGTGGGACCCAATCATTGTACTTAGCCCTAAAGAATCAACCAGAAGACACATTTAGCTCATAGTAAATGCATTTACTAAGATAACACAGTAACCACATTTCCCCAATAAACCCGTGGAGCACTATTGCCAGATACAGACATAACATCAATGGTAAGAGTGAATACAGAGTAAACTAATAGTGAGATAAACATACAGGGAACATATGTGGTGAAGGCAAATCAAGCATCTGATACTACAGGACCATGATGTTCTTTTTCTTGTGGGATTCTCATAAACCTTGCCAATGAGTATGGCATCAACATTAGGATATTGCTTAGTTTACTAAGTTTTTTTTTAACTTTGCTAAATTGTTTAGATGGGCTTGTGTGGCCATCTCCTGAATACTGTTTGGCTCTCTGCAGAAGGCCTTTACTCTCTTTCCCTCTTAGCTCACCTTCCATGTTTGCTGCCAAGACTTAATTCTTTGTCTCTACTTGGTATGTGTTTTGAAAAGATATTAGTATGTGTGTGAAAAGATATTAGCCTAAGTCAGTGATGGGCAAACTATTCCCTGAGGGCCAGATCCAGGCCATAGATTGCCCATCACTGCCTTAAGCAATTCCCTAATCACTATATGGCCCTCAGGGAATAGTTTGCCCATCACTGACCTAAGTTATGATATGAAAGGAAAAAATATTAAAGCGTTTTCTAGTGTGTGGTGCATTTTTTTTTTTTATGAAGGAAGAGATTTGGGAAAGATGGATTTGGGGAGAAAAATTTTAGGAAGAAATAAGGGGACTGGCACAGGAGCAAGAATTTGAACATGTACTTATTAAAAATATGACTGCGATATTTTTGGACCATTGATACATCAACACTGATGAGAAATAGTGTAGATATAAGCTGAGGAAGATTTTAGAGGACTGCTAAGTTTCTAAAGTTTTTATTTCCTAAAAGTCTATTTTCTCCTAATGTCTGAAATTATAGACATTTAGAAAATTCTTTGGGAGGGCAACGGCTCTTTTAAATGCAAATTTCTCTAGGACAGGAATATTTGTATATTAGAGTGAATAATCTTGTTCAGATTGTTTTCTTGCAAGATTATAGCCAAAAATGGCATGTAAGATCTTTAGTTTTCAATACATCTATAATCACAATGTTGATATTCTCTCCAGAATTTATCCATTCCTTCCTATCCTGTATGCCTTTTGTTCATGTCTTTCCATTAATTTGCAGTGGGGTATCTATTCAACAACAAAGGCTTTTCTTTGGATCTGGGTTTTAATCATTTTGTAATATAGACCCCTTTGGCAATCTGGTGAAGCCTATGGATCTTCTCTTAGAATAGTATTTTTAAATACATAAAATCAAATATACTGTATGATATTAGAAACTTAAAATTAGTGAAAATAAAACACATATGTATACACAGAGTTGATTTCAGGTTGCCAAAATGGTGGAGTAAGAAATACTTGGAACATACCAACCACCCTCCAAATAACCACAGAAGAACAAAAAGATACCAAAAAGAATCCTGGAGTGAGAGAACTCCAAAAGAAGAGACAAAGCAGTACACTATCCCAGAATAAAGTTGAGAGATAGCAAGGAGTACCCATCTCAGCGAAGTTCAAATGTGATATAGTACATGTGGTAGGGGAAAGATCATGATCTAGACCAGCCTCAGAGCAGAAACCAATGCAAGACAGAATAGGTGATAGTGGGAGGAACATTGCCCTGAATAGTTCAATAAGTAACTCAGTTGGCAATGGGAGAAACTCAGCCAAACAAGGTCCAGACTCAGCAGAAGTGAGCAGAACTCAACTCAAAACATTGTGAACTGCATCTGAACTGATTAGCTGCAGACCTTCCCACAACAGGTCAACCAGGCTACCTCTGCTGAGTGCTCAAACTGGGACTGAAATAGCTGAGTACTTCATCCAGACAGTGGAACAGACCACAAAGCGGGCATGGGACAGTAGTCCCTCTACTCTTGGAATAGAGTAAAGCTTCAACATATAGACAAAAATCAATGGAAAAAAGAACCTCTGAATGAACAGAAGCCGAGAAAAAGCCTGAAGTTAGAAAAATATTTCAGCCCCAGAGATGACCAAAATGCACGCTAAGAAAAGGAAAGCAATACCAAAATTAAATGTGTGAAGCCCCCCCAAAATATGAAAGGATGGCAAACCCAAAATGAACTCCTGGAAGAGCTCCAGAAAAGGATAAGAAAACAAATAAAAAGAGACTTAGAAGAAAAATTAGAAAACATCAACAGCTTAGAACAAAAACTTAATGCAGCCAAAGCAATACTTATGAGAAAATTTATATTTCTAAATGCTTACATCAATAAAACAGAAAGAAATCATGAAAATCAAAGGAGAGATTAATAAAATTGAAAGTAAGACAAGGAATATGAAATATTCCTTTATGAAAAATAAATAAACCACTGTTTAATTTGATTAAAAAAAGAAAGAAGAAAATCAATTTACTAATATTAAAAATGAAAAGGACAAAATTACAACCAATGAACAGGAAATTAGATCAATTACTATTCCACCTAATTATATGCCAATAAATCTGATACTGTAAGTGAAAGATATGTGCATTTAAAGAAATATAAATTGTCCTGGCTAACAGAAGAGTTTGAAAAAGAAATACTTAAACAATTCCATCTCAGAAAAAAAAAAATTGAACCAAGCTATCAATGAATTCCCTAAGCAACAAGCCTCAGGGCCATATGGATTTTACAAGCAAATTCTACCAAACATTTAAAGAACAATTACAACACTATATAACTATTTGGAAAAATAGCTGAGGAAGGAACTCTACCAAATTCCTTTTATAACACAAATAATGGTTTTGATACCTAAATCAGGAAGAGAGAAAACAGACCAATATCCCAAATGAAAATGTTAAATAAAATACTAGCAAAGAGATTACAGCAATTGTAATGGGGATAACTTGAGGAAAGGTGTGTGGTAAAAGGGGATTTTGAAAGGAGGTTGTCAGGGACTTGCTAGGAAGGTAATCTAGGTTACAGGTAGGCTGGAATAAGGAGATTCAGGATATAATATGGGCTGAAGGAAACAAAGATCTTCAGGGAGAGGAGGAATTAATATAAACAGGCAAAGATAGCAGGGCTTATAGACTTGGACTTAGACTTAAACACAAACTTAGGGAAATAGATTGAACTGAAATTAACTACAGGCTATAGTTAATTTCACAGGAAGGGACTTGTTTTGAAGTTACACCTTCCTTCAAGATGGATACCCTGGCTTCCCTTCAAGCCCAGAGTATGTTGGTTCTTTCCCTCTTCTTCCCTCTCTTAATAATTAACTGACAAATTAACTAACAGGTCTGTTGAAACACAAAAGTGTTTATTATCTTTAAGCATGATTTGTCAGGAAAGTGGATTGAGGAAGCCCTAACAGTTGTTTACAGGAACCTCAGGTGGGGGAAGGGACGCAGAGATGGAGTCTGAGCAAGGTCCTGCCTTAGCTCAGTTTTCAAGGTGCTCTTGATGTCTAAAGGGAATAAAATGATGACTAACCAATTTCTTTAGATAAGATACTGCCCAATTATAGTTAAACCCCTCACAGATTTGAACTACTCTCTAATTTACTCTCCTT
>NC_058133.1:456236176-456271896 GCF_016433145.1 Gracilinanus agilis
GTGTGTGTGTGTGTGTGTGTGTGTGTGTGTGTGTGTGTGTGTGTGTGAGAGAGAGAGATAGAGAGAGAGAGAGAGAAAGAGAGAGAGAGAGAGAGATAGATGAGAATAACTATATTATATGAATGAGATCAGGGAACCATGGAAGTTTTGAAGAATTTTCCTCTTTAGTTGAGATGTCTAGTAGTAGTATGTATAAGATCACAGAGCTTAAAAGAAAATAATGACAATATTAAAACCTTAAAGCTCATGCATTGCAATGTCTTCATTTACAGATAATGGATCCAAGATTCAGAGATGGGAAATAAATTATCCCAAGTGACACAAAACTGGGATGTATTCCTCTCCCTTTTGACTCCAAAGATAGTGCTACTTTATGAATTTTTTTTATCATATAAAGGGAAGAAGGGAAAGAATAGTAATGAAATGTAATATTTGGAAGATGTCCTATTTGAGAAAATATGTGGATAAGTGACATTTCCATAGAGAATAGACTTGAAATCTGAGATGTCATCATAACTGAGGTTTTGGACAATGGGGGTTAAACGACTTGCCCAGGGTCACACAGCTGGGGAGTGTCTGAAGTCACATTTGAACCTAGGAACTCCCATCTCTGGGCCTGACTCTCAATCCACTGAGCCATATAGCTGCCCCCTAAATTCCATTTTAAATATGCTGAATTTAAGATGTTTTGGGGACATATAAGTGGAGGTGTCTAGCAGGTAATTAGTGATGTGGGACTGTACAAATTAGAGATATGAAGGCTAGAAATTTAGATTTGAGAGTCATCTATGAATTTGAACAGTTTTTTGGAGCATAATCCCAATCATCTAACACAAGGGCAATTTAAGAGGACTTTACTGATCATGCCCAGGCCATCTATCAAGGAGATACTCTGTGATCTTTATTGCATGTTTGGAGTTAGTGTCCTATGATCGACTGCATAACCTGGACAGGCTTCTTCTTTAAAACTAGCCAGATTGGAGTAGTCTCTCTTTTTTAGATTAGCTCTTTCATACACACTTTTTCCTGCTTTTTTGGATATAGAGCTTCAAAAGAGGTTACTCCTACCCACGGTGAAATGGGATGCAGAGTGCCTCCATATTAGGTGATCTGGACATGGTCTAAAAGTCTCTTAAAAGAGCAATTACTGAATTAAAAAACGCATAAGTAACCCCAATACACACCTGCAAGGGTATCAGATTTTAGGAGGTGTTTCTATCTTAGATTCTATCAGATTCAGTGGCAAGGTGATCCTTGCCTAGGACCTCCAATCTCAGAGATCCTTTCAAGAAGGAAAAAATATACTATAACAGGCAGAAGAAAGACTATAGTTCTAGAAATATTTGGCTAATTGAACAATAATTTAGATTGGTAGGAGGACAGAAGTCCAAGCAGGCCTGAAATGGTATAGCCAATTGGGTAGATGATAATATCAACAATGGAGGCAAGTCATAGAGAACAACAAAGGAAAATAACACATACTAGTTATTACTGAGATGAGAAGAGATGTTGGGAGGTTGAAAATACTGGAAGGTTGGGTGGCTCAAGGGATAGAGAGCCAGGACTTGACATGAGAGTTTCTGGGTTCAAATCTGATATCAAACACTTCCTAGCTGTGTAACTCTGCACAGTGTAAAAATGGGTCCAGTTAGCAATGATGTCACAACAGGATTCAAGACTCAAGCTGTAATCACTAGCAGGGGGGAGGGGAGTGAGTGGATGGAATTCTTTCTCCTCCCCCTCCTTGGCAGTTACTACTTCTGATAACTATTATAACAGAATCCCTTTCTGGCCAAGAATAGAGAGTATTTAGACTTAGCTATCACGGGGCTAAATTGATTGGCAGAAAGGGAATAATCCCATAGAAATTATCAACTTCCACTGTTGGAAGTTTATTCTTTAAACCCAAGATAGATCAAATGCTCAGGATGTCTTCAAACAACTTTCTTGAACTCTGGATTACAGCTATACTCAGAGTCTGTCTGGATGGAGATTTGGCTTAGGTAATGTATGAAATGGGTTTGTAAAGCCTGAAAATACAACACCTCACACCTCACAATCTTAACAAGGGAGGGGATTTATTAACTCAGAAAAATAGAGAAGGAGGGATAAATATTGGGATTAAGGGTGAGGTAAAACGATCTAATATCTTCAGGATGCTGTCAGAAATAGCAATCTCCCTAGAGGGGAATGCCTCCAAATAAAACTATTCCCCTAACTCCCTCACATCTAAACTTTCTCTTAAATCTAATATTTTCAAGTTCAAGATGGTAAAATGTTCTTGATTGTAGATCTGTAATTGTTTAGAGATTGGCTGAGATACTGCTTTCAAGGCATTGTCACTGTGCGTGTAGTCTAGGTATTGTCAGTATGGAGTATTCAGCAAAGAAACACCCTGCACCCTGAGGTTAGAGATAAGCTAGCTGAGAAGAAGTAATTCCTATCCCTTTCAAGCCACCCGGCTCCCCCAAAGAGTGAGTTTGCCAAGCTGGGTGTCCTGCTTTTATACCCACATTCTTAACTGCCCCAACTGCTCCCTCTCCTGGAGTTCTGGGGGGTAATTGTGGAATTCTGTTAAGCAGTTCAGCCCACTTAAGATTATGCATGTTACAACAGTCACTTAACCCCAGTTGTCTAGTCTTTACCACTCTTTTGCACTGGAACTGATATTTAGTATTAATTCAAAGACAGAAGGTAAGGGTTAAAAAAAGAACTGATAAATAGAAATAAGTAAGACTTTGTTTTATAAACTTATACCTTTTTGTCAAATGATGCCTTCTCTAATGGAGGCAGGGGAGGAAGGAATAGTGTTAACTGGGTATTTTAATGTAACAAACAAATACATTTTTAAAGGGAAAAAATAGTGGCAGGTCACTTGGTATAAAGAATGCCCATGAGAGGGACTTTACAAGCCATATCCACAATATTTGGTGGAGGATCACACTTCTTATCTGAAATAAATCTATTATTGGTCACTGAAATAATCAAAAATGCTAATTTCCTATTTTGCCATTTTTCTCTTCTGGCATACTTACTATCCTTCATACCTTCAATTCTCTGCTCCTCACCTCTACCTTTTGATGTTCCTGACTTCCTTCAAGACTCAGCTTAATGCTCATTTTCTGTATGAGGGCTTTCCTTGTACTCTGTGCTTCTGCTATTTTCCACTCTGGATATAGCATGTATATATACTTAGTTATTTAAATGTTTTCTCCCCCCAATAGAATGCGAACTTGAGTGCAGGGAACTATTTTTTTCCTTTCTTTAAATTCTTATATTTAGCACAAGACCTGGCAACTAGTAAGTGCTTAACACATACTTGTTGACTGACAGATTTAACTATTGAAAGAAAAGTCATTTTTCAACTTCTGGTCTGTTGTCTCTTTCCATGACCAGTGTCTCTTTATTTCTTTCAAATTCTACCAGCTCATTGTCCTCCTACCTTCTACCTTATAACATCTTACCTTGTACTGTCTTCAAGTGTTCACTTTTTCCTGACAACAAATTTGTCTTATGGTCTTATTAAAACAACTTCTACTAAATGGCTTTCCTGAATGTTTTTTTTTTTTAATTGTTTCAAGTTTCAACTGAGTTAACGTGTTATTGACCAAGCAAGCCCTTGAACTTTTACTGTGAATCATACTCTATGCTAGAGGTTGGTTCTATTTATTTCAGGGCAGAACACCTGAGTATAGCTGAAAGTAGTTTAAAATCTTTGACCTACCTTACATATCCTGTGACAAGCAATACAAATCCCAAAATTGTTCTGAAAGTCAATTGACAGTATTTTAATACTCTATAGAGTCTTCTGATAAAAAGAATAACTGGACCCTCTTCAGTTTGCAAACTGATATGAATACAAACTCTTACTTATATTTCAGGTATTCTAGCGCTTCTCAAATAGGGAAACAAATGTCCAGAGATGTTACAGAGTAGAACATTAAATCCATAGTAAGCAGGAGGAAAGAAACATTAATTAATCTCATACCATAGTACTGTTAGTCAGCTTCACTATAAAAAATATGATTTTGAATGCTTTGCTTATTGATAAAAATAGAAGACATTTCATTAAGTCTTCTTGTATAATATTTATTGTGTGCTTTCATTTTGCTTTGTTTTTAAGGGATGTTTTAAAGGATAATCTGTTCTATCAGAGTTTTTATATAGGTTTATCAGTTGTTTAAGAACATAAACATTGTTTATTATGTTATGTCATTCTAGTGAATTTCATATTATTGAAATACAACTTGTATAAAAGAAATCCAGTCACAAAATGAAGTCTTAAAATGTAATTAGTTATACTAAGTAAAAAAAAATTCCTATTATCTTATCAAGATAATGAAACTTGTTGTTCAGTTATATCTGATTCTTTATGATCTCGTTTGGGGTTTTCTTGGCAAAGACACCAGAGTGCTTTGCCATTTCTTTCTCTTAGTTCATTTTATAGATGAAGAAACTGAGGCAAACCAAGTTAAGTGACTTTCCTAAGGTCACATAGCTAGTGAGTGTCTGAGGCCAGATTTGAACTCAGGAAGATAAATCTTCCTGCCTCCAGGCCTAGCACTCTTTTCACTGTACTACCTAGCTGCCCTAATAAAACATATACTTAACTACCAATGGGTCCTCCCAGGAGTTTCATTTAGAGAGGGTGCTCAGGCTACTCATGTCTCATGCCTTATAGATTGTATTCTGGATTTTCTCTGCCATTCCCTATCTTTGGTACCTTCATTAGTTACCTCCAGCCTTCTCCCCTTTTTAGCTTCCTTTTATTTATTGTCTTCCTCCATTAGAGTGTATGGTCCTTGAGGGCAGACTGTGTATTTTGACTTATGTTTGTATTTCCTGTACTTAGCAGAGTACCTGCAGCATAGTGAGGGCTTATTGATAAATGTCTTCACTGACTGACAAGTAAGAATTTATAAAATATATATAAAATAAATATACCATTCATATCACACTTCTTAAATTTTCCTGCTATCATCTATCATCTATTTATTTAATATATCATAATATATGCTTGTTTTTTAATAAATTATACATTTATTTATATATTATTTATATATACATACAACTATACCAAGACTCTATCTTTTTAAAAATCTCTATTCTCTATACTCTATTATCTCTATCTTTACTAATTATGTCATATTCATCAATATCCTTCTTGTCATTTAAATTTATATCCTCAACTCCTCACTGTCCTTCACCTTGTATTTTCCCTCAATTGCTGTCTTGTTGATTCTACCCATACAAAATTTTTCAAAGTCCTCTTTTCTCCACTTACATAACCGCCACTCTAATTCAGGACCTCCTCACCTTTAATTTCCAATTTTTCAATAGACATCTAATCATTCTTTCAGCCTTGAGTCTCTCCCTTCTTACATTCATCATTTATACAGCTTCATAAATGACTTGCAGGTCTGACAATTTCACTCCTCTAAGCCAAAATTGTAGTGATTCACTATTATTTCTAGGGTCAAATACAGCTTTTTATATTTATCATTTATAGCCATTTACAGTCTGACTCCAGCCTATGTTTCAAGTTTAGTATACATTTCTCCCTGCAATATATTCTACAGTTCAGTCAACCTAACTTTTTTTGTTTTTCTTTGCATATTACATTCCACCTTTCTTCTCTATTCTTTTATACAGCCTATTACCTGTGCCTGGAATATATTCCATCTCAACCTATCTCTTAGAATCCCTAGTTTCCTCCAAAGCTCAACTCAAATGCTAGACATAGGCAATAGAATGAGTAAAGGTAACAATAATAAAGGAGAAAAAAAATGGCAATAGAGGACCTTAAGGAGTTCAATTTGGCTGGAAGAAAGAATATGTAAAAGGGAGTAGAAAATGGCAAGGTTAAGAGGCAAGTGGCAGTCATATTGTAGATGGTCTTAAATAAGAAGGTTAAAATTGCTTTGTTCTATAGGCATTAATATGCCAGAGATGTTTTTTAGCATGGGAATGTCATCTTTGTGATACATTGGGAAAACTACTAAGATAAGGGTATAAAACGTTAATTGGAAAGGATATACTAGATGTGGAAAGAACTTTTAGGAGGTATTATATCCTAAAAGAGACAAGATTCTTGGCTAGGGTGATTAAAGTATGAGTGGATAGGTGGAGAAAGACATTAGACTTATCATAAAGGTAAAATGGTGTAATTTATTGACTTATTTGATGTTAGGTGAAAAAGAGGAAAGATTTCAAGCTAACTCCAAGATTATGAGAGTGATTGGGCTGATAATTGGCCACAGGTCCCATAGGGTATGTTGAATTTGAGGTGACTGTGAGATGACCAAATGGATTTATCTAACAAGCAATTGATAATACAAGATAGGAATTTTGGGAGTAGTTTTTAAAAAAAAATTTAAACCCTTGCCTTTCATCTTAGAATCAATACTATGTATTGGATCTAAGAACCAGAAGAGTGGTAAGGGTTAAGCAATTGGGGTTAAGTGACTTGCCCAGGGTCACACAAATGAGAATTGTCTGAATCTGAACTTGAACCTCCTATTACCTCTGGGCCTGTCTCTCAATCCACTGAGCTCTCTAGCTGTTCCCAGATTGAAACTTTTTGTTAAACTGAGATAGAAAACAACTAGGAAATGCATTACAACATTGTGCCACTTTGGTCATTCCTCTAGAGTTCTTCCCCATAAATCAAAGAATGGTAACACCTCAAGGACACTGTTCCCCACACCCCAATTCATGCTCTATTATTCTGTACTACTGAAACTATAATTCCTGAGCTTCTACCAATGTGCATATTTTTCAGTCATCAGTTAGCATACATAGTGTGTGAGGAAAAAGTCTCATAATTTTCCTTCTTACAATACATGGCTTAAGACAAAAGTAACAAACAAATCATATATAAAGAAAGTTATAACAGAAAATTTCTCTCTATAAACTGTATCTTCCATTCTAATACATACACCATCAATGAGGTGAGTGAGCACATAGATCATGCATGAGAAACCCATACTTAAAGAATACATGTGAATAAATAAATCATACCTCTGATCTTAAAAGGATTGTGCCTATCAGAGATGTAATGCCTTGCATGTTTAATTTACCTGTGATTACTGGACCTGCTTTCTGCAGCGCACATTACTCTGACAATTGGTTATAGTCTCCAATGCCTTCCACTTCTGGCTAACCTGAATTCCATAGGTAGGCTACTACTAAACTCTTTCTGGATAAATCAGAATTTTTATGAAGAACAAGTGGAAAGTCTACTCATTATTGCTGCCTTGGGGTATTAACAGGAACCTTACTCCAATTACCAGGATCTCTTCCTTCTAACTTCTTCTACAGAAATTGAAGTCCAGGAATTCAAGTCTTTGATTTCCTTCTCAGATTCTATTCAAGTGCATATCTCATACAACCCCATGCTTCTTTTTCAAAACTCCATTAGTGGTGGGTGCATGGAGTGGTAAGAGTAGAGAAGAAGGAACACTCTCACAGTTTTATGCATTCTGAGTCTTCAAGATCTTAATTCTTTCTCCATCACTGTTTTTCTTCTGTACTAACAATATAGGATTAGTTCTGATAAATTCTCAATCTTTTTTATTTTCTCATGTAAATGAGTACAAAGAGAAAAAGGCAACCCCTATGCATGGACAAATACATTCTGCTCATTTAATACATGAATGGACTACTCCAATGAATGTCCTTACAGACTATAAATAGGCCACTCAAAGTCTGACACTTCTATTTTTTTCACCAAGTAGGATTATTTCAACTCAAATGATTGGCACCCACCCCCTAGTAAAATTCTCTCCTTATTTCTACCATCCCCTGCCATCCTATAGAGAGAATCAGTACAGAGATATATCTTGACTTCCTTTCCCCTTTCCCCCTCACTGTCCTAACAAAAAAAGGGGAATTTAATGCATGCCCCCTAAGTTCATTATATTGCTTATCAAAGAGATTATTTTAATAAGTTAGACTCACAGAAGAGCATCATAATGAGGCTTCAAAGTATGGAGTTTAGTCAGAGAAAAGAGACAGAAATATGGTCACCAAAACTTAAGTTCCAAAAGTATCTGAGAAAATTGCCTAAAAGTAAAATATTCCTAGCCCAAAAAAAGAGTGTTTTTAGAAGTCATAAAACAGAGGAATAGACCAATACAGAATGTGGTCATTGTGCCATCATAGAATATAGTAAAGTAACATATAACATTGGAAAGATACTATATTGAGAGCTAAGAAACCTAGAGAACTCTGAAGTGCAATTCATCTTTTTAGATCTAGTGTATTTGATTTGACACTAGACATGAATTCTTTGGAACATCTAGTGAAAATAGCATATGCTTAAGCTTCACACCGACAGATATTCTAATGCATTGGCAACCATTGCTCACCAAGCTGACTGTTTTTCTGTGGTAAGAGTATATTAATCATCCTGTGCAAAATCCCATTAAAGTCAATGAAGTATTAACTTTGTTTACTTATTTGTGTTAAACACAATAAAATTATGTTGGGGGAAGGGCGACTTCCAGCCCAAAGAAAGCCTCAAATCTATTATGAATTATCTTTACATGAAACTTAAAATTAAAGCATAATCCTCATTGCTGATGATGCCTTGTAAAGTTAAAGAAATATCTAATTGTGTTGTCATTGTGAAGATGACTATCATTATTTCAAGGGTCATTAGAAAAAATGACATGTGTAAAGTTTCCATGTTTACTTTTCTTTGCCTCTGGAGTTCAAAAAGACAAGATGGCTAGCAGGGGTTCGTTTAGTCCTAATTTATAGGAATATTAAATTGGATATATATAGATTGAATATAAACTTTATTCAAGAAAATTTTCTACCTCTCTGATGTAAATCAACCTGCTTTTTTGTGCTAATCAGGAAATTCATTCAATATATAATGATTGCTGCTTATTAATCTAATGAGTATATGAGATTGGAACTTATCATTGTAACAATAAAGAGGCCAGTAATAAATGTTTGATAGAAGGAAGATAGAGAAAGTCTATATGGCAAGTCTTTCTTCTAGCACTTCCCTGGGGCCAATTATACACTGGGAGACCTTAAGGGGGGTGTCACTCTGAAACTTTATGACCTGGATGGTTGTGCCACCCCACAGGAGATAGGGGCAAGGCTTCCCTATAAAAGGAGGTATGTGGTACCCCAATCTAATCCTGAATAAGGACAGGGTTCACACAAACCTCCCCCAGGTCAGTTAATTTCACAGTCTGGCTTCAAGATGGAGGTAGCTTGACTAAGCTGTGGTTCCCCTCTCCCTTATTGTCTCTCAGGCACACTGGAATGCTATGTGACTGTTAAATGGCTTTTTATTATTCTCAAATCAAAGATTGGGGAAAGGGGTGAATGGCAGAGGGATTTTGGGGTGCCCTCTTTGCTATTCCTATGGGGTCTGTCACTTTGGTGGGAACCCTAGTGGTTCCAGCTCCTAAGCTTCACCCTCTTCTCCTTCTATTTCTATTTCTATTTTTATGTTTCTATCTTTTTCTATAATTATAAGTTTTGACTGAAAAGGGTCTCTCAGCAAGGTTGGATAATGGGTGAAGAAGACTAAGAAATTGCTCCCAAAATAGAGTCCAAAAACTTAGCTGACTCAATGATTAAAGTCTTGATGGGAGAGTTGTGATGGAATGACTTTGATCAGGGAATCAGGGTTTCAATTTCCCAAGGAAGATCCTCAGGAAGCCCTCAGGACTGGATACGAGCTGGGTTGTCTGCCTCCTCTCTCTTCTCAGTCCTCTGCCCCAAGATCTCGCCTCTCTCCTTTTCTCGGAGCAATTCCCAGAATCCTTTCTGGTCTGAACTGTCAGCAGCTGTCAGCAACTGCCTTCTCTGGCTCCTTTGGTCCCATTCCCCTTGCACAAATCCCATCCTTACATCATGAAATTATCTCAATATACCAGAACGCTAAAAGTGCAAACAATAACAAGATGAATGATTATAGAGGTAATAGCCAGTAATTTACTGGAAAAAAAAATTCTTAAGTGCCAATGGTATGCAAGGTGCTTTGCTGAGTATCATAGATACAAAGCTAGATACAATGAGGTCTACTTCATGTATTAAATTAAAAAGTAAAGGAGAAAGACATGGGCACAAATTATTAGAATATAAAAGATTGTGAGAGCAGTTTAAAAGTTAAGTCCAGGGAAAGTGAGCCTTACCACTTGGTAGAGTGAAAGTGATGAATGATTCAGGGAAATCATCCTATACAATTGGGAGAATGGCACTGAGTTTAGTGTTGAAGAAAGATTTCAACAGATGGTGATGAAATTTAGGCAAAGTCAATCCAGGTAATTGGAGGAGAGGTGGGCATATAGGAATAAGAAAAGCAAAATGCCCAAAAAAGAAGTGTGCAGGAAGTAAGCTAGAATCAGGTTAAGCAGATGTTCAGCAGAAAAGCAAAATATGCCATTACTGGAGAAAATCACTAATTGGAAAAGAGTGTGTGGGGTGGGTGAAGCTTGGGGACGGGTATAAAATGAGATTGTGGTAACAAATCAAAATAACAACAGAGGATACTTGAGTGTTTTCAGAAACATTTGGAGTTTTTGAAGTTTTCTGTGAGCTTAGGCATAAAAAGGTCAGAGGATGGACTTGGAGGGATTTAGACAAAATAACTTAGAAAGAGAAAGAAAAAAATGAATAATAACACTGAGCACAAACCTATTGGCTGTATGTTTTTCATAGCTACCTCAGCTCATTTTGTGACAAATTTTATTTGTGATTCAAACAATCAAATTAGTATTCAAATCAATTCTTTTTTATTTATTGGATCCTGATTGAATGCTGACTTTTGATATATACTGCATAATAATGTGGTTGGTTTTTGTTTTTGTTTTTTTTAACGGTCTACATTGTGACAATCTCTTCATTTAAAGAACACAATTTCTGGTCAATGATTTTTAAATGCTTCCTTCATCCACTAGAATACTACCTTCAAGACTTTAGATGATATCATTGATGTGAACATTTCCTCCAAAGAGAAAACTCACTTGTCCATGGTCACTTATCCTGTAAAACTCTGATAAATTCACCACAGGGGATGCTCTCAATATGCTAGGAGCCTACTCTGCTTAGCACATTGTCTCTCATCTGGTGTGCCCAGTATAGCTACTTAAGTATATATATATATATGTATATATATATATACACATATATGCATGTATATATGTATATATATACATATACATATATATGTAAATATATATTTAAAAAAAGTATATATAGGTATATCTACATACATATATATATGTATACATATATATACTGAAAGACATAGCTAATGAATTTCCATTGATAGATTTTGCTTCCAGTTTCCAGAATAACACAATTAATTACTTCAAGTTGATGAAATTTGATGACAGCAGAATCATTTAGACAATTAACATTTATTAAACGCCTATGATGTGCCAGACACTGTACTAAGAGCTAAAGATGTGGAATACAGTACATACACAAAAAAGACTATCCTTACCCTCAAGGACCTTACAATATAATGAGGGGAGACAACAAATGAAAAGAAGCTAAAAAGTAGGAGAGGTGGGAAGAGAGAGGAGGGAAGGAGAAGATACCTATCAATACAGAGGTGTGGTAGAGAAAAATCAATTAGAGATGTTCCAAAATAATGTAGCAAGATGAGAAATGAAGATATATCTGAGCTGATCTCTGTCCTTAAAATGGGGGTTTGGAGAGGTGAGGGTAGTGATGAGGTAAAGTGCCAGAACTGATGAGATTATTCAGGATGTTGAGATTATCCCAATAATGAACTTTCTGGAGCTTGGTGGAGTTGTAGATAAGAGATTTTCCAAAGTAGTTCTCCCATGAGAATAGTAGGAGAAATAGTACATAGAAAAAAAGTAGTATTAAGGCAAAATCTCTATAAACCTACTAGTGAAAGCTATCCAATAGCTAGATATGCCAATATCAATAGGGAGCATGGGCAGGCATAGGAATCACATGAAAGAGGATCATGTCTGTAAGTAGAGGGTCTATCTTAAAGGTAATCTCTGTTGCTATTTCTTCCAACAAAACTTAAATAATTTTGACTTACCTGTGGGAGACACCTGTAACAAATAAAATTAATATAGAAGGATATATTTAAAAATATTAGGGTTTTATTAACTGCCATATTGATCATTAAAAGCCATGTGCCTGATAAGAGCTAGTTCAAATGCAATGCCATGCCATGCCTTCCCACATAGCTTGCTTCAGCAGGCAAAAAAAGCATGCCAATCAAGTTCTGAGTCTTTATGCCTTTGTCTACGTAATCACACTTCCTGCCCACCTGTATTACACAAGAGGAATCATGGGAAATGTAGTTTTCAAGTCCCCTAAAAGTCCACAGGAAGTTTAGACCAGAGACCTCACAATCAGTTCAAGGACTCCCAAATTTCCAATATCACATTTCCCTCCAAAGAACAGAGAGAAACTGCTCTCCTCAAATGCTCTTGTAAACACAACTAACTTTTAAATTAGAGAAATTTGGTGATAAAAGAAAGGAGGACAAAAACAATGATTGCTAGTCTCATTGACAAAAAGCCAATTAGGGGGCTGTCCCCTTTGGCATAAGTGTGTACATTTAAAAAATGCATTCAACTCCCCATAGTTCAATCAATTGCACCCCAAAATTCAGTTTGGATCTTTATGATGCAGTGCAGGTTTTTCAGGCCTTTTCATGGTGCCTTCTCCAAATAGGTTCATTGTCTAGATTATGGGGCGATGACAAATTTCTTATACTGAAATTACTCTCAAAGAATTTAAACTTTACATTATAGATTATAAAACATACATTCACTTCTGAGGAGAATTATACATTCCCTCCTGTGGAAAATACAGGGATACACATGAGAATCACACAGGAATACATGTTTAAGACATAAGGTATATGAATCAATTATCAAAATATCAAAGAGTCCAAAGAAAAATAAAAAGGAAAAAATAACCTCTGAGGGAAATATAGGATATTAAAAAAATGTGAAGAAAGAAAAAATTCTAGGAAAAAGAAAAAAAGAAAAAATTCACATATCACAATAGGTTCTTGTAGTGATCCATGTCCCAGAAGCTTTGCAACAACAATCACTCACTAACCCAATTTAGCAGCCTGGACTACAATAAGTTGTCACATCATGAAAGGAATAGAAAAAGAGACTAGATCTCGAAACAAATGGGAAATAGCATTTCCCAGTGCAATCTTTTCTTCATTTTCAGAGATAATGGAGCCAGAGTAATCGATGTTGAGTACTTGATATAGAGTGTGGCACAAGGAAGTCCTATGTCTTAACATATGTTAACATATGCTAAGCGTTGCAACCTCGAGTCTCACACAGGATCAAGTCTTTGCGTAGAACATTATCAATCCCTATAGGATTGGTTTGGCCTCTTTCATTGTTTGTGCTTGTTTGGCACTTTGCAGGTCAAAACTCTGTGCTCCTTTGTGGTCCGAGTCTCCTTGGATTAGACCTAATCATGGAGCAAAAGTCTCATAATAATTAAATAACTAGTGGCAGGTTTCCATAGTCCAAAGCTTTTTGAGTATAAATTTATATGCTAGGCAAATGGACATCTTAGCTTATTTTTATTGCAAAAATCAAAACAGTCAAAAAAATCTATTTAATGCTGGTGATGTGCTTCAAACGTAAAAATAAATGAGAGGAAAGAAAAAATCAAATGCTGTATTGCACATGTAGGAAGAAAAAACCAAAAACAAAAATGTTAAAAAATGTGTAGTTTCACAATCACAGAGGTAAAGAATAGAGGTCAATTTCCAAAAATAAGATTCATTCCCTCCTTAACTTGCCATAACTCACAGTGTGAGGGCAAAACACCTTATTGGAAGAAAACTTTTGCTCTATCCAATTAGTGGTTTTTATTACTAATTAGTTAAGGGTGGGAATATATAGATAGCTGTGGAAGAAAGTAGCTTGAGGGGCAGCTAGGTAATTCATTGGATAGAAAGCCAAGTCTATAGTCATGAGGATCTGAGTTAAAATATGGCCTCAGATACTTCCTAGCTTTTTGACCCTGGATAAGTCACTTCACCCCAATTTCTTACTCCTTATTGCTCTTTTGCCTTGGAACCAATACTTACAGGTAAGTAGAAAAATCTCATGAAGAAAATTTATATTCAACCTATATTCAATTTTTGGCTGTTCCCAGCTAATGCCTTAATTGGTAAAACCCTTGATACATTTGTTGACTCTCACAAAAATGTTGTACAGATGGGAAAGCACACATAAAGCTCAGTAGTTGATGTTATCTAGGTCACTTTGTTTATTTCCAAAATTTTTTCCTGCCTTTGGGATCTTCTCATCCCTGTGACTCTTTTTGAATGGATATCTTAATGCTCTCATAACTGTGAACCCTTCAGCAGACATGTGAATTATAAATATATACACTTTGTCCAACCGAGCTGCTTTTACCACCTTTATTCTATTTAATGGCTTTTCTGTTTCTTCTATAAGCACATTTGGGAATGTGATGTTATATCTAAGTTTGCTGGCTCTACTGTCCTTGATGGTTTTTGTTTTAAAAGTTTGCCCCCCAAAAATGTTACCTGCATTTTTTTATTTCTCTATTTGTTGGCCTTGTATATTCATCCTTAACTATCCTCTGGATGATTTTGCCTTATTTTGTCTCTTGTCAATAATTTTGAAAACTGTCTTTTTGCTTCCTTATGTTTTTGTTTTATGAGATGAGAACTAATATAATCATTTATCATTGTTGTCAGATTTTGCAAATGAATTTATATTATAAACAAGTGTTATCAAATGAATTTATATTTTCGGCAAGAGTTGCCTTTTCTTACCACATTTTTCCATTTGGAAACTGAATCAAATACTGACTAAAGTATTTTTAGACTCGCTTGATCTCTATTATGAGAATTACAATAGTAAAATTGTACACATTTATTATAATTTGTGTCTATGCACTTTGTTTCCTGAATATTCTATCTCCATGATCAATGATTTGTCTGACTAGGTAAGGGCTAAAGTTCAGTTGCATCCCTTATTTTTCCTCTTTGTTATTTTTTATTTGAGTTTGTATAGTTGTTATTATGTGCCAGACACTGTGCAGTGTGCTTTATAATTATTATCTCATTTGTTCTCTGCAAAAGCAAACAGAGGTTAAGTGGCTTGCCCAGACTCATATAGTTAGCAAGTATCTGAGGGCAAATATGAATTTAGGTCTCCCTGATTCTAGACTGGGTACTTTATCCACTGTTCCACCTAGCTGGTTAGTAAAGTTGACTCATTTCCCATGAACCAGTGTGGTATTTTTCTAATTAAGATGGATTGTATTGGTATCTGTAGTATATTTAATAGTATTTATGGTATATTTAAATTTTATAGAAAATGGCAACATAATATTTCTATATTCTACAATAGAAATTCTTAATATTTTTTTTGTCTTGGACTCCTCTGTCAGTATGGCAAAGCGTATGGACCATTTCCCAGAATTATGCTTTCCCATGAAAAATAAAAATATATAAGATTACAAAGGAAATTAAACTGAAATATGATTATTAAAATATGTTTAATAAAGCTGTATACATGAAAAGTACCATGAAGTAGTTGGATAATTAGCCAGTCAGGTGGTGAATTCTGCCTCTGACATACATGGGCTATGTGACAACTATTAAGTTTCTTAACATCTTAGGTAACTCCTTAAGCCAATAAGATAAAATGTTACCAAAATTATATTTAAAAATTTCTAAAAGTACAAATGGTTGCAATTAGATACATAATGAGAAGAATCTCTGCTTCCAAAGAGACTGATAAAATCAGAGCTCTATGTCAGTAAACAGTCTGTTAACACTTGGCTTTTCCAGTTTTCAAATAATGTAGTAAGACCTTTTACATGTAGTAAGAAGGACATCCCTACTGACTGAACCAAAAAAGAATTTTTATGTTCTGCAGAAAGACTGAGAGTCATGGCATATTTTGATCAAAACTCTCAGGGAAAACAATTCATAATAATGCATCTCAAACTAAGAAGGGTGTAGTTTTGATTCAACAGTAACTCTCAAAATAGCTTCTGTCTATGAAAATAATAGCAAATCAGTTTCTAAAATAAATATTGAACATATTGTTATTCTAGAACACCTTAACCAATTTGCAGCTATTTTATTATAAGAACTTCCAGTGATGCAATATGTGTGGCAAGTTTTAGCCCATGCTAAAATTGCTTCTCTCAAAAGTTTATAATGAATACCTGCCTAATATGTAACTGGGCAAAGGGACATTGTCATCATATAGAATTATATACAGAAATTTTAAATAACGGATTTCTTAAAAATTAAAAATTAATCTTACCAAATATTAACTGTAGATCAATTCATCTTTGAAGAATTAGACTATATTTTAACTAGATCCTGACAAAAAGGCATCTGAATCTATGAAAAAGATGTTTTATTACTTGAATTGCAAGTTTCAGCCTGATGTGATTTTAAAATAGCCAAGTTATAAACCCCTGAAAATTGGAGTTTATAATGGAAATACTGACAGATCCTTCCCTGGAGTAGAACGAATGTGCAGCCATAAGACCATTCCCAGTTACTGTAGCAGGCGCAGTAGAGACATGACTAGGGGGTTATATGTTGTATTCCAAATGCAGAACTAGCTGAATACTTCTTAGAGTAGCTTCCTCAGCTTCTGAGTTTCTAAAAAACTCTTATTACTAATGCTACTTTTTGGCTATAAGTCTTTTTGTTCAACTAGTAGATAAAAACAATTTCAGCCTTTCCCAAAAGTTTCCACATGTCCTGCTTCTTATCTGATGAGTTATTTGTGACAAACTTTTAAGTATCACATACATGTTATATCATCCTAGCTATTATCTATTCTCAACACTCAAATCCTTACCAAGAGTCATACAAGGGCAGATTCCTTTTCCTGACATATTAGTCAATGTCCCATTAACAAAATTATATACCTTGTCAATATTAAGTTGTAAGCCTTTAGAGAGCAGTCAGTATTGCTTATATGTGGCATGAGAAATATTTTTGGAGGTATAGGTTGGAGGATTTCAGATGTTATATAATAATTAGATCATCTATTTTATTGTCTTCCCCACCCCGGACCTCCCATAGAAATTAAAAGAGTATAAGGTGCTATTTTAATAGGGCTAATATATGGCATTTTATTACTCTATCATTTTAAAATGTCAAAATAATTTCTTCCATTTTGTCTTTCTTCTGAAAAAATCAAGATAAACTATTAATAACAATTATTATAATTGGTACTGAATAGTAGACTTCACTAGAAATAGAAAATTATAGAATTAAAGAATCTAAGAGTAGGACAGAATGTGTAGAGCCTCCTAATCCAATCTATATGTTGACTATGACATTCATCCTTTGTTGGAATACCTCCAGTGACAGTGAGCTGGCTACCTTCCAAAAGAAACCCATTCTACTCTGGGATAGTTTAATCTTTAAGAAATATTTCATAAAATCATTCCTAAATTTTCCTTTCATTGATTGCTTCTAGCTCTTCCTTTCAGGTCCAAAGAGAGCAAGTATAATCACTGTTCCACTTGACCACTTTTCTAGTACTTGAAAACCCATCTACTCTCTACCTCCTCCCCTACCCAATCTTCTCTAGACTAAACCTCCCACAGTTCCTTCAATAAATCCTTATATGGCAGAGTCTCCTGACTTCTGACCATTTTGGTTGCTCTTCTAGACATTCTATAACTTATTCATGTCTTTCCTAAAATAAGGCATTCAGAATTGAACACTGTATTCCAGATGTAGGGCTGAAAAGGGCAGAGCACCACTGGACTATCTCTTTTTTATTTCTGGAAGCTATGATTACTTTAACGTAGCTCAATATTGCATTAGCTTTTGGAAGGGTCCTAACATACAGTTCTTATACAAAAAAACAATAATAAATAGGGGTAAGAGGTAGCATTGTTTCTCTGAATTTCCTTTGTGTATATACATATATTATATATACATATGCATATTCAAATATGTATAGATATAAAAAATATATACATATGTGTATATGTATACAGGGCAGGTCAGAAGCTCAGAGAATAGAATCCTGGGCCTGGAGTAATTGAAACTCTTCTTCCTGAATTCAAATTTGGCCTCAGAAATTAGTAACCCTGGGCAAATCACTGAACCCTTTTTGCCTTAGTTTCTTCATCTGTGAAATGAGCTGGAGAAGGAAATGGCAAACTGACTTCACTGTCTTTGCCAAGAAAATCAAAAATAGATCAGGAAGAATTAAATGCAACTAGAATGACTGAAGAACAAAAACAATAACAATTATCTGTCTGAATTTCACCTAAGGACTGGACAAATTCCGCAACTCTGTTTCTTAGATGAAAAGTAGCATCTCCTGAAGAGTACAGTGGCCAGACCATGCTATTTCTCAGGACACATAGGATCAGCTTAAAGTACATAGCTCCCTGACTATTGCTACTCCTGTATATCCTTAAAGGACACACACAATATATAGAGAACATAATTGCAGAACCACAGATAAGGTGAACCAGGACCATACAAGGCTACTATATTTCCAACAAAAGTACCCAGAGCCTAGCGAACAAAGTAAGATTTGAAGAATGAGTGAACAAAAAAGAGTTTTATGGTATCAGAGATACCAAAGACAAACAAAGCAGCGTAACACCAAAACCGATAAAAGCAATGCCTCAAGAGAAAACATAGTTTGGTCATAAGAACAATTAAAATTTCTAGAAGAAAAAAGCAAAAGATTTTATTTCTTGAGGGAGTTAAATATGTAAAAAGGAATTCTTTGTTCTCTTTGAGTTTACACTTGTGAAAGGGAACCCTTTATTCCCTTTGTCTATTTTGAGTTAACACTTTGGTTAACAATAACTTAAGTACCCCTACTTAGTACCTCACCAGACTGTGAAGACAGGATCAACTCTCCTTAGTCTACTTTTGAATTGAATCAACAAAAGTTTGAACACCCTACTTAGTATGAGGTGGAGGAGCTCTCCTCCCTTTCAACTCAATCAAGCAGAGAAATGAGAATTCATACCTCAGTCAGCCATTGGTCTGTATTTTATTTCTCTGTTTTTGTTCTGCCTGGCTTTGGAATCAGTACCATATTAGTGTAGTAAAAGGAATTTGGTAGGTCTCCTTCTTTGCTTATTATGTCAAATAATTTGTATAGTATTAGGATTAGTTTTTTTTGAATATTTGATAGAATTCACTTGTGAATCCATTAGGTCCTGGCAATATTTTCTCAGGAGTTCTTTGATGGTTTGTTCAGTTTCTTTTTCTGATATGGGATTATTTAAATATTCTATTTCTTCTGCTGTTAATCTAGACAATTTATATTTTTGTAAATATTCATCCATATCACTTAGATTGCTATATTTATTGCCATATAATTGGGTAAGAGTTTTTAATGATTGTCTTAATTTCCACTTCATTAGAGGGAATATCTCCCTTTTCATCTTTGATACTGTTAATTTGGTTTTCTTCTTTCCTTTTTTATTAGATTTACCAGTACTTTCTCTATTTTATCTGTATTTTCAAAGTACCAGCTTCTAGTCTTGTTTATTAATTCAATAGTTTTTTTACTTTTGAGTTTTATTAATTTCTCCTTTGATTTTTAGTATTTCTAATTTAGTTTTCTTCTGGGGATTTTTAATTTGTTCACTTTCTAGTTTTTTAAGTTGCATGCTGAATTCATTAACCTCTGCCGTCCCTAATTTGTTAATATATGCACTCAGTGATATAAATTTTCCCCCTAGTAGTGATTTGGCTGCATCCCATAGGTTTTGGTAAGAAGTATCATCATTGTCATTGTCATTAATGAAATTATGAATTGTTCCTATGATTTTTTCTTTCACTAACTTATTTTGGAGAATAATATTATTTAATTTCCAATTAGTTTTGGTTTGCCTCTCCATGTATCCTTGATAATAACTATTTTTATTGCATTATGATTTGATAAGGATGAATTTATTATTTCTGCTCTTTTGCATTTGTTTGCCATGTTTCTGTGCCCTAGTACATGGTCAATCTTTGTGAATGTTCCGTGTGCTGCTGAAAAGGTGTATTCCTTTTTGTCCCTATTTATTTATAGAAAATGTAAGGGATTTCACTTATCAAATTACTATGACTTTTGGCCTTTCTGAGCTGTCCTACTTATTAGCTGAAAAATTATTTGCTTTATTCTTTTCACTATGCACAGCACAGTGCTCTACTCAAGTAAGATGCTCAATTAATAAATTGAATAATTTAAATTGATAAATCAATAATTATTTGTGTAAATTAAATGGCTACTATATATAAAAAATGTTTACTCCTTTTCAGTCCTCTAATTTTACCTAAAGTGTCAATAAACAAATTAGCTTCTAATTATGTGTGTTCATATGAAAACTTTTATTCTAAACTTAGAAATGGAAATCTTTCTAGGACTATCCAGTGTATTGCCACTTTCCAAAATTTAAAAAATGTCCTACTTTAGTTTAGAAGGTAAGTGGCCTCAGCTCAGAAGGAGCTGTTTGTTTGTTTACTGCTAATGGGAATGGACTGGAACCTTTGCTATTTTAAACCATCACGTTCACAACACATTACAGGAACTGCAGGCACTGCAAACAGCTGGCTGGCAAGCAGTTTTATTGATAAGTAGTTATCGACGGTTCTTACTCAAGCATACATTGGCAGAAATATGAGTCCGCTTCTTTGCAATAGGCATTCATAACACAAAGTTTACATAGGTCAGGTTTGCCTAGAAAGCCGAAATTAAGGAATTCAAAGGTCGAACCTTCAAAAAGCTCCCATTTTTACAGATAACTACTGAAAAAATGAGATCTATATTCTCATAGAAAGCTATATGAAAGTAGATTTGTATATTTTTTATGGAAAACATTTGCTTGGTAGTGTTATGAATGGAATTTGCTGAAATACTTCAAATTTTTCCCTAAAGAAATGAATAAAAGTAATTATCTTCTCAAAAAATAGTTGAGCTTACAGGTTTTAAAGATTTTTAAAATTTAAATTAACCTTTTGCTTGGAATCAATACTGTGTATTGGTATGAATCAATACTGTGTATAGCTAAGAAGTAGGAAGGGTCTGAGGTCCAATTTGAACCCAGGACCTACTATCATCTCTGCGCCTGGTTTTCATTTCACTGAGCCTCCTAGCTGCCTCTCAAATATATTTAAAAAATTTTTGGTACTGGATAAAACTGTCTCTCTCTCTCTCTCTCTCTCTCTCTCTCTCTCTCTCTCTCTCTCTCTCTCTCTCTCTTTTTCTCTCTCTCTCTTTCTCTCTCTCTCTCTTTTTCTCTCTCTCTTTTTCTCTCTCTCTCTCTTTCTCTCTCTCTCTCTCTTTTTCTCTCTCTCTTTCTCTCTCTCTCTCTCTGTCTTTCTCTCTTTAAATATATATATATGATAGAGATAGATAGCTATCATATGTATGTACTTGTACACATATGGGAATATTCACATATATACCCAATATCCACTAAAAACTTACATTGCTGTATTTTCATGTATGTCCTATAACTTAAAATAGAATCTTTAAGTTGCAAATAATTTTAGAGATTATTTTCAGGTAAGAAAATTCATAATAAGAGAAGGGGGCAAAAGGATTTTCCTATATTCACAAAGCAAGAAATAGTAGAGCCTAGATAAGAGTCTAGTCCTACTTGATCCCTAATATTTTTCCCATTATTCTACTTTGTTGTGTTATCTATAACGCTTAATATTTTTCTTCATGGGGTAGCTAGGTCACTCAGTGGATTGAGAGCCAGGCCCAGAGACAAAAGATCCTGTGTTCAAATCTGGCCTTAGACTCTTCCTACCTGTGAGACCCTTGGCAAGTCACTTAAACCCTATTGCCTAGCTCTTACACCCTTCTGCCTTGAAACCAATACATGGTATTGATTCTAAGATGCAAGATAAAGGTTTTTTTTTTTTTTTTAATATTTATCTTCCCTTCCCTCCAAATTCCACCTCACACTTCAAACAACTTCTGCCCCTAGTCTAGGTAATTTCATAATGCAAAGTACTTGAAGTGCTTCATAGAAAAGGATTTCATTCATTCATTCTTTCATTCATCCATCCATTTATACTCATCCATTCTGCATATTCAACTTCACTTTCCTTTTCCAACTTCACAATTTTACTTCTAGAACCAGTGTTCAGAAAAATTTGTGATTCCTTGAACAAAATCAATCTGCCTTCCACTTCCAAAATTTTATAGTTTCATTGCTTTTCTTTACTTTTTCTCCATTCTATATTCTTTTAAAATCCTACTTAAAATTTCTTTCTCTCAGAACATTTCTTTTAACTTATCCACTCCAGTTCTACTTTCCAAAATTACTTTATTACCATAAAATGTGTACATTTACAAATAAATACTGTCACACACAGTTTACAGACTGGGTATATATATTTTTATAACATAATCTTTTATTAGTGTCCAAATATCCAGACTTCACAGTGAGCATTAGATATTTATAAGATTTAGTTCATATCTCTAAAACAAAGCATTTTGAAAATATGGTAAATTTTAGTTTGCTGATATGACCAATTTATATATATATATATATGTATATATGCATATATATTCACTGAATAACAATTTATTGAGTTTCTACAGCTTGTGAAACACTTAAGTAGGTAGTAAAGACATTATTATTACAGTTTTATAGATTTGGAAACTGAGACTTGGAAAGCTTTTGTCTTGTCTAGATTTATACCAACAGTAAGTACTAGACCAGTGATGATGAACCTTTTAGAGACTAAGTACAACCCTCACACCTCCCTTGCCCTAGACTGGGGAGGGAGAAAGCACTACCATTGGGCTGCTGGGAAGAGGATTGGGTGATGGGGAGAAATGTCCTGAGGCATGGTGGAGAGGCAGAAGGGAGTAGCCCCCTCTGCCACACATGTCATAGGTTTCCCAATATGGCACTAGGGAATTCAAATAGAGTTAAAGTTATACACTGAAAGATTATATATATTTAAAATAAAACTTGGTTTTTAAATCACACATTTAGCGCACACACACACACACACACACACACACACACACACACACACACACATATATATATACATAACTCTTATAATGCAAAAGATGCAAGAGAGGTTTTTGCTCTTGCAGGGGGCCAACTGAAAACTTCTGGCAGTTAGAAGCCTTAGAATTCTGAGAGAAGTCAGTTGGTTCCTGAGCCTTCAACAGAGCGGAAGGATCAATGAGAGCTCTCCCTTGGCCTTCGGTTTTGCTTTTGGCCTGTGCCTTGTCTCTGGACAATTTTAACCTAGCTAATTTCTCTGGACCTCTCCCTGACCTTCTCCATATTATTTCCCTGTTTCCCTGCCTGTTTTCCTGGGGCCTTGGGAGGCAGGCTGGTTTTGGGTTTTTAGTGACTAGACTTTATGGATTTAGTTTCCCCATAGGCAAATAGGACATCCTTGAATCAAACTATTCCTTTAGTATACCCTCTACTTTTAAAAGCAGCCAAATCTTCCCTGGCTGAGAGAGCAGGTTTCTCTTTCAGTCTAAACCATTCCTGTGGCCCTCCCCCATCTTGAGTTTCTTCCTAGCAGTTGTCAGAAACCCCCAACCCCTCTCTCCTTTCAAACCAACCCTGAATTTCAATAAAAACCCTTGTTTATCTAATCAATCCATCTGGAGAATCTTTGTGTTGAAGAATTAGGCAAGGGTTAAGGGGAAGGAATAATTCGCTTTTAATTCCTGAGGGAAACTGGAGGCATCCATCTTGGGAGGAAGTAGTTGCCCAAGGCTTCCTCCTGAATCCCTTCAGTTTCATTGATGGGGAGGAGCCTTGTGATTCCTCCTTTGAGGACTTGAGAAACTGACAAGAAAGCCCTCAAGTCAGATTTCAACCATTTCTGACTGGCCCTATTCCTTGTGTCTGTAAAAGTACCTTCCCTGCCTGGAAGGCAATATCCTCTGTCTCTAGCCTGGGTGTCTAGTCTGTGTCAGCTGCCTCTCCTGAACACCTCACCCTGTACCCTTACCATCCTAATACCGCCTTGTCCATTCCTCCTTAAACCCAGCCATCCCTTTCATTCCTCTCCTATTACCTCAATCACCTTTTACTCCTCCATCACTCATCAAGGAGATCACCCCCGAAATTTAGTGTACCCCTTATTATCCATTACACTCTATATCTACATACACAATTTTATGTAGACAAGTCTTAGTTTACTTAGTTCACTATATGTAGGCACATCAGTATATATGTGTACCTATACAAATATCTATCTATTGATATATGTATAGATATGGAGAGAGAGGGAGGACAGAGAGAGACAGATACAGAGAGGGAGAGAGAGATAACAGAGAGGGGGAAAGAGAGAGAGAGAACAAAGAGGGAGAGAGAGAGAGCGAGAGAGCAAGGAGGGGGAGAGAGAGAGAACAAAGAGGGAGAGAGAGAGAGAACAAGAAGGGAGAGAGAGAGAGCATAAAGAGGGGGAGAGAGAGAGAAAAAAAAGAGGGGGTGGAGAGAGAGAGAGAGAGAGAGAGAGAGAGAGAGAAACTATCATCTGTCACTATATATAGAGAAAGGGAGGGAGAGAAATTTTCGAGGTTAGAGATAGCAAATGACCCAGAATTGTCAAAATAAGGTAGCTGGTTCACTGGATACATTCATTATGGAGTGAAATACCCAACATGTGGGAACAAATCTATTGCACAGGACTCTAATTTTGTAAGATGAGAGGCAGTGAACTAAACAAACTACGTCTGTTATGCTCATGAAAACATATAGGGCTAGTGTACATCATAACTTGTCTTGGAAGAGAATCTTAAGTACACTCACTTTTTAAAGTTTAGGAACCAGTGGCCTTTTTCTTGGCTTTAAAAAACTAACTTTAAAGTTGATTGTTGTAACCAGTGGTTGGTTATTTAAATCTAAAATACTAATTCAGAAGCTGCATAGTGTAGTGCATAGATAGGGTTAATTTCTCAGTAATGCTGGTCTGAGTTCAAGTCCCAGTTCTAACATGAATTGGCTGTGTGACCCTGGTCAAATCTCTTAGTCTCCAAGTTATTTAGAGAACTTCATAAGAGGAAGACTCGCTGCTCTGCATTGCAGATGTTTGCTTACTTGGAATTCTTTACATACATCACTGTAATTCCAAGACTAAATTAAAAAAAAATCTTTGTTAGTTTCAGTTATCTTTTCCATTTGGACAGCTCCAGAATGACTTTGAGGATAATTTGGTGGTGCATTGGAGAAATTGAAAGGCCTGGAGCCAGGAAGACTCATCTTCCTGAGTTCAAACTGACCTCAGTCACTTACTCACTATGATCTTGAACAAGTCATCTAACCCTGTTTGCCTCAATTTCCTCATCTGTCAAATGAGCTGGAGAAGGAAATAGCAAACTACTCTAGTATCTTTGCCAAGAAAACACCCAATGGAGTCACAAAAAGCCAGACATGACTGAAAAACTCAATAACATGAATGACTTTTACTAAGTAATTAAGCTTTCATTTGCTTAATTTCCTTTGGTATTTTCAATAAAAATGTTTCAGTTTACTGACAGTATTTCTACAATAACAGCTTTTCAGTGGGGTTATATGCTTTAATATTCATTTGTTACGCACTCTGGTAATTTACAATAAATGATTATGATCCTTTTGCAATTTTAACCACATTCATAAATATATTCCAGAATGCTTTCCACTATTAGATAAATAATCTACATTTTAAAAAATGAATGAGAAGGGGGAGAGCCAAGATGGCAGATTAGAGGCAGCAACCCCACTAAACTCTTAACATTCCTTTCCAAAGAATTTTAAAATAATGCCTCAAATAAAATTTTGGAGCAACATTACCAACGAAAAGATCAGGATGAGACATTTTCCTGACCTACGAAAACTTAGGAGGTCCACAGGAGACATCTGCAACCAGAGGGTGGAGGCTTGTCCAGAGGCCACACATGTGAGGGCAGCAACAGTAGCCACAATAGCAGCAGCTTTAGTCTGAAGCTGGTAAAGGACCAGACAACTGGTCAGAAAGAGATTACAGGAGCCTCTCAGTTGGCACTGAGTACAGCTGGTGCTTCTTACTGGCAACTCTATTGCTAATATACATTTCTGGGTCCTAGTTCCAAAGCAGAGAAAAATGATGGTTGTCAGTTACAAAGGAGCAAGGGTCCTGGTCACAGTTCAAAGGCAAAGAAAACTAGTGCTTGCAACTGCAGAAGACCAGGACCCTTTTCTAGGTAAAGACTAGAGCATATACTAGAAGAGCAGTGACTATACCTCTCCCCAGATCTCCTTAGAACCATTGAAAAAAAAAAGAAGTATAGAAAACATGTAAAAGGTAAGGTCATGACGTGAAAAGGGGACCAGTTGTAGGAAAAGTTAAGCACACAGAGAGGAGAGTTTTGGAATGTTACAAGAAAACTTGAAGGGCAGAAGTGATGGTTGGAAGGAGCAACAGAGGATCATAGAAGATAGAACTGGAGGGGGAACTTCATCCTTGAACTCAGTACTGGATGGAGCTCACTACCTCTCCTCAGGACTGAAGTTTGAATACCTGCAGCTTTCCCAATCTTATCGTGTGCCTTGAAGACCAGTGAAATATATCTGTTCTCCTGATTATCATCTGAAGAGGCTGGTGGAAGAGTTAGCAGCTGGAAGGGTCTCAGCCTGGAAGGCTTGCTGAGACTGCCTGAAGATATTTAGTCTCCTCTGTGCCAACTAAGAAAGATCATTGCAAACCTGTCATTAGATTAGGTTAGCTGATAGATTAGAAGAAAGGAAACAGAGCATTTCAGGCCAAGGACTCTGATTTGGCTTGGGCCAAAAAGGACCCCATACCTTTCATGTTAGAATAAGGTCTCCTAATCCCACTATCCTAACCCCTTGTTGAACCTATCATAATAAACCATCCTTTGAAAATATACGCAGTCAGATAAGGTTTTCTTTAGGAAGATTACTGGAAAACTGAGGCTGAAAGAGGACATTCTGGGAGACAAGTTCTATTAGGCTTCAGTTAAGTCAAACCCAAGGTTATCTGTCATTACTTGTCTCCTGGGCAGAAGCTGGGTTCAGGGGGGCTTTTAGGTGGCCGGGCTTTTGCAAAGCCCTGGCAACTCATTAATAATCTTACCCCATAGAAGTCCTTGACTGAATACTGGTTCCTGTCCATCCCTGTGCTCAATACCATCACAGGGAAATCCTCTTGAAGCCCTCTGGGTTAAAAGGAGGATAACCCCATCTAGCCTGAAACTCACAATCAGACTAGCAAACCAATATATCTTTGGGTTCTCCTTTCATCCTTTTTACAGTTCAACCATCATCCTTTTAACACCCTTAAATGATTGTCCTCAGAGCTCTGTCTTGAGTTCTCTTTTGCTTTTCTGACCAATGTCGCCTATGGATCTAAACAGATTTCACGGGGTCAAGTTTTTTGTTTTTTGTCTTTTTTTTCTATAGAGTGATGATTTCTTCATCTCTAGCACTGTAGTTTAGTCCATTTCAATCATGTCTAACTTCATGACCCAATTTGGGGTTTTACTGGCAAGAATACTGGAGTTGTTTGCCATTTCCTTCTCAAATTCATTTTACACATAAGGAACTAATGCAAATAGGGTTAAGTGGATTCCCCACATAGCTAGTGACTGTCTAAGGTCAGATTTGAACTAAAAAAGATGAGTCTTCCCGATTTTGTGCCTGTAACTTTATCCACTGTACAACCTAGCTGCACATCTCTCTATCTAGTCCATCTAGTCCTAATCTCTCTTCTGGACACTCATCCCACATTGTTAAATGCATTTTGAACACCTCCACATAGATGTCTGTTATATAACTCAAATTTAATATACCCCCCAAATAAGTTATTCCTCTCAACCCCACCATATACTCTATCAAAGTTTTCTGTTTCTATCAAGGGCAGTGCCACTTTCCAAGTGATACAGGTTCATACATTTGGAGTCATCTTTTCTTTAATCTTTCTTCTCATCCATCTCTACTACCCAGTTAATTGCCTCATCCTGAAGATTTGACCTTCACAATATCATTCATATCTGAACTCTTCTCTCCATGGACATAGTTAGCTAACATTCTGGCTCAAGACCTTAACTCTTTTTCATTCGGACTATTGCAATAGTCTATGAAATGGTTCCTCTGATTTCAGCCACTCCCTTTTATATCCTTCATACAGCTGCCAAAATAATCTTTCTGAAGCATGTTATCATGTCACTACTTTTCAAAAACTTCTTGTGATTCCCTGATGTCCATCAGAATAAAGACAAATTCCTTAGACTCACTTCTATGTATCTATCTAGAGTTAGTTCACACTATTCATTTTTATGAACTCTAGAGAATCATTGAAATCAATGCTCTATGTCCTTCATTCACACAAACCATCTCCTATGGCTGGAACATAGTTTCCTTCTCTCAGAGTTAGCTTCCTTTAAGGCTCCACTCAGATTCATCTCTTTCATGAAGCCTTCAGGGATCCCTCCAACTGTTAGTGTTGTTTCCTCCAAATAGTCCACTATTCATATTTGAATACATTTTGCATGCCTCTACTCCAGGGGATATATAAGCTCCTTGGGGGCAGGCAGCTATTTTGCTTTTGTCTTTCTGCTCCAAGTGTCTTGAATGATGCCTAGTGAATCATTTCCTCCCAAAATGGAATGGAACATCTTTGACCATGCTGTTCTTCAGTTTTTCCATCAGTTTTCATTGAAAATTGACTCTTTATTCCAGTTTTTCAGGTTTTCATATTTGTCAAACTCTATGCTACTACGTCCATTTTCTTCTGTATATCGTACACCTAATCTGTTCCACTAATTGGTTTTTCTATTTTTAAGCCAGTAGCAAATAGTTCTCTTACTTTGTAGTTTCATTTGATATCATTTGGTGATTCAATCACACCTGTCCTGCTTGGCTCTAGAGGGCAGAGATAGGAACAATTACTTAAAGTTTCAGAGAAGCTTTAATTGCCTGCATGTCAGAAAATATTGCATAACAGCTAGGTAGTGCAATGGATTGAGCACTAGACCTTGAGCCAGGAAGAGTTCAAATCCAGCTTCAGACTCTTAATAGTTTTGAGACCCTGGATAAATCACTTCACTTCTGCCTTAATTTCCTCATCTGTAAAATTGAGATAATATTAGCACCTTCCTTCCTAGAGTTTTTGTGGGATTCAAATATGATCATAATTATAACACACTTAGCATAGTATCTGGCACTATATAAATGTCAGAAAATAATAGTATTATTAATAATTAGTTTTTAAAAAGTAGAATGAACCTCTTCAGGAGGTAGTAGGTTTCCCCTTATTAAAAATCTTGAGGCAAAATTTAGATAATGATTTGTCAGTTATAATGTAGTTAGGAGTTTTGCTTTGGTTCAATTTGACCTAGATTCTGTGCTCATGTACTATGTGACCAATGGCTTCAGGATGAGAAGCAGCATAATTGACATCATCAGAGACAGGTATAATCTGAAAAGAATTTTGGGCTACTCACATAATAAGCCTGAGGAACTGTTGATGGACAGTACCCAAGATTTATCGGTACTTCCATGATATTAAAAGAACAAAAGAAATGATTCCCCATGTTAGTATATAATCTATAAAAGACACCAAAACACAAAAATGTAGAGTTCAGGAAGGCATAGTAATAATCTGCATTGAAGTCATGAGCACCAACACTGAAGAAGAAAAAAAACAGACTAATCAAAGCAAAGTCACCTTTGCTACTGGTATGAAACTGTAAATTAGAGTGGTTTGGGTGAACACTATATCTGCTTGGCAGAAAACTGTTCTTTATGCTGGAGACAACAATGGGGCTGGAGATACGGAATACTACACATCATATTGACAAGCCCTTCTCTACAGACAAGTTCTTTGGTTGGCTTTTGCAATAACAAAGAATTCCCAAAGGGCTTTGTCTATAAAGATCTTAAAATCTTAGAGTTATTAGTCATAGAATCATAAATTTAGATCTGGGAGGAAACTTGAAAGGTAAAATAGCACAATCTCCTCATCTTACAAATAAGAAAACTGAGACCCAGAAGGAGAAAGTGTCTTGCCCATAGTCACAGAGGTCATTTTTGAGCCTGAGTCTATTAACTCTGTTAACTCTGAGTCTATTAAATCTAGTAATCTTTCAACTGAATTGCATTGCCCCTTTATAGGAGTAGTAAAATGGTCAGACTTCCATAGACATTTCTCCCTCAGATATGCTTATTCAAATTAGAAGGGAAAAAATAAGGCACCAAAGCAAATAACCAAGCCAGTCTTATCATCCAGACTCTAAACACCTGAACCAGCCCAGTGTTCCCTGGCATTTGCTTGAACAGACTCTGAAGAAGTAACATTTTCTGTGCCCTTTGTTTTCTGCCAAAACATGGCAGCCAAAACACAAGGTAAATCAATGTACACTCTCTTCTGAGTCCCTCAGGTGCTTGTGAACTGTAATAAATGCAACTCTTCACTTTAGTAATGCTGGGCTATAATCCAAAGGAAAAGAAATTCTTAAATTTGGAAATGGAGTCTTGGATCTGTCCATGGCTCAGCAAGATATTCCAGGTTTTAGAGAAACTGCAGCTAGCCACATTGGAGGAAAAAAGATGCTAGAGCGTGTTTTGGGGGAAATTAGTCACCCCTCCCAACTTTGAAAATATTTTTAAATGATCAGTTTTCATGTTGTGGATCCTGAGGCATACAATTCTATATTATTTTCTGTGTTGTGTTGTTAACTGACTCAGTTGTAAATTTATTGTTAACTTACTCAGCAGTAAATTTTCAAGTGGAGAGGAGAGGGTTAGAGTTAGATTCGGAGTCAAATGATGTCCATTACCCAGTGGCCCAGGACACCTTAGGGGAAAGGAAAAAGATATCTCTAAGAAAGAGGTAAACTCTTGGAAATTGTATAATAGTGCCAACTCTCTGGTTGTATGTACAGAATATATTATAAAACACAAGTATCATAGATTTGTCAAGTCAAACACTTTATCTCAAAATGAGGGCAAAGTGGGGATAGGAGATGGTGAAAGAAGTGAAGTTAAAGATATTCAAAATGACCGATAAATTGTTAATATCTTTTCTTTCAGGGATGCTGCTCTGGTCTCAGGTTGAGAAAACTATCCCAATTTAATAAAGCTTGCTAATCTTATATTCCTCAATAGCTTTTTGTTGTTGTTATCATTGTGTGGGTAGAGAAGGGAGCATTGCTGAGATCTTTTGTAATATTTTATCATTTAAACAGCTACTAGGCATATAGGGATAGAGAATGGAGAGGGGAACAAAGAATGCTTATGTGTATATAGATATGTATACATTCTCCTGACAATTCTGTTAGTAGATAAAAAAATGAGAATATCACCTTATCTGATTCCCTTTCAACCTGCCTTCCCATTTGGGACTTTCTTCTTTATCTTTGGCCATCACACCTTGGAATGGCCCTTTGCTATGTCACACCCCCATGTCTTACTTTCATTGGTGAATTCTTCTGGAGCCTACATTTTGTGGATGCACTCTAAGATGTAAATGCCATATTCTTCAATTAGCTATTCTCCATCATTCCCTGCCTCTCCCTCACTTTTTAGACCCCCTTTAATTGTTATCTTCTCTCATTAGAATGTATGCTCCTCTTGGACAAAGTCTAGCTTTATTTTTGCTTACATTCATATCCATAAAACTCAGCACAGTGTCTGATATATAGAAAATTACTAATAAATGCTTATTGCATGCCTGCCTGCCTAGTGGATGACTGATATCTTCTACCATATCTTTATATTTTGAAAGCTTTTCATTACATGTAGTTTGGAAATAATGATTTTATATTATGATATCTATGAAAACATTATTCTTGTGATTTTGTGGAACAATATTACATACAGATAATTGTAGGCAATAGCTCAGTTCTTGATGACAGTGTGGGTCCAGTACAGTGTATTTATTTAGTTCTCCAAGATATTTTGAAGTCAATATTAATAAGGTAGAGATGTGTTATCTGTCAGTTCATGAAAGGGAGCTAGCTTCTAATATCTAATTCCATCCACCGGCCATCAACAATTTGGAAATAGGCCTTGATCAATGACACATGTTAAAACCAGTGGAAATACACATCTACCATGGGGGGTAGAGGGAAGTCGGAGGGTGAAGGGGAAAGTAAGAGCATGAATTATGTAACCATGTTAACTTTTCTAAAAAAATAAATATTAATAAATGTTAAAAAATAGGAAAAAAAGAACTGTTCAATATGTTTTGGGGTAAACTTATAAAGCTTGGTGTCATCAATGTAAATAAAAGGAATCACTGAATATTTTTGGTTTGACTTTCTTTTTAATATGGAAAAACATACTTAGTTCTTTTTTTAGGATTGTTGATATTTTATTAAGTCCAGGCATATCTATTCTATACATTCTTTTTCAACTTCTTTGCTATTATGATGTTTTCCTTTTCTTCTCCTTCATATTTTCTTATTGATATCATCATCATTTTAATTTCAGAACAATAATTTGACTGGTATAATGAAATTTTCCTTCTTTCTTTCTTCCTTCCTTCTTCTACCCTTTTTATTATTGTATTTATATTCATATTATTGAATTTATTATCATAGGCCAAGAACAGTAATTTAATTGATATAGACACTTCCTGATATGAAAACTCTATGCAATTCATAGAATATATAAATTTAAAGAGTTGCTTAACCATGTAAGTGCTAAAATTAATGGTTTAATTAAACCATCTCCAGAAGACAGAAAGGGAAAACAAACTATCCATTCACCCAAGACAATGATTGGAGCTGAATGTGACTCCCGAAGCCTACTTTCTTCTTTGAGCCAATCTTCTTCTTGAAGCCGACTTCTTTCTTGGGGTGACCCTCTCCTTGGAGTTCACTCTCTACTCCTTGGAGTGACTCTCTTCTTGGAGTTCACTCTCTACTCCTTGGAGTGACTCTCTTCTTGGAGTTCACTCTCTTCAGGCCTCCTTCACCAGACTGCCTGCTTTTATGGTGATTTCCTGTCCCTGCCCCTTTTCAAGGGGGCCAATCACAGTTTCAAAATTGTCTGAGTTGTCATCTTTGGATTCACCCCTTTCTGAGTGTGTGAACCCTACTTCTCATCTAGCATCAAGTAAGGTCTGAACTCACTAAGTGGTTTTTCAAGCTTCTCCTACCTAGTTCAAACTTGTGCTGATTCAAAGTTATTGCCAAAGTGTTAACTCCAACTAGGCAAAGAGAACAAAGGATTCCCTTTTCACAAGTGTGAACTCAGAGAGAACCAAGAATTCCCTTTTATAACCACCATGTAGTTAAATGACTTGCCGAAAGTCAAGCAGCTAATATGTGTCCAGACTTGAACTTGGTCGTCTGAATTCCAAGGACAATCTTTCCCACTATACTATGCTTTCTGTTATTTTTACTACTACTACTACTACTACTACTACTACTACTACTACTACTACTACTACTACTACTACTACTACTACTATTACTACTACTACTACTACTACTACTATTACCACCACCACCACCACCATCACTCAAATTACATTTTTTCACCTACTGCTTTGTTCCAAGGTTAAACTTCTAAATTAAACTATAAGTTTCTAGAAAGGAACACATTTCATTCACCTTTGCATCTCTTATGTCAGTTGTTGTTCTTTTTACAATGTGGACATTCACAAAATAGTTGTTGAATTAATGAATAAATGTTCTAATTTTATTCTATTGGTTTTCTTGTTAAATGTGACCATTTATTTCACATTTTGGTATCAGTTTCCATTCCAATAAAATGTCTACTGAGCCTTGATAATTATGGGATTGCTAACCTCAAGATAGTTCTGTATCCACATAAAGCTGCATTTATTTCACCACAAATTATGTAGGACTTTGTAGAAATCAAAGTGTATCTGGAAATTTAGAATATGACTTGAAATTCTCCCCAAACATTGCTGTAAAAATTCTGGGGAAAACTTGTTCCTGGATTTCAGATAAATCCATGAAAATGTCACCAACTATTGTTCATTGTATGAAATTTATGTGGTTCATAATGTGGTTGATACTTTTGAATATCTTTCTAATGCTATGTACATTTTTCTCCTCTCAGTATTTCAAAAAACTATGTATTGTACCCATCGCCTATAAAAATAGCTTCTTGCATATGTCCTTGAGTTTAAAATAGCCCCTATATTTTTTAGATAATAATTTGCCCTTCAAAAAACAGATAAAATGACTTTCTAATATACCCTTATAGATAGGCACATACTTCCTTATGGTAGCCATTAAAAAAATTGTTCAAAGAGTCATCAGAAGGGAGTCTCTCATATCCATCTACTTTTAGGGAAGAGAAAATTTAGCAGCTATATATTCTGGCAAAAAAAATATTCTGCTCACTATCCAGATAGGAAAAAATGAATGGATGAGATGAATGCTTAATATCCAGATAACAATATGCATTTGGATAAAGTTTATCAATCAGCACACAAATCTTGAGCAAATACTACAAATTGACAATGGGCTTGACCCAGAACTCAACAAGAGGAGAAGACCAGATTGGATTGCCTTCAATGATTTGATCTGGAGTTCCTCCCTAAAACAAATGTCTATCTTTTTTTTTTTAAACCCTTGTACTTCTGTGTATTGTCTCATAGGTGGAAGATTGGTAAGGGTGGGCAATGGGGGTCAAGTGACTTGCCCAGGGTCACACAGCTGGGAAGTGGCTGAGGCCGGGTTTGAACCTAGGACCTCCTGTCTCTAGGCCTGACTCTCACTCCACTGAGCTACCCAGCTGCCCCCCAAATGTATATCTTTTGAAGACAAATCTCTATCCCATACTGTTGGAATGCTGCAAGCAATAGAATAATACAGTCTTTGAAGAGCTGAAGGTAAAAGTCTCTCAAAATGCAGGATGGTGTGGCCTGGGAAGGGGCTGTCCTCTGTGACAAATGTAAAATGATGTATTCATGTGAAGTTATGCAAAGTTTCTAAGTGGAGAATTGTTGTAATTTTTAACAGGCATGAAATTGTCACCCTTCCCTCACTACCACCAGGAGAGATTGTGGACTTTTCTATAAACTATAGTTTTAGAGACTTGCTTAAGGCTAAATGTTTTCACATAGTCATATGAGTAGTATGTGTTAGAAGAAGAATTTGAACCCAGGTCTTCCTGGCTTCAAGGCCATTATACCTGTCCAAAGATATGTACCACATGAAAAAGAAAAAAAAAAGATGGGCTACTCAATGTGAGAGTGAAGTAAAATCGCTGGACAATCATTGTCCTCCATTGACATTTACATGATGGGAAAAAAAAAAAAAAACCTCCAAAATGCATTTGCCAGATCCTCTGTTATAACTATATGGAGCTATCTGAATGAGAGTTGGTAGTATAAGGGTTAAATTACGAGTTTGGACAAAATAAGAGAGCAGCTTTTAATAACAAGTTTTAATGAGACTACAGTAGAGTTGAAAATTAATATTATCCCTTTAAGCCAGAGAAAAGAAAACTTCTAGTAGCTTTTAACAATTAACAATTTAGTTTTATTAAAATAGAGATAGTAAAAGAATATAGTAAAATGAATATAGTAAAGGAGGGAAATATAGGAAAGAGATAGAGAAAGAAATTGCCTAATACCTAACTAGCTACCATGTAACTACCTATAACTTCCTATAACTGCCTATAATTGCCATTAGAGAAAGTCCAGCTAGCTGAGCTAAAGGGTGATCAGCTGGACTTTCTCTAATGGCATATATATATATATATATATATATATATATATATATATC
>NC_058133.1:456272261-456283310 GCF_016433145.1 Gracilinanus agilis
ATATATATATATATATATATATATATCCCAAAAACCAACTAACAACCAACAATCAACCACCAATTAATCACCAACCCACACCACCAGCAACCACCCCCCAACAACCAACTACCAACCCCCTCCCAACCCAAAAAAATGTCAAAAATCCCCTCTCAGTCCTTGAGCTAGTCTTTTATATTCCAGCAACTAAATGCCAACCACCAACCCAACACACTCCCAGCAGCCAACTTCTCCTCAACTGCCAACATCTAACTGTCAGCAACTGACAGATAGTGGCCAACTGATGCTGGCCCCTTTTCTACCCTTTTTCTACCTCACTTCCTGTCTCTATAGTTCCTCCTTCCTGTCTCTATGGTTTTTACTTCCTGTCACTGTGGGCTGGTTAATTCCTATACATCTTTATGGTAAGAGAACCTCCAGGTTCCCCATTAACTTAAAAAAGGAATAAAGAATTCCTTTTTACAGCAGGATGAGCAGAGTCATTTCATTCATGGAAGCATTGCAATCAAATTTACATCATTGGAGAGAATACCTATGTCAATGAAATAAAAAATCCATTGGAATATTAGACTATTCTCTATACATAGTCATTCTGTCCTCCCCTTATGGAACTAGGACATAGAATGAAAGGGTCACAACACAGGAAATGACTTTGGTCATTTTTATCTGTAATCTAATGTAGCTTCAGAATTTTAATGAGCTAGTGAAAATCTAAAAATATGGATAGTTTTGTTTATTTAAAAGGTTATATGTATGTATACATGCTTACATATATATGTGTGCATACATATATGCCCATATATACATACATGCACACACACATATGAACCTATGCTTTCTGAGCCAACTAAATCTCAAGGACAACTTTCAAAGCAAATTAAAACTAGCCTAAATTTCACACTTTCATGAGGAGATAGTATAAATAAATGTGTGTTCATGTGTGTGTATACATATGCATACATATAAACATAGATATAGACATACACACATACATATGCATTTCTTTGCCTTTTTCTCAGAGATAGAAATCCAAAAATATTTCTATAGAATGTTTATACAAAAATGCATTAGCATGACTTTGAGTAGAACAAAGAAAGGTCGGAAACATTCTTTGCATGAAAGTTTTATAATGTGACAGCTCAGAAGAATAGAACCCTCTCTCATCTGAAATCACACTTGCCTGTAATGCTTTCTCTTTCATTCTTTCCTTGGCACACAGTAAATTGAGTCTTTTCTGGCAATAATGCTGTTGGGAACTCTAAAGATAATTAAGAAACATAAAATATGTCAGTCTTCTCTAACACAGTTGGAATTTGGGTTTTGAATGTCTATCTCTCTCCTAGCAAACAGATGAGGTTAGGTTTGAGACTATGTACTCATAATTTTGTGTAACTGATCTCTTATAATGTACTGCAATAATAAAAAAAGATGCCTAATAACTATGCACAGGAAAAAATCATTTACATACTTATACATATTTCTTAAGAGACCTAGGAATGAGTATAATGTATTTTCAATATGTAAGCAATTAGTCTTTTCAACTCTATAAGATAAAGGAACAAAATGATAATTTTAAAAAAAGACATTATTGAGGATATAGATATAAAGAACTTGAGCTCTGTTCACTGGCCTTGCTACTAAATTATTGGGCTCAATTCTTCCGCTCATATTTGAGAAGGTGCCAGCAACCCACAGAAGGTAGAAGAGCCCCGTGTCCAGGCTATGAGTTGTCCATCACAAGTTGTTTATCCCATGCTGGGATCAAGGCCTAATTCAGGCCAGTCCTTTGGTAATTAAGGGCTAAAAACAGAATGAAATAATCCTTGTTAACTAAGCAGTTAATAAAAGGAGTTTGATTTAGCTATAGCAGGGAAGGAACATCCAGAGCATGGAAAGGATAGTCATCTAGTACATAACCTCGATTCACTGATTATAACTCTCCTGAGTCAGAGTAGTCATTCTGACCTCTTGAGGAAGAAGTACCCATTCCTATTGTCCTGGCTATTTTGTACTCAGGTAACTAGAAAGCCAGAGTCTTAGTACTCTGAAACAATTAATTTTTAAAATTTAATAAAATTAATTTCCAAATATCATAGCCCTTCTCTCACCTCCTTGCACCATAGAAGATATCACCCAACAGAAAGATATGTGTTTATGAATTGTGTTTTTCATGTTTTTATCTATCAATTCATTCTCTGGAGATGGACATTGACTGGTTATTCTCCAAATATTAATTCTGTAGCTGTATATAATGTGCTCTTGGTTCTAATTGTTTCACTTTATATTAATTCATATAGATCTTTCCAAGTTTTATTTTTTCTAAATTAACCTGTTCATCATCTCTTATGTTGTAATAATATTCCATCACAATCATATACTGTAGTTTGTTCAGCTATTCCCCCGTTGACATAGAGCATCACCATAAATATTTTGGGATACATAGATTCTTTTCTTTTTCTCCCTGATGTCCTTGGGAAACAGACTCAACAATGGTATTGCTGGATCTATGGATATATACAATTTTATAATACTCTGGGCATAATTCCAAATTGCTTTCCAAAATGATTAAATCAGTTCAAAGTTCTACCAACACTGTATTAGTGTCCCCATTTTCTCATATCTCCTCTAAAATTGGTCTTTTTGCCCCTTTATTATTTTAGCTAATCTAATAGGTGTAAGATGATGTCTCAGAATTGTTTCGATTTGCATTTCACACTAATCAGTAGTGATTTCAAGCATTTTTCATATACCTATATATAGTTTTGATTTCTTCATCCAATGTCTGCTTATTCTTTTGACCATTTCAATTGGGGGATGACTCTTATTTTTACAAATTCAGCAAAGCTCTCTATGTATTTTAGATATGAGACTTCTATCCAAGAAACTACAAACTTTTTTTCAATTTTCTGTTTTCCTTCTAATCTTGCCTACAATAGCTTTATTTGCATAAACCTTTTTAATTTAATGTAATCAAACTATCCATTTTACAGTTCTCAATGGTATCTATCTCTTGTGTGACAATGATATGGGAGAGTGAAATTACAGTTGCAAGAGAGGGGGTCAAGCCACAGCTCAGAATTCCAGAGGGCCCCCCCATAAACTGCCCCCTCTCCAGAGTTCTCAGGGGGGGGGCCCCTCTGAAATTCTGAGCTGTGGCTTAACCCCCTCTCTTACAACTGGAATTCCACTCTCCCATATCAATGTCACACTTGTTTATGCATAAATTCTTCTCTTATCTATAAATCTAATAGGTGACATATTCCCTATTTTAATTAGTTTATGATAGCTCCTTTTATGTCTGTCATGCATCTATTTTGATATTATCTCAGTGAATAGCATAATATAAACTATGCCTCATTTCTGCCAAACTACCTTCCAATTGTCCACAGCAATTTTTACCAAATAGTAAATTTTTATCTCAAAGTTTTGGATCTATACCTTTACCTAATACAAAGTCACTATAATTTTTTACTGCTGTTTGTTGTATCTCTGTTCTGTTCTAATGATTTATTTTTCTATTTCTTAGCCAATGCCATATAGTTTTGATAATTACTGCTTTATAATATAGTTTAAAAACTGGTACTGATAGAACTCCATATTCATTTTTTACTAATTTGTTTGATATTCTTAATCTTTTGTGCTTCCAAATGAATTTTGTTGTTATTTTTCCATCTCAATAAAATGAATTTTTTGAATTTAATTTGGATGGCATTGAATAGATTTCCTTAGGTGAGATTGTTATTTTAATTATGTTTACTCTGCCCACCCATAAACAAGTATTATTTCTCCAATTACTTAAATATGGCTTTATTTATGTAATAAGTGTTTTATAATTATGTTTGTACAGTTCCTGGGTTTGTTTTTGGCAGTCATACTCTCAGGTATTTAATTCTGTCTGTGGTTGAAACAATTAAATTTTGAGTATGATTTCCATATCTTTTTTTGAATCTTTGCCTTCCATCTTCTAATCAACACTCAGTATTGGTTCTAAGGCAGAAGAATAGTAGTACTAGGTAAATGGGATTAAGTAATTAGTCCAGGATCACACAACAAGGAAATATCTGAGGCCAGATTTGAACCTAGAGTTTTCAGTCTCTAGACCTGGCTCTCAATCCACTGAGCCACCTAGCTGCTCTGATATCTATATCTTTTAAAGACAAAATAGCTTGTATAGCATATTTGCATGGTTTGGTGGCTGATAGGATATTACTTCCACTACAGCCTTCATAACGGGATCCAGGAATGAGTAAATGAACAAAAAGCACAGTCTCCATCTCCATCGCAAGCTCTTTTTGTTCCTATCATAGAATTAGAGATTGAGGACTGGAAGAGACTTTGCCACTCATATAGTCCAACACCTTCATTTTTACAAATGAAGGAACTTGGGCTAAAACAAAAGTGAATTGTCTAAGGCATGCAGAAAGCACATGACAATGCAAGGATTCACATATTCCCCAATGTTAAGCCTAGCTCTTTTCCCATTATTTCATATGGACTTGCTCCACTAGGCTATTGTGTGACAGAGATTAAACATCTCTTCCTAAAGAAAATAACTGGTTCCCCTCTCAGGAAATCAGTCTCAGTTCTAGCCACAGTTACTGTGGAAAAGCGGGATGTCTTTTCTTTGGAGTTGTGAAATGATATTGTAGAATCAGCCCTGAAATAGGAGTCAAGGCACCTGGTTTCAACTCCCTACTTTGTCAGCATCTGGCAGTGTGATCTGGAGCAGGTAATGTAAAGTCTGTGGTTATTAGTTTCTTTTTTGGCGAAAAGAGTGTTCTGAACTAGATGATTTTCAGCACTTCCAGCACTGATACCCTCTGAGCCTGTCTTGGTTTTCTAATTTTTAAGTCAGACTTAATGGTTCATTCAGTACAGAATGGAGATGCACAAGATGGCTTCCCCAGGGCCCTTTAAATCTTAAGTTCCTGTAAGAATACTGTTCATTGTCCTGGATAACCAACATTAAGCAATGTAGCATTATCCTACTAGGAGAAACATATAGCAATATGATTCTCAATGTATAGCTTAGTGAATTAAAATGTGTTAGTGAGTTAAAATGTGTTGGCTCTATATTTGAACCTTATTTATAAAAGTCACTTTGTTGTAAATGAAGACATAAGTACTTAAATGAGTAAATAAAAGAAAGACTGGAAGAAAATTTGCTTTAGGAGACAGATATAATGAGAAAAGTAAATTAAAAATATTTTCCCTAATTATATGTAAAAACAATTTTAACATTAATTTAAAAAATTGATTTCCAAATTATCTCCCTACTTCTCATTCAAGCTCCCTGACTCCCTTTCATATCCTTACTCCTCACTGAGATGATGAGTAATCTGATGTGGATTTTACAAGTGCAGTCATATAAAATATTTTTCCATATTAGTCATTTTGAGGGAGAGATCTCAAACAAAAGAGGAGGAGAAGGAGAAGGAGGAGGAGAAGGAGAAGAATGAGGAAGAGGAGGAAGGAACAGAGGAAAGGAAGGAAAGAAGGAAGGAAACAAGGAAACAAGGAAGGAAGGAAGCGAGGAAGGAAGGAATAATGAAATATAATATGTTTTGGTCTGCATTCAGATCCCATCAGTTCTTTCTCAGAGATCAGAAGATATTTTTCACCATGAGTTTCTAGGATTGACTTGGATCACTGAATTGATGAGAATAGGTCATTCACAGTTCTTTATCAGAAAATATTACTGTCACTGAGTACAATGTTCTTATTCTCCTCACTTCACTTTGCATCAGTTCATGTGTTTCCAGATTTTTCTGAAATCATCTTGTTCATCATTTCTTCTTACACAATGATATTCTATTACAATCATATTCCATAACTTGTTCAACCATTACCCAATTTATGGACAATCTGTCAATTTTCAATTATTTCCTATCACAAAAAGAGTCACAATAAATATTTTTGTACAAATAAATAAAAAAAGTAAACTTTCCATGGTAAAAGTTTGCTTCTGACTTCTACTCTTTGATAGTTAAGGGAATATTTATCAGTTCATTCTACTTAGTTTTACATAAAATAAGTATATTTGAAGGGAGATAATCAGATTTGAAATCTTGTGATTCTGGAACTTAAGTTTTGTGCTGTGTGTAGTTCCAAGATTTTAAAAATCCATAAAATCATGTGAGGAATAAGATCTTAAAAGACAATTTATTGATATTTACTGTGTCTAGAGAATCTTATCAACTTATTGTAAGGAAAAAATGAGATAATATATGTACATTAGTTTAAAAACCTATATAAGTATAAGCTATTATTATTGTTCTTATATGTATTGTGTGAATATGAAATTTCTTCTTTGAGATTTTTTTGATGATTTTAGTCTTCCCACCCCCTTATTTTCCAATATTGATCACTTTCTGATTCCCTCCCTTTGATTATGGCTTCTGTCAGGGCCAGACCTCAAAACTGTCTCAACTTCTTCCCACACTGGACAATTCATAGTTGGACAATTCATCATTTTTCTGTCCTGAGTCTTTGCCTCAAGTGACTTCTAGGGGCCAGAATTGGCTCTAGTTCCATGCAGGACTCATCCTCAGGCTAAGTGGAGTGCTACATGATCACATACACATGGACATGGCTACCTCAGGTTCCTCTCCTCTTTAATTCTCCGTCTGAGCTCTTTTGTGGCACAGTGTACCAACTCTGTTTGCCTGAGAGTGGTTTCTGGTAGGTTGGGAATGCTGATCATATTATGGGTTAGAGATGTTTGAACTCTTACCAATTTGGGGTTCTCAGTGTTCTAGACAATGGAAACAATTGAAATTGCTTCATCTCTTTCATATAATTCCTGTTTTGGAGAGGATATAAGACGGGAGAACAGGTTAATTCCTCCATCTTACTAGTCATGTGGCTCACCATGATATTTTAAGAAACATTGAATAAAGGAAAAAATAAAAGCTCTACTTAGTAGAATTAACCTTGGATGTATAGATCAAGTGTTACCTTTTATCTAAGAATTATCTGATTTTTCCCTTGTTCAAACATTGTCTCCTTGAAATTACATTGTTTTGTGTAGCATGCATACTTTGTCCTTCCTCTTGCAAATATTGTATCTTCCAAGAAAAACGTGACCTCCTTGAAGGCAGGCAATCAGCTTCTTTCTTATGTATTCTTAAATGTTTTGTACATATTATTTATTGGATTGAATTGAATGGAGCTCCATGTTCTACAAATTTAGATATGGATTTGACATTTGTGGTTACATTGATTTAATTTGATTAATGTTTCCCAGTCCAATTAGAATCACTGTAACTTTCCCTCCTTGTTCCCTAATGCCTTTGACTATGTTAGACCATGCTTCCTTTGCTAGTAAGCACTTAATAAAAGCTTGTTGACTTGACTTATTCTTCCTCGGAAAAATCTAATTACTCAAATGGTCTATTGGCACAGTAGTATTTTGTCACATTTCCTGGCCCCTTTTACACAGCATGAATAAGCTGTGAAATGTATTCAAAGACAATGTATTTAATGACTTTATTTAAGAATACATTTCAGGTTATTCATGCTGAGAAGTACTTACTTTCTGAACTTTCAAACAGCTGGGCTAAGTTCAATGGGCAGTTCTCCACAATTTCAGAAACATCTAAAATTACAGGGAAAAAAAAGATTATAAAATAGAAATGGCTCTACAGTCTATCCTTTCCTTTTCACATAAATATTGTAACTAATCACCCTTGCTTCATGCATAATTTGTGAGAAGAGGCCATTATATTGTTTTACATTTAACCTGGCCCACAGATAAGAGAAAGTAAAGTCAAATGCAAGCTCACTTCAAATCAGAGAATATTCAGGTTGGGAAGGGAATGGCTATTTAGTTCAACTAACACTGGAATAAGAATTCCTCTGAAGCAGATAATAATAGCTAACATTTGTATATATTTTATTTTTTAAGAATTTAATGTATTTATTTGTTTGTTACATTAAAATTCCCAGACATCTCCTGCCCTTTTTCCCCTCCCCAAAGTAAAGAAGGCATGATTTCACAAAAAGACAGATGTAATTTATATAGCTTCACTTTGTGCCAGGTAATGTCTTAAGTGCTTTATAATTATTATCTCATGTTACCTTCACAACAGCCCTGGGAAGAAGATATTATTATTATCCTCATTTTACAAATAAGGGAACTGAGGCAAACAGAGGCAAAATGACCTAACTAAGGTTGCATAGCTAGTAAAAATGTATGAACTTATCAAAGAAATGACCATACATCCCTTTCCTAAAGATTCTAATTATGGGGAAACCAATTGACTCCCAAGGTAGTCCATTTTACTTTGTGGTAATTCTAATTGTTAAGATATTTCTATTGGCATGTAAATTAAATTTTCCTCTTTTCAGCTTCAACCCATTAGTCCTAGTGCTATCTTTTATGGCTAAATGAAACAAATTAATGCTTATTCCGTAAGATAATTTTTAAAAATTTTAAAGAGCTTATCATGCCCCCTCTTCCCCATTTCTTCTGCAGACCAAACATCCCTAGTTCTTTTAATTAAGGCTCAAATAACATAATATCAAGATCATCCTTCATTTGGGTTGACTCCTCTGGAGGGTGTCTTCATATCAATATCCTTCTTACAAAATGAAGTCCCAAACTGAACAACATCCTTCAGATATGGTCTAATCAGAATACAGTTTAGCAAAACTTTTATCTCTTCATTCATGGATGCTTATATTTTTCTTAATGTAACCTAAGAACACACTAGCTTTCTTAACTGTTATATTTCACACTGTTAACACATACCAAGCTTGAAATAAAGTAAAACTCCAAGATTGTAAAAAAAAAAGTCATCTAACTATAATTACTTGCCTTATAATCATACAGTTGATGCTGATTTTTTAAATCCCAGTGCAGGACTTTCTATTAACTTTTATTTTATTTGGTCCATGTTCTGTTACTCTATATAGCATTCCATAGATTTGAATCCCTTAATCTCCTTACCTTACATTTTATCTCTGAAATGGAGGGGGAGGAACATTGGAGAGGATGGATTGGCTAAGATGTTTGTTGTTGCCACTATGAGTATAACTATTAAAGCCAACAATACGGTATTATTCCCATCAAAGATGCTAAACATTAGTAACAAGTCCTGAAATGTTCCTTTGGTTCTGTTGTGAGGAAGATTATTTAGCAATTAATTTAGCATTAGTGTTGGACCTAGCAGGAAGGGCTGGAGGATTCCAAGATGGAATGAAGGAGCAGGAAGTGGGCTTGTGCTCTGAGAGAGACTCCATTAGTGGTTGGACATAACTGTTGCTAACCCTGGGAGATCTCAGAGTTAGGGAAAAGCTGCATCCAGATTCCCTGGGATCCTGAGAGGTGAAGGCTTTCAGCAAGTGGACAAGACCTGCAAAGCTGCACCAAGTGGGGAAGTGGTTTGGGATCTGGTGGACAGCATTTCAAACTCACTCTCCCTACCTGGGTACCTTGGATCACCTGGTGGAGTTGGCTCTTGGCATCCTGTGACCATCCTTGGGTTACCGTGAGACCCCAAAGCCACCCTCAGGCCCTTTAGCTGAGCTGAGCAAACCTGGCTGGAACCAGGTTTGAAGGAGCTTTCCCTGTGACTTCAGTACTGCTTGTTTGGGCTCTGCCTGACTTAGGTCAATAGTGTAGTGTAGCTGAGTCCTTCCCTGCCCCCTGTGGTTTGCCCTTAGGGTTAAAGTATAGAATCCCTTATTCCCATCCTTCATTATTATTTCCCCAATTAAACTGTATTAACTTTTACCTTTGCCTGCTGATTCCATAGACCCTGGCCTAGGGTGAGCTGGGTGACCTTTGGGTCAACTGCCATTCCTGTGTCAGTTAAAAGCTTGGCAGTCAGCCCTGGCCTCCCTATCCTGGTTGGTCCTATCTCTCCTTTAACCCAGTATGAACCCACAAAATATTTAGGGTACATTTTAATAATAATAACAACATCCCTGGAGCTCCACCATTACAGTTCTTAACAAATGAGGTCATTTTGTGCCTCTTGTTATTGTTTCTCTCTGTCAATCAAGGCAGTCAGAGTAATATAGAGCAAAAGGGACAAAATTATAAACTAAATAAGAATAGTAAAACTTTAGCTTCTGAAAATTGAAGGGTCAAAGAAAAACCATGAATGGGGAAAATTTTGAATAAGTAGGGCATAACTATATGTAAACGCTGGGAGAAATACAACAACAATATATGTGCTCCTCTTCTAGATACAATTTGGGACATACAAGATTGAGTAAGCTAGAGTAGACACTGCAAAGAAGCAAACTTCTGCTTCATGTAATGAAAAAATAACGAACAATTAGGCGGATATTGCAAAGTAGAAAATTTGTGCTAGATGTAATTTAATTTTTTAAATGGCCTAACTATTAAAGCTTATATTTACTAATTATTGTAGTTGGAATATGCTGACTAGCAAGGTAGTGAGTTTGCTGGCTTGAAATGAAAGCTGGATGATTATTTCTTTGATGTCAGCACCAAATGGGGAGGTCTTGTTCAGGATTGAATTAGACTGCATCACTGTGATTTATGAAAAGAGAATCACATTCATTTGGCTTTATGATTCTATATTCACACTAACGTTGGTCAGGCTATTTTGACCCCGTTTTTTAGCATAAATCTGGATATTCCTGACACCACTTAAATCATAGTTAGGATATGACTGATAGAAATGATTAAGAAATAATTCCAGATCAAAAAGGCAAGATAAGGCACTCAGTGGACATCTGCTCTTGTTTTCAGAAGAGTAATGTCCTGGAAACCAGTGAATTAAGGCTCCTAAAATCAGACAACCTAATTGGAACATTAAAGTGATAAAATGACAAAAATACAGGTGTTTTAGTGAATCTAAAGATAAAATTAGAACACTTGAGAAGTGACTGTGAAATAGAACTATAGCTGGGTTGACTTAGATACAATTACAGATAAAATTTGAGAAGTGAGGACCAAAAGACATGTTAGGAGATTCTTTCTTTCTTTCTTTCTTTCTTTCCTTTCTTTCTTTCTTTCTTTCTTTCTTTCTTTCTTTCTTTCTTTCTTTCTTTCTTTCTTTCTTTCTTTCTTTC
>NC_058133.1:456285877-456295339 GCF_016433145.1 Gracilinanus agilis
AAATATTTTAAAGTCCCAACTATATGAATAATTGTAATCATGGTCTAGTAGTTGGGTGCTATGCTTGAAGTTAAGAAAACCTGAGTTTAAATTCTTGCCTATGATTCTGGACAAATTATTAAACCTCTGTTTACCTCTGGCAACTCCCTTGGGCAGATTTTCAAAAAAATCATTGAATCGATGAGGGAGTTTATAGTGGATATTATGGTATGATCTCAAGAAAGTGGCTGCATGTTATTTATAGCCTGAAATTTAAATGAAAATAATGAAAAATAGTAGAAATGAAGAGAGAATAACACTTCTGGATACATATATACTTATATATGTAAGTATATATATGTATATATATATATATATTATAAAGAATAATCACTGAAATCATTTGGGAATGGTTAAAAATACAGAAAAAATACACCAGTAGGGACCAACTACATAAGCCAAAATCAGAAACAATTTACCTCAGTAACCTAGTGTTGGTCAACTCAAAGAATATTGACTACTTGATGAAGGATTTTCTATTAGACACAAAAAGTAGAGAAAATTGGAAAGCATTTTTGTAAAATAAAAAAAGAGGTGTGATATAAACAAACATCTTATACTATATACTACAATATGTTTCAACTTCCCTTCTATTTCTTACAACCTCTTTTTGTCTTCTGGTTTCCACTGTAGAGAAAATTTTAAGATGCTACATATCAGTTCCTTCAGTTGTATGTCTAAATTTCAGTCATTGTAGAAATATCTAGGGTATGACAACACCTTGAGTCATTTCTATAGGTGGTCTAAAATATATAATTCTTTCTATCCTTTTCTCATTTTTCTACCATAATGCTACTCTCATTGAAGAAACAAAAGGGGACTACATATGACTGGAAACCATTTTATATCACTTTAAAAAAATGAGTTGCCATGGCTGAAGAATTTATCACCAAGTGGATAGTCAATTGGAGATGAGACTCTGTTTTTACCTAGGTTGAGCTGTGGAAAGCTTGCATATTCTGTTGCCAGTGGCCATTTAAAACCTCTCCAACATAATAGAACCTCCCAGAGCCTATACTCTACAGAAATAACTTTTAAGAACCTGGAATTATCTCAAAAACATGACGGGGCATCAGGGTAGACTTTGTGGAAGACATAAAGAATCATAATAAAAATTTAACAGGTTAAGTACCTAAAAGAGATACAAAGAGCATAATAGATGAAGCTTTAAGGAAAGAAAAGTAATTTCCAACTGTGGACATAGGAAAATACTGCATGGTATATTACAGGAAGGAGTAGATCTCCAACCCTGTAGATTTTTTTTTAGCCAATTCAGGAATATTATTGTAGGGAACGTACCAGGCTGGGGTCAGGAAAGGAGTAAGATTCATCAAGCTGCTGCCTTAGCTAGAGAATGACTAAAAGTATCATGCTGATCTTTCTTCATCCCCCACTGATGCAACTAGTACACAGCTCCAACTGAATTCAAAAGGAGAACTGTGATCTAAGTGCATCTACAAGCTCCTGAGCAAGATGATTAAGAAACCAGAATTGGTAAATACTTGACTCAAAGTGAAAAAAGTCTTAGACCAAGAATATGAATGATACGCAGGCATTTCCTAGGGTTTATGCCATAATGTCTATGATAAGTCCCCTCAAAGCTTTTGTAGTAAGGAGCACTGGCCAGAATGTCTTATCCAGTCAGATAATTATTTTCAGGTAGAGTTTTTAATGATAGCTTCATCATTGGACTCATTGTACTATAGCAAATGCATATGTGCTGTGGTCTATGGATCATCACTAGCTACTGAGATCAACTGGGGGATATAAAACCCTTTAATGAAGGGACTGTTTCATTTTGATCTTCTCTCTTTGTAATATTTGCAGTCAGTTAACCAACAAACACATTGTTCCTCAGCTATGGAAAGCCTATTACCTTCTCACCTCAACACTGTACAGTCCCTAGCTTCCTACTTGTTTTGTATATCAACTGGATATTAACCATTTTTTTCCCAGTTCAACAATCATTCTCCTTGGCTGAGAAAGCAGAAGTAAAATAAGAGTTGAGCAAGTTTGCCTTCTCATCATTATGGATTTTAACCATCCCATCTATCCCCAACATTGGTTTTATCTTTTCATTTTTACTTTATAGTCCCTCAATATGTGTTTTTAAATATTCTTTTTGTTATTTTAAAATGTTTTCTCTCCAGCTTCAGTTCATTTTACACATTATTATATACACATAATATAACTAATACATAATAATAGTTATTTTTAGATTGTCACCTTTATTAGATTGTGACCTCCTTTAGGACAATGGCTTTCTCTGCATATCACTTACTTAGCATAATGCCCAACAGACAGTAAACACTTAGTAAATTATTTTGGACTAATTGATAGATTTTATACTTTGACATTTCTGCCACTATTGCTTTCAAAGTCCTCTTTTGTTACAGTCTCTTCCTTTCCTCTGGTTTACATCTAAGTGTTAATTTAAATTGGTTAACAATGACTTGGGCATCAATACTGATTTTTTTAGATGACTTTCCCTTTTCTCCTTGTTGGAATTGTCTCTTTTTGTGTTTCCCAATTAATTCCTAATCATTTTTCTAATCATATTTCTTCTGAGTCTTTTTTACTTGTGGAATTTTAGCAAATGAGATTCAACCTATTCCTCTACAGAAGCCTTTGAAATCTAGTCAGTGGCAGAAGACCTAGGATCAAATCTGACTTCAGATACTACCTGTATAATCCTGAGTAAGTCAGCCTCTGTTTGCCTTGGTTTCCTATCTATAAAATGAGGACAATAGTAGCATCTCCACCCTAATGTTGTTTTGGAAACCAAATGAGATAATATAAATTAAAAGTTTTACAAATTTAAAGAATAATATTAATTATTATTATTGTTATTGTTGTTATGGTTACTGTTATGTTATTTCCCTCCCTGTAGTAGCCAATAAAATAATCTCTCATTACTTTTCGAGATTGTGTTACATAAAAGATGTATTTCCTCAACATTTACTTAGTCTGGTTCAGCCATTCCTCCTAGTTTCATCTTTTTTTAGTACCATTTCCACTTCTCTAGATGACATATCAGAGGCTGAGGTATTAAGGTCCAAAAACCTGGTTGTTCCTTTATTATTTATGAGGAAAATAGATCATTATAGAAACACTGATTAATTTGTTCTATTTTCCATCTACTTATTTTCTTCCTGTCAGTTTCATCTACAAATGCTCCTGGGATGATGTTTGTTTGGGTTCCAGATTATTATTTCTATAGATTTGTTTTCTTTCATTTCCAATGTTTTTCACTGTTTTATGAAGCAATACTGCTTGTAATCTTCCACAATCCTTCCCTGTAGTGTTTTACAAATAAGTTTGCATTCTAAACTGCTGCTGTCCTTGGCTGCTACATCTTTACTTTTGGCAAAGAGTTTGGGTATTTGTTGGCTAAAGTGATTTATGGGATCTTTTGGGCTCTTGTTGTGGTGGCTATTTTACATTAGTTAAACTTGCAGGAAATGCTGATAATTAAGGTCAATGTCTTTGTCTTTTCAATTTCTCAGGCTTTGTTTTGTTTTTTGGCATTCAAAGTTTCTTTGAATAGGTCCTGTTAAAGATGATACATATTCTTCAGTGCCTTCTTTTCATCTCTAGCCAATGTTTACAGAGAAATGAAGATGAGGATTGAGAAGACCATAGCATCTGGGCATAGTATCATTTGAGAGTTGATCAGTGACCCACCAAAGGTTCCAACACTTGCTAGCTATATAACTACATCAACATCATTTCATATGATTTGTTTCAATTTCCTTATCTTTAAAATGAGCATTAAAACACTTTATTTTATAAGATCATTGTAAGGAAAAGGTTTTATAAACCTTACAATGCTACATACAAGAGGCAGAGGTGAGGAAGGAGTGTATTCCAGACCGAGGGGACAGCCAGTACAAGGACATGGGAAGATGGAGCACTGTGTGAGAGATGGCCATTTGGCCAATATGACTGGACCATAGAGTGAAAGATAGGAAGTAATTTATAAAGAGCCTTAAAAGGTAGAAAGGGGACAGGTTGTAAAAACTTTAGATGATGAAACAGACAATTTTTTTATGAAAATAATTGGGATTCATTGAAGTTTCGTAAGTGGAGGAACAAGAGACATGTTAGATCTCTGCCTTAGGAAGATCATTTTGACAGCTTTGTGGAAATGGAGTAAGGAAACACTTGATTTAGGAATTCCAATTAGAAGATTGGTGTAAAAATTGAAGCATGAAGTAAAGAAAAATTTAACTAGAATGGTGGTTGTATGAACTGAGAGAAGATGATATATATAAGAAAGTTTATAAAATATAAAAAACAAGATTTAACAATTGAATAAATAAGCAAACATGCCTATTATAGATTGAAAAATAATATGTTTTTCACAGACATTTTAAGTCTATATAGATATGAATAACAAAAAAGTTCATTTTTAGTGTATAACTAAATTGTTAGTAACTTTTTGCATTTATCCCCTTCTATTTCTCTCTTCTCCCTCTCTCATCACATTTCTTCCTTTTCCCTCTCCATGTATTATTATTATCATCATAAAATCACAAATGATTATTCCAATATATTTTAAGAAGATAATTTATATGTTTAGGAGGTAAAATTGAGGACAGCAAAATGTGTCTTCATTTATAAAGTGTTTCCATTGTAGCTATAGAAAATACTCGACATCCTTCTCAATCAATGTGCCCTAATACTGCAAGTATTATTACTGAGTGGAATGGTCTGTGATATTTTTAAATATTAACTACAAGAGTTCCTCATATTTAGACTAGTTGGACCAAAAGTTTTTTATATGAATTACAAGATCATAAAGCTGGAATGGATCCCATGAGATCATTCCATTCAATCTTCCATCAGATTAAATTTATAAACCACATAGTGCAGATGGGTGTTTATTCACTTCTTAAAGAGCTTAGTAAAAGTTATTATCCAAGAGTCCTCTTGCTTCCTCATTGACTGTTATGGGGTCAGAAGCAGCTCTTCATAATTTGGATTCCACTGCTCCATCTCAAATCTCAGCATGCTATTAATTCAGTTTTAGATATTCGGTACCTTTTCACCTGCCTCAGCCCCTTCTTCCTTCTGATTGGAGGGCTGGACAGCAGAACACTAAACTTTCCAGCTAACTCGCCACTTTCTAATAGTAACTCTGCTTGGTGTGGTCTCCATAGAGCATCATTCCCCTGTCCTGGGTCCCCACCCTTTTTCAGCTTCCTTTTGTAGGCTGTCTTCCACTAGATTGAAAACTCCTTTAAGGCAGGGACTGTCTTCTTTTTCTTTTTTGTACCCCAAAAGTTTAGCACAGTACCTGGTACATAGTAGGTGCTTAATAAATGTTTACTGTATTGGATTGTTAAACTTGCCTGATTTCACTTCCATAACATCTATCTCTAGCATCCATTCCTTTCTCTTAGTTCACACAAATAACATCCTATTATAGACCTTCATCACTTCTTTGCCTAGACTATTGCAGTAGCATTCTAATTGCTATTCCTTGTATCATTTCTTTCCACTCTAATCCATCCTCTACACAGCTGCAAGGCAACGTGATTGGCCAGGCTAGGATAATATATCATACCTTTGCACAATTTCTGCAGGCCAATTAGATCTGCTTTCTCAGGATCTATTATATTGCTCTGCAGTAATCTCTATAGGTGATGTTCTATCTGCTTTATGCTTTATGACAAACAGTAATATCAATACAGTTAGAATATACTTCTTGAAAAAAAAGAATATACTTCTTGCAAATATGTTGTCTCTCCAAAACTCAGTCTCTAAATTATGCAAACTAGCCTTCCAGGGGACTTCTGGCTGTCTTACTATAACACTTTGTACGAAAGCAAAAGCTGTCCCTCTGAGACTGCCAATCTTAACATCTTTTCTGATTCTAGTGCCTTTCACCATTGTAATGCCTCAGTTTGTATGACAATCCAAAGTTTTGCTGTTCTCCTGAGGTATACAGTTCTTGTCCAGAGAAGGTGTCTGTTTAGAGGCTATAATATCTATCAGTATATACCAAGAGATATAGACTCAGCGTAGCCTATAGATGAAAGATTATTTTAAGACTTGAAAGTGATATACACTTCCCTCTCTCACTTCCTATTATTCTCTTTTCCTTCCTTTCTCTCTCTCCTTTCCTCTTCCCCTTCTACCTTCTCTATTATTATCATTTAAAAAAATTATTCCAATATATTGTTTAAAGTCTTTAAAATTTAATTTATTTTTCTATTTTTTTTAATATTCTGAGCTCCTAATTTTCTTCTCCTCCTGGCGCATCCACCATCCATTGAGAAGGATAAGCCATATGATATTCATTCTTATGTAATATCGTACAAAATATATGTCTATATTAGACATGTTGCAAAAAGAAAGGGAAAAACAATATTCTTTGATCTGCACATAGAATTCATTAGCATTCTCTTTCTCTGACGATATGTAACATCTTTCATCATGGGTCCAATATATATTCTAATATATTGTTAAGAATATAATTTATTTGGTTTTGAGACAAGCACCCAGAGTTGCAATATACTAAGCATCTGGTCAATAAAACCAACTGTCCTTCAGTTACAAATGGTCAGCTTAATTGGGTAATATCCACATTATTTATTCTTGAATTATCTCATTTACTCCAATAATAACATAATAAGGCAAAACTAGTTTCGTATTTATTAATATATAAGCAATAGCTAGAATAGCAATGGGGTAGCTAGGTGGTATAGTGGATAGAGTGTCAGAAGACTCATCTTCCTGAATTCACATCTGACCTCAAATACTTACTAACTGTATGAGCAATATGACCCATCATAAATCACTCAATCCTGTTTGCCTCAGATTTCTCACAAATAAAATGAGCTGGAGAAGTAAATGGCAAACCACTTCATTATCTTTGCCAAGAAAACTCCAGATCCTGTCATGAAAAGTCAAACACAACTGAAAAACAACTCAATAATCACATAATAGCAAAATTTAAAGTAGATTATAGATTTGTTGATTTTCTTGGGTATAATGTATAACTGTGAGTGTGTGTCTGTGTGTGTGTAAAACAGCTGATGTTTTCCTTTGATGATCTATGGTGGCATACCACAAATCAATCATCACAATGGGCTAACAAGAAGGCAGACCATATGTATCAAATGTAGTTCTACTCATAATTAAGCATTTATATAATTTTCATCCCCAAACTTCTTTTCCACATCCCAAGGCTAAGAGAACTGTGTCATTTATTCTATACTACTTGAAAAAATGAAATGTATTTATTTCTCTTATATCATTTATTGTAAACCATTGTTCTCATATGATCCTTTAAGAGGTATCTATAACTATGTTGTTAGAAAGGATAGTCCCACTTAATTAATATGTACCACCCCAGGAATGTTAAATATATCACTTGTCTGAATCCCAATTCCAATTAAAATAACAGAAGCATCATATAGACTTGGTTGAAGAAGAAGGAATTTATTACTATTATTTCTTTAATAATGTCAATTTATTTATATCAATAACAGAATGTTCAGAGACACAATTCTATTTATCTTTAAGTCTCTTCCTAGAGTCATTGTCTGAGGGTATTAGTTACAGAATCAATAAAAAGCTTGAAATTTGTACTAGAATTTATCAACTATTAGCTAACCTCTTTGGACATTGGTTTTGTTCATCGATGGATCTGTGTTAACTGTTAAAGCTTATAAAAATAACTATGAACATCCAAAAGAAGTTCTCATCACAAATTGGGTGTTATGAGATCTCTATCTCTATTTCACACACAAATAAAAATTGAATATTTTCAACTCAGAATTATGGCCCAGAGATTTTCTTTATTTCTTGCATATTATCTATCTGAAATGCTGTCATGTAAGATAAGCCTTTTATTTCATCAGCTTTAGTTTTGGAAGGCAAGTGGTCACCTGCATCATGGTATGGTGCAAAGGGTCTAGGATCCAGTATCAAAGAATTGGAATTATTATATCCTTTGAACATGGGCAAAACAGTTAACTTCTCTCATACTCAGTTTCCTTATCTGTAAATTTCCTTGTTTATAACATGAGAAAATTGATAAGATAGCATCTAAAAGTCTTCCCAAGGTAACTGAGTCAAATTTATAAAAAGTAATCCTCACTTGAGAAACTATCAAAGGGATATGAAAAGCTAGTTCTCAGATGAAAAAATTAAAACTATCTGTAGTTATACGAAAATAATTTCCAAATCACTATTTATTAGAGAAATGCAAATTAAAATATCTCTGAGGTACCACCTCACCCCTACTGGACAGGCTAAAAGGAAAATTATAAATACTAGAGGGGATGTGGAAAAGTTGGGATACTAATACAGTGTTGGTCACACTGTGAAATGATATAATCATTCTAGAGAGCAATTTGGCAAGGGCTATAAAACTTTGTATATTCTTTGACCCAACAATACCACAACTAGGTTTGTATCCCAAAGAGATCAAAGATAAGGGGAAAAAGACTTAGTTGTAAAAAAATATTTATAGCAACTCTTTTTGTACTGAAGGGATGTCTATCACTTAGGGAATGGCTGGATAAGTTGTAGTATATAACTGTAAGGGAATTGTGTCATAAGAAATAATGAACAGGATAATCACACAAAAAAACAAAAACAACTGAAAGATCTTATAAGAAGTGGTTGAAGTAAGTTGAACCAGGAGAATGTTGTACACAGTAACAGCAATAATGTATGATGATCAATTATGAATGACTTAACTATTATCAGCAATGCAAGGATCCAGAACAACTCCAAGGAACTAAAAAAAAAAAAGGCTCTCCACTGCCATAGAAGAAACTGACAGAGCTGGAGTGCAGATTGAAAGGTATCGTTCTTCGTTTTATTTCCTTCATGTATTTTTCTCTAGTATAAATGATATCGTTCTTTCACAGCATGATGAACATGGAAATATGTATTGCATGATAGCACATATCTAACCCATATCCTATTACCTGCTATTGAGGGGAGGAGGGAGAGATGGGAGGGAGTTAGAGAACATAGATAAGAAAATGTCAGAAAAAGATTATTAAAATTGTGTCTTCATAAAGGTAAAGGAAAAAAAATAACTTCCCAGCTCTTCATCTAGATCTTATAATCTGTCTTGATAATGACTACTTTTATCTTAGTAGATTATCTCCACTGATTCTTCAAACAGGGCAGACATTCCTGAATAAAGAGAATGGCAATCAACACTTCTGTTTATTAAAATTCTCATTTTCTTTAAAAACACAGCTTAAGGGGCAGCTGGGTAGCTCAGTGGATTGGGAGTCAGGCCCAGAGACAGGAGGTCCTAGGTTCAAATCCGGCCTCAGACACTTCCCAGCTGTGTGACCCTGGGCAAGTCACTTGACCCCCATTGCCTACCCTTACCAATCTTCCAACTATAAGTCAATACACAGAAGTTAAGGGTTTAAAATTAAAACAAAA
>NC_058133.1:456298339-456351356 GCF_016433145.1 Gracilinanus agilis
AGGAAGGAAGGAAGGAAGGAAGGAAGGAAAAAGGAAGGAAGGAAGAAGAAAAGCAAGTAAAAAAATACCTTTATTCTCCTAAATCATTTCCCATTAATTATGTTTAACAATGAAGTAAAGCTTGGGAATTTTAACTTTCAGCACAAAATACATAATAGCAGATTCTCAGATGTTGGCTGGTTTTTCTAGGGCACTATGACATTTTGGTTTGTGCTCCCTGAAATGTAAATTAAATTCAGTGTCCTCTAAAGCCCAGTATTTGGTCAGACTCAGTGTTGGCCTGTGAGGCCAAAATGACTGAGGGTTTGGCTTGGATCAAAATGACATCTCCTTTAGACTCTGCAGTGATCCCTTGGCCCAGACGTGCTTTGACAGTAGACAAAATGTTGAACTCTCTTCTTTATCAAATTTTCTTTCCAAGGCCGGTGACTATGACTAGTCATCAACTGAAATGGAATCCATATTTAAGTAGTTGGGAGTCAAGATTCAATTTGCAATGAGTGATAATTTATGATTATATTAATCAACACATTCAAGCAACATCTGGTTATATGAAGTATAAATAATAGTAATAAGGTTCTTTTCAATTAAATAAATATTACTTCATATGAGTCAGGTGTTTTTTTCAGAGGATCTTAAAAGTCTCCAGAAAGGTTTATATACCTATTTTGAAATAGGGAAACTCAGGCCTCAAAAAATACTATCACGAAGAAAAGAAAGGACTTAATAGAATGTTACAATGAAAGATATTTATAAAAAGGGTGGTCTAAAGGTTTTTATTCATTTGAAGACCACAGGCATTTATAGCCTACTATGTGCCAGGCACTGTACTAATTAGAGTTGCAAAGACCAAAACCAAAACAAAACAAAAGCCAACAGAAAGGAAATTGTCCCTGTCCAAATAGAACTTATATTCTAGTGGGGAAATATAGCATGGACAGTTTAATGGACAAGAAAATATATGTTTCATTTCTAAGTTAGGGTGAAACTGATTCAAATTCATGAAAACAAAATATATTCCTTGATTAATAAATTCCGAGGAAGGAAAATCTCTCTACTAATGTGGTTCAAGAAATTTCTGCAACTTATACTCTTAGAAAATTGCCTGGGAAGTCAAGGGACTTATCCAGTATCACAGAGTATGTGTCAGAGGAAGACCCTGAATCCAGGTCTTTAATGTGAGAGCAGCTCTCCATCTACTATACTGGCTTTCATTTTACACTGAGATGATTACAACAGGACTTTTATTAGTCGTCCTGCATGAAACCTCTATTCTAATCTATTCCCATAAGCTACTCTTCCTAAAACGTCATCTTACTCAAATTATTCCTCCCTAAAATTATTCGAGAGTTCTCAGTCTGAACTCCTCAACTTCATATTCAAATTCCTCCACAATCTTAACCAGTCCCAAAGAGGCTGACTTATACTAATGATCAGTCTGTTACCTGAACAAGAGAATGGATGAACACTACCTGAGGCCAAAGAGGCAGGGGATGGATAAGTGTAAATGAAAGTCAGGCTAGAATCTCGATCTGAGGAGTGCTGACCTCCAAGGGACTGGGATGATTGGGAAGATTTCCTACCTATAGCAGAGATTCAAGCCTCTCACCATGCCAATAAACACAGATCTTTCTCTCTTCTCAAATTCTTTAGTATTTATTATCTGCCACTCATTTTGACATTTAGGCATTTAATCATATACTGATTTGGGTTCCCTGTTCTCTGTGTTTCATTCTTATATATCCTCCAGAATACCTAGCACAATACTGAACAGAGAAACATATGATTGTTGCATAAATGTGTGAACTCATGACAAGAATACTTTTAATTAAAGAGGACCTTGTCATACATGAAAAAAATGCTTTTTGGTTTATGTATTATAGGGTGTTCTGGGGAACTAGCATCTCTGGGATGAGAGCTTACCAAGTCCTTTTCAAAAGGGAGGCTCGTATATGTTTCTTTGGCATCTACCTGTCAGCAAACTCTCCCACCTGTGGCTCCAAGAAGCTGGTAAAAAATGTCTCAGCAGATAGACTAACCCAAGTTGAGAGAAACTTTCGGGCCTTAAACCCACCAAAGACTAGGTTTATGTATACCCAAGTGTGGGAAGACTTCCCTCTGGGGAATGGGTAGATGAGAACAATTTATTCAAACGACCATGAAGACAGCTGAAGCAGGCATTGTAGATAGCCAAGAACTTGGTCACATATCAAAGATGCCCAAACCATCCACTGCATCCCAGACCATCATCAGTCTTCTTGACTTTTGTCTTACCACTTAACTTTGATGAGTCAGGAAGAAAGAAGAAGGTTGATGACTTTGTGCAACTCTGCCTCACTTAAATCCAATTCATTAGTAAGTCAAGACATCACCCCATGATATCAATCTTGAAAAGCATTTTACAAACAGTATAAGCCTCAAAACAAGCTTACAAAGTATTTTATTATTCTTCTTCTCATTTTGGCAAATGAGGAAATGGGTTCAAAGAGGCTGAGCAATCTCCATGTGGTCACTGATAAAAGAATCCAAGATTTAACTAGTTTATTTTTACAAAGTTCTGATTTCATCTTTCTACCATTCTCTGTTCATACTTGTCATGCCATACAGTTTTGTTGATCTGAATTTGAATTGAATCAAATTCTAGGCCACCAACAAGTAACAGGTACATTAAAAACCTTCCAACTTTATCCTCCCAGTTGACTCTTCTTCTTTCTTTTCCTGTGTGTAGCACAGTTCACCCTAAAATACAATTTCCTGACACTGCTTTTAATGTTCAGACTGGTCACTTTTTGTCTTACTTTGGGGAGGGATATCTTCCCTCCACCCTGTCCCTTTCCTTTTTCTTCCCTGAGTGCCTGAATGTCCAATGCTGACCCAGCTTTGTGGGGGAAGGAGAAGAAGGGAAAAGGAAGGGGCAGAAAGCAGGAAAGAAGGAACTTTGTACATGACTTTGAAACCCAGAGGATAACATAGTATTTTCCAAAACATATATACCTGGATGAAGAAAGTGTGGCATGTGTTGGAATAATGTTTAATTATAAAACATTTATGCTTTAAAATTCTTCCAGATTTAAAAAAAAAACCTTAGCTTTTAATAAATAGCCAAAGTTGGAGTCAGCTAGGTAGCTCAGTGGCCTAAAGATGGAGAATCTGAGTTCTTATCTAGCTTTAGATGCATCCTAGCTATGTGACCTTGGGCAAGTCACTTAATCCTTATTGCCTAGCCCTTAACCACTCTTTAGACATGGAGACAATGTGCAATATTGATTCTAAAACAGAAAGTAAAAGTTTTAAAGAGTTTAAGGTCATATAAATGAAACTTTATTTCTCAGGGAATTGGTGTTTATTAATAAAAAGTTATACTACAAGGAAAGATATTATAGCATCTTATCTTTTCTATTATAAGAGTGGGGAATCAACCTAACCAAATACCCCCACCCTAGCTGAAGAAAGTGAAAGAAGTGTATACTTTATCCAGGTCAGAACACATCTCCCTTATTCATTTGGCATGGATAAGACCTAAATATGTACATTGAAGAAATAAATGAATCGATAAGGTAAACTAAATTTTTGATCAATCTAGATGTTTTTGTTAGCAATTGGATTATTGGAGTGACATTATACATGGAATTTGCTTGAAATGGTTGAAAGTCTTGGTCATGTTCTGTGGAACTCATATAAAACCAGTTAGTTAATTGGAATAGAGGACAGGAGCATCTGGCATTTTATTTGTGGAAGCCTTTAGCCAAATTCCTGAGAAAGAATTATTTGGTTATAGAAGCCCTTTATGAACTTCAGAGGACCCAAGGATTTGGACTTTCTAAACAGCTTAGAATTGTGATACCCTTCCTAATCCCTTCAACTCGGCAAAAGCAACAGCTATTGGTAATTTCTGGATTGAGAATCAAAGACAGATTAGGAGAGATGAGAAAAGGCATATATGAAGCTCTTTGTGGAGCATAGCAGAAAAATTACCCCATATCTAAGAGGAAAATTTAGAGCAAAAGAATTTTGAAGATCTTTAAGTTGCTTCTTTGAGGGGATAAAAGGACTTCTGAGAACCAAGAGCAATAACTTACAACTTTGCCATTTGTGCTCTAAATTTATTTTTAGACTCTCAATATTTAGATTCTGAATCAAACATTTTTGGGGGATGTGCAGAACTTTTTGATACAGATTCTTATAATTTTAATTTGTAAATGTCCCTTATTCATGGTTAAGCAGATATATCTGACTAAATGATAACAATATGATAATCATGAGGATAGAATCCTGATGGAGGCTCATGAGCTGTAACATGAGAAACCTGATGAACAAATCCTTCAGGGATACCCCCAAAACCATAAAGAAAGATATAGAAGTCACCTTCTGGGGACTCAAACAACAAGTTCAAGTAGAAATCAGGAGAATAGTTCCAGAGTCAACACTATAACACAGAAACTACAGAAAAGGAGCCCTAGAAAGGATGCTTTTGAATTAAGTGTGATTAAACAATAAATGCTTTGTTTCTTCTATTTCCAAAATATACTTTGTAAATGCTTTGACCTCTCAGCTACCACAATATTATAGGCATTAAACATATATCCTTACATTCATTTAAATTTATAGCAATACAGATTTATTTTATATGCAAATCATAGACAACAGAGAAGATACTCCATCATTAGGGAGATGAATGTTTTTTCCTTATCCATTTTTTTCTGTACTGATTTTTCATAGACTTGGAAATTTCAATTTAATTTATCCTTTAGAAGGTTTCTAAAAAAGACTGGATATGATCCTACTTTTTGAAAAATTGTTTCAATTATTCTTCTACTAGACAGTAAGCTCTGAGAAGAAAGGAAGCATGCCTTATGAAAATTTTGTACCTCCCCTGACTATATAGTCAGGCATTGAGTTAGACAATGGAGAGACAAAGACAAAAATAAAACTGTTTTTGTCATTGAGGAGCTTAAAGTTGTTTGGAGAGATATTATGGAGAAAGAAGGAAGTAAATGCATGCTGACAAAATAATTTTAGCTAGCATGGAGGTTTTTTGGGAGAAGAACACATTATCAGAATGGTCAGGAATGGGTTTATGTAGAAGCTGTCACTTAAGAGAGGCAGGGATTCTCAGAAATAGAACTTTCCTATGAGGGACATAGAAAAAGTTTGGAGGTGGAAGATGAAAACTCACGTAGAGGAGGAGAGCAAATTGGAAACTCTCGTATTTGAGGGGTAGTATTTGATCTAAAATCAGTGCACTGCTAGGTGCTGCAACAACTTTAGGCCATCAGTATAACACTAGGTGTTGCATTAAGTGGTCTGATGGGTCCACTTTTAAATGTCCAGCTTCATGGTCATTCTGTCACTGGGAATTTAGTTATGAAATATATGAATGGCTTATGATTGTGCTCCCAATTAGAGAGAGAAAACATCAAAAGAAAACCTCTCCAGCAATAGACTAGAGGGTTGGGATCCTAATTCTGCGCTGCGAAAGGTCACTGCTCCATGTGGCTCCTATGGCTCAAGCTCTGAACAAAGAGAAATGAGGAATGCAAAGGACAGGATCAACCATCAGTATTTTTGAGAAAGAAGATTAGATCCGTTAATGCTGTTCAGACCTGTCTGACTCTTCGTGACTCCATTTGAGGTCTTCTTGACAAAGATACTAGAATGCTTTCCCATTTTCTTTTCCAGCTCTTTTTACAGATGAAGAATGAGGCAAACCGAGCTCTGACTTGCCCAGGGTCCCACAGCTAGTATGTGTCTGATGACAGATTTGCATACAGGTAGATGAGTCTCCCTGATTCCAATCTAGGTGGTCTTTATCCACAGTGCCACCTTACTGCCCTTAGATTTGTTCAATGCAGTCTTTAACAGAAAATAAAATCAGATTAGGAAGGCTTTTAATTGCCAAACCAAAGAGTTTGTATTTGGATTGCCTGGAGGCAAAAGGGAGTTATAGTTTTTTTTTTTTTTAAACAAGGGAGTGATATTGGAGATTGAATTAAAAAGATTTGACAGCTCATTAGATATTAGAAGTGAGAGAAGGCAAGGGGTTGAGGAAGGGAAAAAAAGGATTATCATATATAATGGGGGATTATTTAACATCATATTGGTAGTCAGGAGTCCAATTTGTTACCTGTAGGAAGTAATGGCTCCAGATAAGGTTTCTGCCCCTAAATGTTGTTGATTTTAGCACATTATCAAGACTTTTAGTAATAGTTTGGGGAAAGATCTGCTGTGTAGGTTGAATTTCAGGGTGGTTTGGAGATGTTATAAATCATTAGCATATAGATGAACACTTATATTCTTAATCTTCAAAGCTCCACAAGTTCATCATAATATACAGTTAAATGTCAAACCCACAGCTTTCTTCATCTCTTACAACATTAGACACTAAGCTGGTCAGGCAGATCAAGTTATATGATCTTAGAAGAGAAGACAATGATTTATCATGACTTCTTTCTCCTAGTTATCAAGACTGACATTTCCAAGTTTCAGAGTAATCAGAAAGAGAAGAAACAACCATGCTTTTCAGCTGGAGAATATCCCCTATGCAGGTCAAAAGTTACTAACAGATTTCTGTTATATATCATCTTTTGGATTTCCCTATTGACTTAATTAGAATTATAGTTTGTTACTCATGTTTCCCTCTCCAGATGACTGACAATTTCTCTTATTCTTGATTTAAAAACGTCATCACATCTTTACTTTCCCCTAGTTTTATTAATTACTTCTCCCACAAAAACTGGAAATACAACTATTAAAGAATGGAATTAAAACACACGTTTATAGGTAGCCCTGAGTAGGAATATGGTCTGAGTTAAGCTACCAAAGAGATGTTTTCTCAGGATTCCAGCAGTCACTGACATCATGAAATTTTGGGTGTGTTCATGCACATGCTTGTGTGGTGTGTGTGTGTGTGTGTGTGTGTGTGTGTGTGTGTGTGTGTGTGTGGTGTTTTCCTATTTCTAGAAGAGAAGGATCTGTGATGAAGGGTCATCCTTGAGGTTATCCTTCATTTTGATGTCTTGTGGACTTTTGCACAATAGAGCATTTACACTTTTCTACTCCTTTCCAGAAAGACTGACAGCTGGTGTTCCGACCTGCCACCAGGGGAGCAGCAGGAGGCATGCCTTGCAATGCAGAGATGAACTCCACTCTTCTCTCCTTGCCTTGGAATCGAGAAGGATGCTAACCTTTTAATGGAGCCATTCTTCCAGCATCATGTTGCCTTCCCCCTTACAAGCTGAATAAAAGTTCCTTGGCAGTAAGAAGCATTTGCATTGTCCCCTGTTATTTCCAAATAACTGTATTAGCAATTTCTTTCATTTAACACTCCCCACACTAGATTTCTCTGTGCTCTTTGCCCTATCCTCTGCTACTATTTATTCCTATTATTATATACTGAAACTAATGACTACCAACCCTTGTCTAATATTTGGTGTCAGCATTGATGATAGAAATTGGGAAACTGAGGAGGCTTGACAAAAACTAGAGAACCAGAATACACATCCAGTACCTAGTCTGAAATTAAAAAAAAAAACAAAAACAGAATGAATCTAAAGCTTAATGATGCCTCCCCTGGGAGATCACAAGCCTCCTTAGTTACTTTCTTTGCTATTGTATTCCTTAGCCAGCTCAAGGTGATAATCAGGAAAAGTTAATAAGCAAGGAGAGATTAAAAACCCAATGACAATCAAAGAAATAATCCCCTGAAATAGAGATAATGTTGATAGTCAAAGCCTGAGGGGAAGGAAGAAAAGGGAAAGGAAGCACCTTTCCAGAGCATATTATCTCTTTGAAATCATTATTGTTGCTTACCTTAGATTTTCCCTATTCTCTCTTTCTGCAGTTTACCAGTGGTGGAGGATATTTACACCATGAGGGACTACTTTTCTCCACTAACACACATCACTGATATTTACTTTACTCAAGGAGGCTACCTCTCATGGAATCAGTCTTCCCAAGGACAACAGTTCATGAAAAATTTACATGCAGGAGACTAGAGCAAGCCTAACTCTTTCAGTCTCCTCATTTTATGTTAAATCAAGTCTCCTTATTTCTGCATTACACATAGGAAGCCCTTGTTAAACATGGGGCCTTATTATATATACGGTGATTTTTTTTTTCATGTAACAGCATTGTGTAGAGGGAGGCATGCTGAATTTAAAATAAAAAAAAACTGTGTTTGAATATTACTTTTGCTACAGCATTATTTTGGCAAGTTATTTTACATCTCTGTGAATCAATTTCCTCATCTGTAAAATTATAATAGATTAGATGACCTCTCAGGTAATTCAACCTCTCTCATTTTATACTTAAAATAACATGAAATACAGAGTTGTTCATCTGAATACATAGATTTTTCAGATGAGGATACCTCTGAGGTTGGAAAGATTAAAAAATTTGACAAAGGAAGACTCAGGAATAAATAAAGCTTGGACAAGAACCCAGGTTCCTCGACTCCAAACCTGATGTTCTTTCTATTACAGTAAGCTGATCCTAGCTAGCAAATGTAGAATCTGTATCCAAGGAATTGGGAAGTAATTTTTTTTGAAGCTAACATGGTATATGTAGTTACTTTTATGGTCAACTCTTGATCATCTCTGGTTATTGATCATATCTGATTAAAAATGAACCATTCTCTCAGGCTCAAGATATAAAGAAAATGAAGCATTTAATATATATATGTGAGTTCAAACAAAAGAGGTTTTATTTAGCTAAATTTAAAAAAAGAATACTAGAAATAATGATACACTAGAATCAGATCATCTTCAAGATATTATATTTTAGTTGAATGCTGCTATACTCACTCCCTTTGACTCTTGGAAGCATGACAGGGAAAGGAAGGATAAGCAAATCCAACAAAGAAGGATTGTCAAATTAGTCAATCAATAAGAACTTATTGGCCCCTTATTATGTATCAGGCCCTGTGCCTAATCTTGGGGATACAAAAAAAACCCCAAAAATAATAGTTACCCTCAGAGAGCTCAGAATCTAATGGAGAAGAAAATATACAAACAACTCAGAACCCATGACATACACAGGATAAACTAGAGATAATACCCAAAAAAGACACTAAAATTAAAAAATTAAAAAAAAAACGAATGAGGAAGGCTTCTTGAAAAAGAAAGGAATTTAGCTTTGACTTGAAGACAGGGAAACCAAGCAATGGAGATGAGAAAGAAAGGAGTTCATGCATGGGGATGGATAGTGAAAATGCCAGAAGTAGAGAGATGGAGTGTTAAGTTTAGAAGGTCAGTTTTACTGAATCACAAAGTACATGGAGGAGAGTAAAGTGTAACAAACTAGAAAGATATGAAGGTTATGAAAGACTTTAAAACTCAAAGAATTGTATACTTGGTAAAAACAAAATAGAGAGATTAGAAAGTCATTGGAATTTATTGAATGAGAGGGACAATAATATGGGAGTAGAGGACAGGAATAGGGAGGGAAAGCCTTCAGGGAGAGACTAATCAACAGGCTATTATAATACTAATCAACAGACAGAAGGTGAAAAGGATCTGAACCAGAGTATTAGAAGTGTTACAGAAGAAAGGGGGACATATATAAATCATGTTACCAAGTTAAAAGTGACAAGACTTAACTGATTGTATTTGGGGAATAAGAGACAGTGAGAAACTGAGGAGGACCCTTGGGTCAAGGCTCAGGAGACTAGGAGGACAGTGGTATCCTAAATAGTAGAGAAATTTATAAGAGGGGAGTATTTTTGGGGAAAGATACTAAGTTCACTTATCCTTGTTATGCAAAATCTAATGCTCATGACTCTAGCTATCTTACCAGAACAAGTTCTACTCTATGGTAACCAACCATATCCCCAACTTCTGACTCAATTTATTATTATATTATAATATATCACACACACACACACACACACACACATATATAATTATATCCTGGAAATGATTTTTGGAGAGCAGAAACAGTAAGAGAGGATGCTGAATTTCTTACTAGATGATAAATACTAAAGAGTTTTTTTTTTTTTCCTTTAAGGGAGTGACTATGTTGTGCTGCCACAATTGGTCAGGGTTTAATTCTAAATTGTCATCCCCACCTTCATAAAATAATCCTCTACTCTACCTCCTTCCTGTCAATATTTGCTCAGAGAAATAATTCTAGATTTAATTAATCTAAACAAATGAGGAGGGCTGCATAAGATAATCAAAGAGTATTTGATACGGAACGAGAAGACCTGGGTTCTGATATCAACATTGCTATATACTATATATGTGATCTTGGGCCAATCGCAATCTCCCTGGGTTAAAGACTCCTCATCCATAAAATAAAGGCATTGCACTAGAAGGTACATAAACTCCATTCTATCCTGAAACCCTGTAAAATAATTCTTCCAGGGTATCAAGGACTGTGACACACAGTAGAGGTAGACATATTCAGGACTAGCACCTCAAGAGTTTCTATGGGGTTAGAGGCAAGGCAAGAATTAAAATAGAAACCAAGCAGGAAAATCTGGTACCTGAAAGATAAAGGTGGAAGTGTTTCAAAAGGAAAATGGTGTTAAATTCAGAAATCATAGAAATCACTCAGCACACAAGCATTTATTAAAGTAGTTATGTGGCAAAGAAAATAGAACATTAGATTTGAGTTCAAATCTAGTCTCAAAAACATAGTCACTTAACCTCTGTTTGCCTCAGTTTCCTCAACTGTAAAATGGGGATCATAATAATCCCTAGCTCTCAGTGTTATTGTGAGGATCAAGTGACATATTTGTAAATCATTTAGCACAGTGCTATAAGTTTTAGAGAAGATGCTATCCTGCATTTGTGGAAAAAAAGTTTTTTTTTCTTCACTCAAGAATTCCCTAAGTAAACTAAATCACATTTCTAAGGTCCTGTTTCTATTCTTAACTCTTATGAGGAAGCTGGATGGCATAGTCTATAGGTCACTGGCCCTGGAATAAGGAAGATTTATATTTAAATCAGGTCTCAAAATCAACTGCAAGACCTTCGGCAAGTCACTTTTCCTCTATTTCAGTTTTCTCACACAAAATGGGCATAATAAGAAGAATATTTACTTCCAATGTTGTTATGGTGATAAAATAAGATGATATTTATGAATTCTTTGCAAAGTACTAAAGTGTTGAGTAAAGGCTAGCTAGTGAAGATATTATATACTCTTTTGGACTATTCATCCAATATTCCCCACTACTACTTTAGATACCTGAGATTTGGCTGAGCTGTGTTTTTTTTTTTTAATAGTTTGATTCTAATAGAACTGATAACTTCAGAGCTGCAAAGAATCCTATTCCTCATCTTGCAGCTCTCCTTTTCTATCAACTTTCCATTTGTTGTTCTTATTCTGGTTGATAATTTCCATCACTTAAAAAAACTGATGGACTCTGAGTGCAGGTTGAAGGATATATATTTTTCTTTTCTTAATGTTTTTCTTAGAGGATAGTTAATGTGGAAATATGATTTACATTAGAGTATATGTATAATGGATATTCTATTTCTGGCTTTCTAAATGGGGAGGGGGTGGAGGGAGGGAGAGAATGTGGAACTGAAAAAATAAGATTTAAATTAACAAGTAATTTCTATCACTTTGCTGCTTATAATTATTCCTCACAACAGTTATTTGCCGAGTGACTTAAGTTCTTGGGAAGAAACACCATAAACATCATTTAGTGACATCACAGGGGTTTTGCAACTCTATCCTTCTCTCAGAACCTTCTAAGTACAGTAGATCTGATTAACAGATCCATTAGCACTGCCCACCTTCCTACCTTCTTTCTATTCCCCCTTGCTTTGAGATTCATAGTGGTGTTGCCTTTATTCTTTGTCTTCTCCTCCGCCCCCCCCCCCACTACCCTATTACATTCTCTAAGAATGAATTTAAGTAAATTAGTCATTTTCTGTAGGAGACAGTATCTTTTTTGCCAGAGGAGCTGACATCCCACTAGGAAGTAAAGGCCAGTTGGCATGTTTTCATCTCCCACACCAGCTAGCCCCTAGTTTGTAATTCCTGTTTCCATTCAGCAGAGATCAGAAGGGTGGGAGCCAGGGGGCACTGCCAGGCAGCAATCACTCATCACAGTATAAAGAAACTCTCCAGCTGAACCGAAAAATCTACGGAAGCAAACAGTACATTAAGTGCTGGCCCATATCATTTGGCCCCACACATGAGAACCATCATCCCTGTTTGAGTCTGGTGTTTTTTAAGTTGGAGTGTAGTAAAAGAAAGGTCACATAAAAATGAATAAAAAGAACAAAACCTTAAAACTTCAGGATCCATTTTCCTTTGAAAAAGAGAATCAAAGCCCATATTTTGCAATAACTGCTTTTTTTCCCCATTGCTTTAACTGAACTGTTAATTTTATTATTTCCAAATGACCATTTGCAGAGCAGTTTATTAGAAAGCAGTGCCATGTCAGAGGTCACACGCTCTGCATCAGTCACTCACTAGCCAAAGCAGGAACAAGGGTATTGCCTGGTGGTCACCTTTCCTAACAAGTTATAAAACACAACGGTAATTATGTTCCTACACAGTCACCCCATTACACTATAAGATGCGGTTGAAATCATTAATGAGAAATCAATTCATTAAAACCATGGCCTTAAAAGCAGTAATTTCGAGGAGGTCAGTTGACCCTCATGGCCCCCACTCTTCTAACACCAACATAAGCAGTTTAAAAGTGAAAAAGAGACTGAAGATCAGAGAGGGAGGGAGGGAGGGCAATGGAAATAGAAATTTGTCCCCTACAGAATAACTCACATTTATATAGTACTTAAAAGTTGCAGAGCATTTTCCCTATATCAACTCATGGGTGCTTAAACTGATCTGTTAAGAGAGGGGGAAATATGAAGTGAGCCTAAAAATAAAGTTAGCAAAATGACATGAAATCCTCTCAAGAAATGTAGATTGTAAAGAACTGAATGAAGTAGTGAATAATGAATGAGAGAGAATGAAAAGCATTTATTAGACACTTAGTATATATGCCAAGCACTCCACTGACAGGGCTGCGTATATGGAGACAAGACCATTATTGCCATTGAGGAGTTTAGTTTGAAGAGCTGAGATTTTTTTTTTTTAAGAGGCAGCTAGGTGGCACAGTTGATAGAACAATGTGCCTGGAGTCAGAAATATTTGAGTTCACAATCTAGACTCAGATACTCACTCGATATGTAAGAGGCTAAGGTTAAATGGGTTGCGTAAGCCACTTAACCTCTCTTTGCCTCAGTTTCCTCAACTGTAAAATGAGGATAATACCTCCCAGAGTCATTGTGCTGATCAAATGAGAAATAAATTGTACAATATGTAATCATCGTACAAAATTGTAAATAAAAATGTTTGTAAAAAGTACAATATGTAATTGTTGTAAAGGTTTTAGAACATACTAAGTGCTATATAAATGTTAACTATTGTTATTTTTAATGAGTAAAACAACACATATAGATGTGGTTGCCATGAATGGAGTTTTTTACATGGTGGATAGGTGCTGGGCTTTGAGACAGAAAAATCTGGGTTGAAATTACTCCTCTAACACTTACTATTTGTTTGACCCTGAATAAGTTGTTTACCTTCTTTGGGCACCTCAGGGAAATCCATTGGAATTATTTCCCAAGTCATAATCAGAGGAGACAGTATAACTCAGAGGTAAATCCTGGGTTTTAAGTCAGAGGGTTGGAGTTCAAATCTCAACTTTTGTATTTATAACCAATTGGAAAATGGGCAAGTTATTTTAACCATTCTGAGACCTCATTGATAAAATGGGCACAATAAAATCTTCAGGATTTATCTCATGGAATTATTGTAAGGATCAAGGATCAAGAGTCAGTATATGCAAAGTGCATCAAAAACTTTTAAAGTGCATATAAATGTTGATCATTATTATTAACAACTCTAGGGTCTGACTCCGCATCTGTAAAATGGGGTATTGGACTAGATGTGGGGCTCTTAACCCGAGATCCACAGAATCCCAAGGAGTCCTTGTATAAATTCCAAGTCAATGAACTTGAATGGGGAAACATGTTTAATTTCATTATATGTATTTTAAAATATTATTCCATGAAGGGGCCCAAGGAATTTACAAGACTATTAAAGGTGATCATGAATGGAAAAGATTAAGAATCACAGGTCTAGATGATCTCTAATGGTCATTTATTTTCAATTTGAAAAATTTTATTTAATTAATTAATTTAGGATGTTTTTCCATGGTTACATGATTCGTATTCTTTCCCTCCCCTCTTCCCAACCCCCCTCACATAGCCAACGAGCAAATCCACTGGGTTTTATATGTGTCATTAATCAAGACCTATTGAGATATTATCTAACAATCTTTATAAATCTAAATCTTTATAAATCTACCATTGGAATTCCAATTACTATTTTTATTTAAAAACAGACAAGCAAACAAACAACAAACTCACTTTCTGTCTAGTAGCAATTCTAAGACAAGAGTGGCAAGAACTAGTCAATCAGGGCTAAGTCACTTGTCTGGGGTCACAGAGTTATTCTGATGTGACATTTGAACCCTGTTGGTTCCCAGTCTAGGCCTCTACTGTGCTACCTGTCTGCCCCACTTATTAAAAGGCAGACTAGAGAGCTGCTGAGGTCTATTCTATAGCAGTGATTCTAAGAACAATATAATATTATGAGAGGAAAAGGAAAAAAATTAAGACTGTAGATACTTTTATAATGGTTCCTTGTCACCAGATGAATGACCAAAATCCAGTATCAAAATGGGCACATTGACAGTTAAATTCAACAAACATTTATGAAATGTCTACTAAGTATAAGGTACAGTGTTAAGTGCTGGATAATTTCACTATATAAATAAACAGTATTATTCATAGATGGCTACTTGTTAGTGAAATGGTTGGTAGAAAGAGTCTTTAGGTATGGGTGATATTTAAATCTCATTTAGATGTTCTCTGAGATCCTTTCAAACTGAAAGATTCTATCAATATGAAAATGTGTAATCAGAAAATGCATAAATGGAAATATTTGAATGGTGATTGAACCTGAATAAAGATTAATACAGAGAACTGATTCGCTGGTAGACTTATTTTAACTTTTAGAGTTCTGGATTTGTAGTCCAAGGCCTGGAGTTTGAAACTTACACTTTTGCTACTTTCATCTCTGTCAAGTCATTTACCTATCTGGGCTTAGTTACTTAGCTATGAAATTGGTGGTGAGTTGGACTAAATGACCCTTGGATTCATTTTCAGCTCCAAATTTGTGACTTTCCTAAGATGGAGAAGTTTAGAGTTCATCAGTATTATTGAATGAACTTTGCCAATGGGAAAAAAATGGGAAAAGGTAAAGGCAATTTTTTTTTCTCTCCTGTTAGGGTGGTTTCCAAAATCTGAAGTAAATCAGAAAGCCCCAGAATTTTCTAATCTTTAATTTTTCCATCCTTTCTTTGAGACTTCAAGTGGCCAGAAAGAAGATACAAGTCATAAACTAGCAAGGGGTTCTTTCAAGTCTTCTGTGAAGAACTGGCTTATTGCCTAAATATATGACTAAAGAACTCACCTAAAACTCAGAAAAGGGTGGGTATTTGCTTTACAAATTGTACTTTAATTTGAAGTTGGGACCAGCCAGAAAGGACTGAGCTCTGGAGCATCCAAAGAGGAGGCTGGGGAAGAGGAGAAGGAAGAAGAGAAAGAAAAGGAAGAAGAGGAGAAAGAGGAGTGGAAGGAGGAGGCGTAAAGAAAAGGAAGTGGAAATCATAATGTTAGAAACAGACTATCTACTTGTAAGAGAAATCCTAAAACTGATTTTTCTCAAAGTGGGATCTTCCTGGACCAATGCAAACCACCTCTCTATGACTTAGTAGATACATTTTAGGAACTTGTCTGATGAAAGTCCTAGGCTCATAAATCTAGAGCTGGAAGGGATCTTAGAGGTCACTTAGTCTGAACCTCTCATTTTATAGAGCAGAAAACTGAGGTTCATAAAGGTTAAGTGACTTGCTCTGGGTTATACTGTCAGTAAACAGCAGAATCCAGATTTGAATTGTTATTTGTTATTGTTACTACAATTGTTATTATTTCCAAGCCCAGTAATCTATTCATCACACCCCTTTTCCTTCTATAACCATTAAAAAGAAAGAAGAAGGTGCAGAGATGCTAAATCAAAAAAGTACCTCCCTGTGAACACTATGTAAAAGTCTCATGATGTAATAGGTGGGGATAGGTGGGGAGAAAGCACCCATGATCTTCTTGTTTCATTTTTTCCCCCACCTATATTTTACCCAGGTTGCCAACTAGTGATGAGAGAGGGGAGCCAAAGAGGAGAGGAGAGAAACAAATCATCTTCCTGGTCCTGTGGATTTAAGAAAGTGAGATGCATGGGAGGGAAGCCCCTTCTCACACCCGCTTGGGTGGCAGTCTTAGGGGTGGGGAAGAAAAGGAGGGAGGAGAATGGAGTGCCACACCCCTTCACCAGCAGGCGATACACTCGCTCAGAGGGGTCATGGTTTCAAGATTTGTCTGCCCATCTCTTCCCGCCATTCCCATCCCAGACCTCAATCCTTCTAACTGTTAAGTGGTAGTCCTTTACTTTCAAAGTGGGTGATGTAATGTATATCCTTCTCTATGTGCCCTGCCTGCCAGTCCCCAGAGGGGGAGGGAATCCAGAGACCCCTGGAGATGTGGTGATACGGGGTTTCCAGAGATTGGGGACTTCAGCTCCACGTTGGGAGCGGGGGAAGGCTCCTGCAAAGCACGCCCCACTTTCGCACTCTACCACGCCGTCAGGCTTCGTTTCTGAATGAGGAGGACACAGTTACCGGCGCTAAAGTGCCAAGTGGTGAAATCTGTAACTGGAACTGTGATCGAAAGCCAGGATCCGAAAGACTACTTCTGGGGCAAGCCGAAGGGCGTGATTGGGGACAGCGAACGGAGGGAGGGTGGGGTGGGACATGGGGCGTGGGTTGAGGTGGGAGGTTACTAGGGCTGCTTGCTAGAGAAGACTGCCAGCCGGCGTGAGCCAGAAGAAAGGGGTCTAGAAGCCACTTCAAGCACAGTAGTGGGGGCGCAGCAACAGCAACAGAGAGCCCGACGGAGTTAGGACCGCTCGGAGCGTCCAGGTCTCGAGGTAGTATACGGTTTGCAATCCTACTTACTGCCAGTTGCTGAAGATTTTGCTTTTAAGTGAAACGTACATGCCACCCATCCGTGGGCTGCTGCTTCTCTGAGCTTGCTTCCCCCCTCCCTCTTTCCTCCACCTCTTTCCCTCCTCCTGTTTTCTCGTCTCACTCTCCCTTTAATTTGTGTGCGCCCCTAAGTTTGTGAGAGAGCTCCCTGACCACTCTGAGGCAGGGTCCGTCTGGGCAAGGCGCCGGGGGCGGGGGAGGCTGCCCTGGGGGAATTGCAATCCAGAAGGATCTCGGGCCATGTATATTTCATCAAATGGACTTTCCAAGTGTCTCGTCTGCCAGCCATCAACGCTATGTGCGGTGACATTTCTGACTTGAGTAGAGGAATGCGTGAAGGGAGCCCTGGCGAAATTGGTACTAGAGGATCTCCTTGGCGCCAGTGCTAATTGTCCTGATTTATGTCCCTTCTGAGTGCGCTCAACGTCTTCATCGGAGATAAAATGAGAGCGGTGCCAAGCGGGGCAGAGCCGCCTGAGTGCTGCATCTGATCGCGGGGAGTCCGGGCATCCAGGCGTCCTGCAGCTCTTCAGACCAAACAAACGAGCAAACACAAAACGGGAACGAAAGAAAGAAAGGAGGGGGTGGAAATAAAGAAAACACAACGGCCACCAGGAAAGCCTCAGTAAAAGTTTAAGGCGAAAAGTGGGAGAGGTGGCCCAGGGAGTCGCAGAGGAGAGTGAGCAACTGGGGAGACTGAGGTTGACTGCAATTTTATTCTTATTATCATCACATTTTTGGAGGGAGAAGCACCTTTCCTTCTCTCTCTCTCTACCTCTCCTCCCACCCCTTTCCCCCCTCTTCACTCCCCCTATCTACCTGTCAAAGTCACTGATCTTTTTGCATTTCGGAAGAGGAGGACACCGAGGAGGAATTCCCTCTCTGGGGTCTCAGCTTTGAAAGCGCCAACTCCTCCCGGGAGCCAATTCTTTCCCTTCGGCACCGGGCGAAGGTAATTAAGCAGCGGGGCGTCGATTGCTGTTTTGGGGGCTCCCTTTCCACCACCCTCTTCCTAGCCCCCAGCCCCACGCCTCTCCTCTGGACTTCTGGAGGCAAGTGGAGCAACTCTGCGGCGGTGGGGGCGAGCTCGGCGGCTCCTACTGGACCCCCAGAACCCCTCCTACTCTGTCCGCCCCTGTGCCAGGTCCCCGCGCTCGCCGGAGGAGGCACGGCGGGGGAGAGCAGCCTCCGCCCGGCAGCCGCGGGCTCCGATGCTGCCGTTGCCGCCACTGGACGCGGACGAGGCTGGAAAGGTCCGCGGCAAGGAGCCGTCTGCTCGCCTCCCGCCTACTGTAACAAGGGCAAATGGTCCACACGGTAAGTGCAGCCTCCCTCCCTCCCGCCCGCCCTCCCTCCTTCAGCGACCCGCCCGTTTTCTTCTTTTTCTTCTTATTCTTTTTAACCCTCCCTTAACCCCGGTCCCCACAAACCATGCCCCCCAGACCAGAACTGTAATGCAATCCTCAGGCAAGAGGGAAGGCTCCGGAGAATGGGAGAGGAACTTTGTAAAGCACCTTTAAAAGACGGCTTGTGTGGTATGCATGTGTGCACTAATACACGCACACACCACGTATGTGCCTATGTCTAGGTGCGCCCATCAGGTAGCATGTAAAGCACTTGTCTCCCCCACCTCTGGATCAGAGCCTGTGCCTTGTACCTAAAGAACCGGACCAATTTTAACGTATCACTCCGGAACATACCTGACCACCCACCAGGGGATCTGGCAGGCTTATTTGGACAATTGGCTTTGCCTAGGTGGCAGTGGTGGTGGGACCCAAAATTCTGGTTTCCCCTTCCATTCCCCTACCCCCAAATCAACACCCCAAAACCTCGACCTCTTGTGGCCCGGGTGATGCTTGGGGACTAAGCTGAGAGGCTTTTGAAGTCTCTTTCTTTTAATCCCTTTTATTGGTGCAAGATTAAAGCATTACTATCCCATGCCCTGCAGCTGGAGGAGAAAGAAGGGATTGAAAGAGGAATAGACTTCGGAATGCTTGCTGAAATATTTTCTCAGATTATTTACTACCATTAAATGAATCAGTCGATGGATTCGGCAGGGGAAATTGAATTGCTCACAATGCTCTTCTCTCCTGTATGGATCTGTGGATATCTATATATAATACAAATAATACCGAATATTATTGGGCTCAAAATAACCAATTAAGTGATTCATACAGAGAAAAGTTGGATACAAAAAGAAACTGCGCCCTCTGCTGTCTCTTTAGGCACCACAATCGGGGACCAATTTTTCAGGATCCACTTAAGAGTACCTTGTCCTTGCACTGGGGAAGATGACTAGCTGGTATTCTAAAGGACCTTTTGTTTGCAAAAGCTGGAGTTGGCTTTCCTATCATCGCATCATGGATGGGACGGAACTTAGGGGTGCGGGGTGGGGACAAGTATTATTTTTCCCCAGTTGCCTTTTTAGTGCTTTTCCTCCTCTGGTGACTAATTAATCTAGGACCTCAGATATTGGCATGTCATTGAAACTCCACTCAGTGCATTCAATGTGATTCTACACCCTCCCCTTCCCCCACTGCCATCTAATTAAATTCAAGCTCATAAATAAAACCTCAAGCCATCCTCATCAACTTCTTGGAATGAACATTAGCAACCTGGCTCGCCCCTTCCAACCCTCCACCCCACCTTCCCACCCCAGCCAAGGACATCAAACCCATCAGGGTTAGTGAAGGAGCACATCTTCTAGCACGAGGATGGTAGGGAACAGTGTAACTTTAAATGGAAAGAAGAATAGAAGTGGTTCGGACAAACAGAATAACTAGCACAAAATCTGCCAGAAAATGAGAACAGAGTCCCCTTACCAAATAAAGGAGCCGTCCTGTATCATAACAGTGTGTCAGTCTTTGGAATAGAAAAGACTGAGAATTCCAATAAGCATATGGCAAAGTTGGCACATCACTTGTTCTAGAAATAAAGCCCAGTTTTAGGATGGAAATTACTAAAAGTTCCCTCCCCTTCCATGCAGTTAAGAATTCAAACTTTAGCCTGGGAAAATGAATAAAGGCCAAATTTTTCTTTAAGAATATTTACTGGTTAAACTTCAGGAGGATTAATAACCCAAGCACCAAAGTTTATTGGAATTAGGTGGCCTTTACTGAGCATCTTTACTTTTGGTTGTATTAGCTAACCTAAATCATTTTGGGGCTTAGTCCTTTGGCTTGCGACTTCTCTCCTCACCCATTCCACTATGGCAAAGGAAAAAAGGCTACCTCCAAAAAACATGTTGCAGATTGTTTTGTTCTGTCTTTTTAAACTTCGCTTTAAGGAGGGAGCCCTGAGGCTTTAACTTTATTCTTTTTCTTTTTTTTTATCAGTATCAAAGGAAAAGAGAAAACACAGAGGCTTTCACATTTGAATCCTTTCCCAATATGTTTCCCTCTGTTGCTGTAGAGAGGCTATCTGGCATTATTCTTCAGTTGCCAATGATCATGATATTTTCCACCACTGAATGGAAATATCACAATACCATGAATTCCATACTTTGGTTAATAGTCTAGTGATCTTTCTCTTTCTGAAATTTGGTGATGCATGATTCTGGAGAGTTTGACAATAATAACAAAATTTCATTTGTTTAAGTCCAACACTTTATTTATAATTGAGTTTTTAGTTTAGACAACTTTCATGAAGAGCGGTTGTCCTTGTTTTCTGGGGGTAGGAGGATAAAGTGGGGTATTGCTACTTTCAATTGTGTAAAATTTATGCAAATATTTATCTTGGATAACTTTTTTACATTGTCGCATACTGGGGACATTCATATTTATATAACCTAAGGTTTTATGTGCCAGGAAGAGTTTGGAAAAGGTATTGAAAGTTACAAAGATATTAATAGAAGGAAAATTAGCTTTTAGATCATTCATATGGTAGAATTGAAGTGTTCATATATGTATGTGTATGTTACATATATGCATATATGATCAGTATTATCTCACATGATATGTGAAAATCTAGTAAAGTTTTAAAATGATGTGCTCTATCAGCTTCTGTTGGTCTGGGTTCAAACTTTAGGTGCTTATTTCCACAACCTTCCATTTTTGGAGTATATGGATCTTCCTGGCTTGCCTGGTTGTTAGAGAGAAGAATTTAGTGTTTGGCTGAGGCGTTAGTTGGGAATGAAAACTCGCTTTTCTACTGGGTTCTTTGGTTCTGAAATGGCATTAGGAATTTTAATAATCAAGCAGATTGCTTAAGCCCAAACCTAAAATATGCATCCTACAAAGTATACACTTTCTGGATTCAGTGGAAGATTTTCTTCTGAGAAAATGGAGACTATTTAAAAACTTTGGTTGTGTTTAGGATCTCAAAAGCTAGGTGAATGATTATAATATCCCATCGTGTAAATATTTTATAATAGTGACACCACAAAGCACTCTTAATTCTTCGTATTTTAACCAGAAGAATTAAGAAAATTACTAATGCCAACAAATTCATTAAAACTATTTAGAAATGCTCACTTTGCTACAAAAAGATGTCTAAATGCAAATTATGATTTGTGGTGCCTTTCTAAAAATAAATTGCTGGCAGTGAATTGCACTGGTTCTGTTTGGGTAGTTGTCAGTTTATAGATAGTTGACACTGTCTGTGCCTTCAATCAAAACATCTCTAATGGAACATGTTTGCAAAGCACATTATTCTATTTCTTACCATTTCAGTGTATGTACATTTATTAAATTAATGTTGATGGGGAATGGATTGGCACTTGCCAATCCCAGAGGTACCTAGAATCCAAAACCTAAGGTCAGTAGAACAAATATCAACCCAACACCACCACCAAGTGTATGATTCTATCCAAAATGGAATGCTGGGAGCCATTCTAAAATAGCTAGACCATGATGATTGGCCATAAGACATAGAAAAAAAACTGGCAGTTTATTCTGGTAGAGTTGTCTATCAATCATTTTAATTATGACTGTTTGCAACTATATGTTTGAGGATCCTATTTAGGTCAGAAGAGAGGGCCTTTGGAACCCTGTGGAAAGCCAATCTGAGGTGGAAGTGAGTCAGCTACAGGAAACTGAAAGGAAAAAAAAAGATGTACTGTATGCATGCCATTTTATATAGTACATCCCATCCGTGATCAATAATATGTCAGGTGGAGATGCATAAAAAATGTATATTTTGGTGCATTTTGGCCACCTATTTAGACAATGATCAGTGTTTTACTAAGCATTTATAGGCTAGTAGCAGGACTTTCTGTCCTAAACAATTCTTCAGTGTTTGGGTTTTCTGACAGACCCAAAGACTTTACTTAATTACTTTGAGTTTTTAAGGTTTGCTGAGTAAAGAAATGGACATCACGAGATTTGACCCTGTCAGAGAGCTCTTCTGTTGTTGCATATAGAGAAAGGATTTGGCATGTGAGAAAATTCAAAGCCTGAATTACTTTGTAATTAATTCAGCTACAGCCCAGAAGGGATAGCCCCAGTGTGCTAAATGCCAAAATATGTCATTGAATACCCCTCCTTGCATAATCAGGCTGCCTAGCCCTTTGTGACTATGACTTAGTCTTTTAGAACCCATCTATAATTTGAATTTAATCCAGCTGAATTTATGGCCACAAACAAATGACCAGTCCAAGGCTATAGAAGACTCAAGATTTAGATATACGAAGTGATCTAGTTATGTTATTTATGGAACATTTTTCTACTTCTGCTAATCTATACTTTAATAGTAAATGCCTGAATTTGATAAAAAAAAATTTCATCCCCACAGCTTGCATCTAAATGTTTTGTGTTTTTTTTGAAATTTGAAGATTTAATTGCTTTTTAATTTTCAGTTAAGATGATTAAAAAAAAGTCTATGAAATCTTGAGAAACAGGATATTCCCCAAGTCTAGAGCACATAATGAGTGACACTACAAAGATTAAGAATAATAAAGACAAATGGCATAATTGGGTTATAAGAGCCTTGATGACCCCCTCTACGTGCTCTTTAGTACACTTTGGTCAATGTCTTTCTCTGTGTCAACAGGAGCTCATTAAATGGCGATTCTGCAGACTAACTTAGCTATGCTGTATTAGTTCTTGCCAAAGCCTGACATTTTTAATACATTAATAATATGTCTGTAATGTAATGGAAAACTATTAATCACAACTGGTTATGTGCCAGAAATTTAAGCTATAATTGGCTGCTTCTTGTCAGAGATGTCTGTTGCATAGCCCTACGTTTGCCTAATATTCAAATATCTTGCACTCCTCTGCATTTTTCCCCTTGTCAGGGCACTAGGGTAGATCAGTGTGATAGTATATAATTCCATGTAATGGCCATCATTATAACTGGGAGTCCCTTTACTGAGAATTTCTTATAATGACAGGGTTGTTGTGTCATGAGACATTAACAGGTGCAAACCCTTGTCCTCCCTCCCTACTCATACTGTACATATAAATATGCACAATTACTTCTTATTTTAGTAAGTTAGATATTGGGAGCACTGTTTTCTTTGCCTGAATTAAGCATAGAAGTTATAGCAAGTTGTATGGAAAAGTGGAGAAAGGATAGAATCACCAATAACAAAAGGGAATAGTTGTATGGATTCTTTTTGAAAACTAATAAAGAGAACCTTTGGGAGAATTCAAATTTATGCTTAAAAGCTTCAGTTTGGGGCTCTTCACACATAAAACAAATAACAAACAAAACCACTATGATGCCAGCAGAATGAAAATCCAAAGCAGCTCATTCCACTTTCTTCAAGATAGAATCTGTAATTTCTACCAAACAAATTGTTCTTGATACAGAAGTAGTTATATGGTTAAATTTAAGAATGGAGGTTAATAGTTTCAGATCTAGGAGATTTGTCATTTGTGTAGGAGTGCTTTTTTTCCTCCCTTTAAAATATTTGCTAGTAAATATATTCACATAGTAAACATGCTCAATGCACATATCCAGACAATGCTACTTTATATTACTTTTAACACCTTCAAAAATCATTAAGTGGTTCAACAAATACATGTTTCTAACAATACTAACGTTGAGGATGCTCCTTAGAAATGGGGAAAAAAAACAGAAAGAAAGCTCAAATAGCCATAATACATGAGTCTATATGACAATTTTTTTAGCTTAAGATTTTTTAAACGTTCTCTACACAATACAAGTTTTACTTTATAAAAAAGTGGCAAATTCAGATCTGTAGTTTATACGTGTTTGGCAAACTACTAATTATTTCTTCATGGAAATTCAAATATTCAACACACTTTCTAATAGAAAGTATTGCAAATTGCAGCTGTATGATAACATTTTATGAATGGAATATAATGAAAATTGCACTTGCATCCATAAAGCAATTATTATAAATTACTTTGCTATGGAAACACAATTCAACCATCTGTTGGCATTTCGTAGTGTCTGTAGCTTAGTTCATTTTTAAGATGGTGAATTATTTAAATATGGTAAGTCTTCTTATAGGATTGTTTTGAAGACAATTAACCTGAATGTTTAAATTGTGTTGTATGGATTTGGTGATCTATGATGAAGTTCACGAAAACTGTATTTTTGTCATTTTTTTGGATTGTGGGGAAAACAAAATCATTTTCCTGGGTGTAAAATTACAAGGAGATGATGAGTCATCTGATTGTCTTTCCTACTTTATTACTGCTGATTGTTCCTGAATTTAAAATGTAAATATTTGTTTAGTTTTGACAACTAGCTGGCTCAAAAGAGAAAAGTTATAAATTGGATTCAGTGACACTTTTGTGTCCAAAAGTGAATTGTCAGTAACAGTCATTAATTAAACTTACCTTGAAATGGGAGAGTTTTATTTTATTTTAGAATAAATGTCATATCATTCTGCTTCATGGCCTGTTAACTTGCCCTCTTCTATTTTTATATGTATGCCTTAAATTAGGTATTTTACCACAGAGATGAAAGTTTTAATACAGGGCATAATGTTGGCCTTTGGGAGAAATTCTCCACTTCTGTTAACAGAAAAGAGAGAAATGGCATGTGAAAAAAAAAAAGAGCCAGGAAAAGAGAAAATCCAAAAAGGGAAAATTTGCTCTCCCAGATTTATTTTTAAATAATTTCTAGTGAACCAAGTCTCATCTCTATCACTAAATACAGCTAAACAAAAGCTTCTAAGTTCTTCCAATACTAATGAGCAAATCCAAAGGGACAGCCTAGTGCCAACAATACTGTTTTTCATTCAGGCTAACAAAAGCTGAGAAATGTACAAGGAATTTGGATATCTTTAGGGTCCCTCTGCCAAGAGACAAAAGGCATACACGGAGTTGTCATTTCTTTGTCATTGAAATAAAGGAGCTCATTTCCCCCCATTGTTCTCTTTCAGGATTTTCTAGCCCTGCCAGCTATATGAAAAATGTTTAAATCTGCCTGTTTGCTCTCCATTTAGCCTAGATAGAAATATAATTTTTGAAGCAAAAAAAAACCCTGTAACTCACCTGCAGCAGCACACATCTGCCTTTGTTATGGAAGAGTTAAATGCTTCATATCAGAATGCTTCCCAATGTGAATGATTTCTGTGGTTTGTTCATTCTAGCAAAGCAGCCACAGTAAAGGTTATCCATATTACACCAATTTGCTTTATATTGCATCAAACCTCCCAAATGTCAACATATCAGACATTTGGTAATGCATTGATTCTGGGACAATAACTCTTACTCTTATTGTTTCTAAAAGGGTGTTGGTGCCAGAAGAAAAGAATGATTGATGGGAAACAGACACCGGGCTGTAGACACTCATCCTTTTGCTTCAGATACTGATTTATCAGCGAGTCTGGGCATCCCTTGTGAGCCGTGAACACAGAGAAGGATCACTCAGGGTTATCGGCAGTACAACTGAAGACCTACCACTTTGCTAAATTATTATCCCTTCTTGGACATCTGTTACAACAACAACAAGAAAAAAAATAAAACAAAACAACATCCAACACTCCTAGAGATATGCTCTAGGACAAAGAAAAAACCTTAGAGTTGTTTTAAAGGCTGTCAGATGAGTATCATAGGCTTGCACCAAAGTCCTCAACTTACACAAAAAAGCACTATATTCTAAGACGTCACCACTCTTGGTTTTGGAACCTACTTTGGGGCCTCTTTGTGTGCATGAAGTTTTAAAAAAGATACAGACCAACCTATAAAAAGAAAGCAAAGTCACAATCTACCAACTTTGTTTCAGTTCTGGTGAAGTTTTCAAAGGATTTAGAGATGTATTTGTCAAGATTCTTATCTATCCATGCCCTTTGGGTTACCGTGTCCTCAGTGATGCAGCATTACCCATCAGTGTGGGGACATTATGATGTGTGTAAGACTCAGATTTACACGGAAGAAGGGAAAATTTGGGATTACATGGCTTGCCAGCCAGAAGCTACTGACATGACAAAATATCTGAAAGTGAAATTGGATCCCCCTGATATTACCTGTGGAGACCCTCCTGAGACGTTCTGTGCAATGGTGAGAGAAACTTTTAAAAAGGATATTTACAAGTTAAGTGGGGGGCATAAATAAATAAACAAATAAATAAATAAATAAACATATATATATATACACACACATACATGCATATATGTACCCCATATATGTGTATGTTTTATACATATATATTTATTTATATGACTATGAAGGCATAAAATGAGTGGAATCCTCAGTTACCAGATTTGTTTTTTTATAAGATAGCTTCATTCAGTGAGGAGACTTGTATATCTTGAATGATAATTTGTACAGTACATTGGATGCCCTGGGACTTAGAGTTGGCTTTCCTGAAAAAGAGGTTTTTGCAATAGGAAGTGTACTATCGGAAATTCTAATGGAATGCCCAGTTTCAGATCTGGATGCTCTGAATGGGACTTGATGTCATCTGGTGGGTTAAATGAAAAAGGCTGGGGTTGTTATATAATGATAACAATAACAGTAACAATATGGTCATTTTATAAGTTTTTATCATAAATTTATTTATTAGTAGTAGTAGAAATATTTTACTAGGGCACAGATGAGTGACTGAGTCTTGGATTAGATCCTAAAAGTAGGTGAGGTGTCCTTCCCTACACCCCCGAACCCTATTCCTGAGTGTCTGTATCAGTAACCGGCAATGGTTTGGTGCAGGTGGTTAAGTGATCCCTCTTTCTCCACTCACCCCACTCTCCAAAAGCTATAGAACAGAAGGATATCAGAATAATAGAACTGACATGTCAGGGAAATGAAAATACTTCTTCAGAAAGGATATTCTGATGGAACATATAGTTAATTTCTGAAAGTCAACAATTCCAGGACACAAAAATACAGTTATGGGCCTGGATTTAGCAAACAAAATAGCCAAATATGTTCCTTTGGTGCTTCTAACTCTAATTTTTTTGGGGTGGGGAGACAGTGTGGCTTAGTAGATTGGGAAATCAAGAGATCTGAATTCTAGTCCTGGTCCTGACATTGAATAATAGAGTGACAGTGGGTAAATCATTTAATTTTTCTAGATTTTTATTTTCTTCTTGATAAAAAAAAGGAGGTTCATAGAATTTTAGAGTGGTGGGGAATATTGATGACTGTAAATTCCAACCTATAGTTATACTTCTAAAATCTTTTTACACAATCACTGATAAGCAAAGACCTCTGATAAATCTTAAACTTACAAACTCCTAAAGCAGCCCACTTCACTTTTAGGTAGCTCTAATTACTAACCAACCAGCCAATAAGCATTTATTAAGCCCCTTTTATAGACTAGGCACTGTTTTAGGAATACAAAGCTAAGAATGAAATAGTTCTTGCCCTCAAGAATCTTATATTCTATCCAAGAAAATGCATCAGGAAATTTACCTCTTTTTAGCTTCTATTTATTGATCTTGGTTCTGCTCGCTAGGCCCAAGCAGAATAAATATAAACTTTTTTCCATATGACAGCTTTTTAAATACTTGACTCTAGCTGTTCCATCCTTTACTGACTTCTCTTCTGCAGGTTAAATATATTTAATTCTTTCAACTGATCATTATGATGAATGATTTGGAGGCCCTTCACCAACTTGGTTGCCTTCCTTCTAAATATTCTCCAGCTTGTCAATGGTCTTCTTAAATCAGTTTAATGAGATGGTCTCTGGTCCAGGCAGTTTGACATTTTATAATTTTGTGGGTAAAATCCCAATGAAAAATGGGGCATTAGAGCAACCATCTTAGAATTTTTCCATTAAAGGGTCAGAATATGTAAATATATCTAGAAAATAATAACATATGGTATTTGTGTTGGAAACTAAAGAGCCCAGGTAATATTGAATTTTTTTTTTCAAAATTATTGCTTTGATTTACAGCTAGCCTTTATTTGGTGTCAGAACTGTGATCCCATTTTCCTCTAACATAACGAATATGAGGATGGTGTTTTTTAATACATTTCTTACCTGACTTTATTGTCTTGAACCCGGCCTGGCATTTTCAGGATACTGAAACTATTAATCAAAGTAACATCTGTTCACCATCCCCAGTGAGTTAAATTAGCATAAGATCATCTTAGACCTAGCATTTTAGAAAAAGGCTTTTTAACAGGAAACAATTTTGAGCAATAAAGAGCATTTTCACCTGAACACTAAGGGCTTGCCATTTTTCAGAAGTGCCTTTGGGGACTGGTTTGAATTATAAGCTGGACCTGATTTTGTGGAGATCGAGAAAAAAAGGTTGGCTATTAGGTGTCACTGTGACTAAAGTGCTTCGAAAGTCTAAATATTTCAAAAAGAGGACTTGTCTCTCTGGGAAACGGGTGTGTGCTGAGCAAATAACTTGGAATGGAGAATCTAGAGATTTTCACAGAAGGTGCTTATTTGCACAGAATTAAAAATACTTTTAATAAAGTCTGTAAAGGAAAAGCAAGACTTTTGTTATCTTTGTAAAATATATTTAATTGTTTCTGACAAAAGGCCAGAGGACAAGCTCTAGGCATGATTGTAAATCTAGGGAAAATTGCTTTTCAGATAACGTATGCTATAACATGCAACTCCTGAAGGGGGAAGAAGTAGGCTCAGGAAGGCTTTCCGTGATTCAAATAGCCTTTTTTTTTTTTTACATAGTTCTTTATGGCACTTGGAATAACATGACTTTTTGGAAACTGTTTATGAATGTATATATGAAAAAAATGTTAGCAAGAGAGACTTTCTCCCCATGCAATTCTTAACAGCACGAACCTAGTAGAATCTGTTCAGTGGGTGGTTTACCTGTGTACATCTGCTATCTTTAGTTACCTCCTCAGTAGAGCTCCTCTGAGGGAGGCAGCATGAGGTCCGGGTAGGAACACTGAATTTGGATTCTGGGGGAATCTCTTTGCAGAGACTCTTAGATCTATAATCCTACTGGGTTGAAGGAGTTTACCTATGGACTTGAGAACGATACATTTTCCCCTTGGTTAGAAATTATCCTTTTTTTTTTTTTTTTTTTTTTTCTTTTTGACCCAGTTTTCCAACCCTGGCATTCATTGGACTCCTTCCCAGTAGTCCACAGGTCCTGATAAAAAAAATAATAAAATCAAACAAAGCTGAATATCAAACTTCAAAATCCTTAAGTTCTAAGTACCGGAGCGGGCTCACTATTTAGAAACCCAACCACACGGAGAGCTTTATAACCATCAGAATGGGGCCATCACTCAAGTGCCTGAGTCTTCTGTGAATGGGAGGTAGTCACTGCACATGACAGTTTTTCAGGGGAGAACAGGGTTTATGAGGCATTACCTGTCAATGCTTAATTTGTACTCTTTAATATGCATATTATCGGCATAATGGATTTAATAATCTATCATCTAAATGAATACTTTGGGACTATTTGTATGCACGTTATAGACCCAGTCAATGATAATGGCCTAAATATAGGCACACAATTGCTCCTCTGCAATTTTGGCTTTTCCATAAAACTCTCCAGCATAAGGATTCCTGACACCAGACCGTAAAGCTGTCTCAGGACTCTGCCGGCTCAGGTCCGCTTAGGTGCTCCTTAGCCCCGGGATTTATGGAAGTCAGTAAAGTCATTTGTGTTATGACTTACTCAGGCTCCTTACTTCTCTCATCTCTGACACTCTCATCCATAACTGTTCCCTCAGAGTCATTATGGCCCATTATATCAATGTCGCTGCCATATACACAATTGGGCGTTTCGCCCCTCTATGTAAATTTTTTGCTGCAAAGTAGTTTCTGAAACCACTTATCCAATTGGTAACACCCTTGTTAGCAGCAACAATAGGGAGCCCCAGGAGCGAGGAGGCATGGTGAGAGAGGGAGCCCGGGGTCGGATGGGAACCGGTGTGTTGAGCACAGGGTGGAGACATATAAAAGGCAAATCCTAGACTATCTACGTATTGAACTCCCACGTACGTGGCACTGCACCCTTGAGATCCAACGAAAAACTAGATTTGGGCAATACTAGAACATCATTTTGCTTTTGAGCCTAAGGAATGGCAGGAAAAGAAGACTCGTCTCTATTATCTGCTGCCTTGTTTTGAATTTTGAGTTTTAGCCCGTGCCCAGTGGATTTAGTCACTTTGAATGAGAATTGCATTCCTTTTAAAAAGTAAACACACACAAAAAAAAGAAGACATCTTGGGTCACTGGGAAGAATGGTGTTTTGGAGTCATAGGGCAGAGGCTCCAACTTGGAGCAGATTCTTTTAACTCTGAATAGCAATAAACCTCCTCTAGAAAGTGGGGCTGGGGTTGGATAGAGGACCTCGAAGTTCACTTCCAACTTTAAATCTAGAGGATCTTATGGTTTCTCATAATAACACGACTGAGTGTCAGCTAAATAAAAACACTATTAAAAGTAGAGCTCATTTAATGTAAGAAGGTGTATTTCCTTGTCTACCTGAGGAAAAGCAGTATACCACAGTGGAAAGCATACAGCACCAACAGCTGAGTGACTTGAATTCTAGTCTTGGGAATGCCCCTGACTCATTCTTGTATGAAGGGTGGATGGGTAGGAAGTGGTTTTCTTTAAGACCTCCCTTCCTACCTATAACCTTTAATATTCACCCCCATCCTCCCCACATAGACCCACTCCCAACTCTGAGATTCTCCTATTCAATCATCTTTGGCATTATGTATTCTAGAGAACTCTGCTATTTAGACTTAAATCACAAGGAATAAGAAAAAAATAAGGTACTATAGTAACAAACAGGAGGATTGTATTAACTGTAACAGTTACTCTTCTTTTGAACTTTATACATTACGTTAACCAATTCAGGTTGTGTACATCATGCTATCATCTGAATATGAATGGGTTAAATAGTGTGAAGACACTCTGTGGAAAATAGGCTGGAATTGGAGTCACATGTCCCAGGTTCAATCCTACCTCTGTTGTTTATTTGCTGTATGACCTTGAACAAGTGATTTCACTTTTCGGGACCTCGATTTCCTTTAACTGCAGATGAAAGAGTCCAACTAGTTGAATTCTAAGATCTCTTTCAGCTCCAAATCTATAATTCTAACTGGAGCATCACAGCATAATTCCAACAGGATACTGAGCGTTAAAGCAGACCCTATCCTTCATCTAAGCAAATTAAGAACGCCAGGTAAGAGAGCTGACTGTGTCAGAAAATTCAAGATCATTTTAGTGAGGAGGACGTCGATTTGCATACACAGTGCTATCACATTATGAGCCTTCACAGAGATCTGAAATGACAATGGAAAGCCCGCGATTTGCTCTTTGTGTTTAGACAAACTTCACTGTCACATCTCAGTGCAACGCCCCAGAGGCTTAAAAATGGTAAAATTATCTGCAATTATCTCCAGCCTGCAGCTAATTTTCTGGAGAAGTTAAACAGAAGCTTTGAAAAGAAGCCCACAGACAGGAGAAGTCGTGTGCGTTTGTACAATTTATGGCACTGAAGTGCTGATGACAGTCGAAATGTGAGCCCCTGAGTGTTGCTGTGGATTTCATAGCCAATCAAAACTGAATTAGGAAACAAAGATTATTAAAAAGTCTTCTGTGCACATAATTCTGGCATAATATTATGAGGTGGACATTAAATGTTTCCCTTTGAGACTTTGAGCATCATTAATGTGGCGTGCCTTTAATTACAAGTAGGCTCATATTACTAAAAAAGAACAAAAATAAAGTACTCTGTGGTGTAGTTAGCAATACTGTTACAATGTTTGTGGAAATAATTAAAAGGGAGGCTATTTTTCTAAATAACTCAGTCACAATTTGAAACAAAAATGAATTTTCTTGAGGAAGTATACTAATGTATTCATGCATATTGGATAAGCATAGCCATCAACCCTAATAGTGCTATTAAGGATTGTTCCTATGACATTTCTAGATCAATTGCCATTAAAGGGGAGGGAGGAGGTGGAAAACTTGGTTATTTTCATTTGTTGTAAATATTAGATGTTAAGCATATTTTCCTCTGTTAAAATGGAATTTGCAAAAACTGCAGCAGAGTAGAGGCAGAGCAGAAACCATTAGACTTTTCTATTTTCAGAAGAATTGGATGACTTGACGGATTGGGTATAATGTAGGCTATAGAGTTTCCTACTTGAAATGGATGGTTTGAGATCAGCTCAGGTTGCCATCTGGTGGCTATTTGGTTGCCTCTGAGAAATTAGCATTCTCATGGAAAAGGTATTAATAACAGTTTCCCTAAAACTGCATATGAAAGGGAATTGTCAGCAGACCTCATAACTGTATAAAAATAAACCCTATTCACATTTGATGTCTTTCCCAAAAAAAAAAAAAAAGAGTGAACTTTTAATGTTGGGGGCAAGGTTTCTTTCATTTGAATTGATTTGCCCTTCATTATAGCTGGACAGCCCTCTTGAAACATGTCAATTTCCTTTTCCAATCCTTCACTAGGATTACTTTTTTATTGGCATTTTTTTTAAAGAAAATTTTCCTCTCTGGCCATGGTATTCATATTTGAAGGCAGGATCCAAGTCTTAGGCATGTTACTCCTCTAAATTCAAAGGCAGATTAATTTTTACTAAAATACCACTTTCTCTTGTCATTTTCTTGCTCAAGAGTCTACAAGGAGTCTTTCTTGCCTACTGATTCCAGAGAAAGCTGTAACTAGTAATTTTAGCATACAAGACAATTCAGTAGAGGCAGGGGTGTGGTATGCACAAGAAGGACATCATGAAGCCCCAGCTAAGGATTCTGGGGAGTGAGGGGGAGAAGCATTGCACCTGGTATGCATCCAGAGCAGAAGCTTTCTATTTTAACTAAGTATTTTTATTAACTAGGTGCCGAGCTTAGTTATTTCTATGCTGCAGAAGGAATGCAAACAAAATCAAGACCCTCTAAATTTCAGTGCCATGGATCAAAGTCATGGTTGCCCTACCCTAGTTATGGCTCTACTTGGAAGGTCTAACGTTCTCCATCTGAATTCTAAGTGACCTCCACTAAAGTGACATATACAACTGGGTGACTTTAGTTTGGATCACTTCTTAATACAAATCTTCCATTCCATTCAGCCCATTTTTTTTTTTTTGCCTCTTCACTGTTTGCTGATGTTACCTACTCTGAATGCCCTTCTCTTCCTTTAAAAAACAAAACATATCCAAACCCAGCTTTCAAGGCTTAGTTCAAGTGGTCTTCTCTGAAAAAACCAGCCCACAATGATCTATTTCTTGCTTTTCTAATTGTGTCCTTATCTTTTCTGTGCATTCATACCATTTAATTAACACTAGTATATGTTTTCTGATTTTCTTATTGTAATAATATTTGTCACTTTATTATATCAATTTGTCAATAGAATTGGTATGATGGAGCTTTTAGAGTTAGGAAGGTATGAGTTCAATTCCTAGTTCTAACACTTATTAGCTGTATGTCTACGACTGAGTTCTTATAGTCACTTTCAACCTCAGGAACTCCCTAAGACTTATTTGTTAATTTAAGGATTGCTTGCCTCTGCTCCTGCTTACCCATATCACAAATTTCTGATGGATTATTTGCATATAAAACTAGGTTTTTAACCCAAAGTTTTATGTATATGTTATGTCTTCTCTCTGTTTTAAACTCCTAGGGGGCCATAATTTCCATACCATGGTATAGTGTAAACACCACTGGACTTGGGGTTAGAGAACCAAGGTTCAAATTATAATTTTATCACTTATTACTTCAGGCAAGTTATTTATCTTTTCAGGAACTAATTTTCCTCAATTGTAAAATTAAGGGATTGGACAAGAGGACCACAAAGTTCCTTTGTTATTGTTATTTAGTTGTGTCTGATTCTTTGTGACCCCATGGACAAATTCATTGACAAAGTTTTCTTGGTAAAAATACTGGAGTGGTTTGGACAAATAAGGGTTAAGTGACTTCAGGGTCACATAGCTAGTGTTTGAGGTTAAAATTGAACTCATATCTTCCTAATTCCAGGCTTGGTGCCCTATCCATACCACCTAGCTGCCCACAAAGTTCCTGTTATTTATTAAATCTGATTCTTCTTTTGTATTCCACAGTGGCCAGAAGAGTGCCAGGTGCATAATAGGTACACAGTAAATAATTTCTTACTTGCTTGTTAATGCAACCCAACCTATACCCAAAAGATACTTCATTTCTCCTCTATGTTTATAACTTCCTTGATATGCTTTTATGAAAAATGTATTCTGCCTTGTATTTTTGTGCAAAAGAGGAGCTTATAGGTGTCACCAAACATAGATCATAGATTTGCAGGTGGGAGGGACTTCAGAGGTTGTCCACTTCATGGTTAAATTACTGTCCTTGGGCACACTATAGGCATTGCTGTCTTGATTTGGTCATCTGAAAATATTTAGGAAAATCAAGAATATCAAAAGGAGAGAGGGAGACAAAAAGAATCCTCTGAGCTTTATCTCTGAAAATGGTCACTAGTGATTTTCTTCTCCTTTATCTCTAATTGAAAGCTTTATTTCAAAAGAAGCATTAGTTATTTTTGACTCTCTTTGTTGTTTGACTCAGTTCTAATTGTTATTTTACTGAAGCCCATTATGTTTTTTTTTTAAACCCTTGTACTTTCGGTGTATTGTCTCATAGGTGGAAGAGTGGTAAGGGTGGGCAATGGGGGTCAAGTGACCTGCCCAGGGTCACACAGCTGGGAAGTGGCTGAGGCCGGGTTTGAACCTAGGACCTCCTGTCTCTAGGCCTGACTCTCACTCCACTGACCCATTATGTTTTAATAATAATAATAATAATAACTTTCTATATGGAGGATTTGCATATGTCACTGTTTGTCATTTAATTAAAGAAAATAAGACTGTCCCTTCCCTAGGGGAAGGTCCTTCTTTCTTCAGAGATACTCTTGTTAACATTTCTGTATTCTTGGCAGTAACTGCTGCTGTAGATACCACAGTGTTACATTGGCTTTTGGTGGGAGAGTAATAGGAATATCACTGCATGGGGCAGAGCCATCTAGATGCTCCCTTCTGTGAACTTAGGTGCTCCTTGGGGGAAAAAATGTTGGGAAAAAAACCTGTTATTTTTCCAAAGCTCAGAGTCACTTTTTTGGTTTCCAAAAGGTACTGATACCAGTTTTGGAGGAAAAAAACCCAAATCCCCTCAAAACTCCCCAAAACATTGCATATGGAGATGCCTCTTCCTTTAACAGTGGTTGACATAAAATCTAAGTTGGTTTTTATTCTTCAGACCAATGAATAGATTGGTCTTCTATACACCATTTTGTACTTCAGAGTTTTATTTCTTATGAAAGGGGAAAGAAATGATCAAAGTTATACTTCCCAGCAGTCAAAATGAAAGAAAACATAACTGGAATCTGGCTGGTTGCAAGGTTCTTTCCAAGTTGCTGGTAATATACAGATTCATATAGCTTCCCTCCTGTGAAAATTAAAGATGTGGGTTGTGGGCAAAACCAGAATTGACTTCATTCTTTGACCTACTTTAAGAATGGCTTCTAAAATATTAAATGCAGTATTAAACTGGGCATTTGCTTTCATAGAAGGAAAATGCCTTTCCCATAGGGTTACTGAGAGTTTTAGCAATTAACAGTATTCATGGGCTGGATGAGGAGAATTTCTGATGCTTGGGAGGCTGAGACTGGTGGATCACTTGAGTTTGGGAAGTCTGATTTACTGTGGGCTAAAGCAGATTGACTGCACTGGTAAGCACCAGTGTGGCGAGCTCCTAAGGACAAATGCCACCAGGATGCCCAAGGTGGGGCAAAATGGCCCATGCTGGAAACAGAGAACATCAAAGGCCCTGTGTCACTCAGTTATAAGATTAGCCTATGAGTGGCTACTGCAGTTTGGGCAAGGTGAGGAAACTCAGTCTCAAATAAACCACAGAAATAAAAACAATGTACTTCAAGTTCTGTCCAAACATATTTTTAAGCCATTGAAGGTACCATTTTAGATTTCTTTCCTCTACCGTTTTGTCCTTTGCTGAAATGAGAAAATGAATAATCAAATATAATTCTGCTAGTTGCTGCTTGGTTTGAATGTGTCAGACTAGTTAGGGGAATATTGTTATAATTTCCTGTAGTTGACTTGTGCAAAAGGAGACTTTGTAAAATATAAGGATAAAAGTGAGTAGAAAACAAACTACTTTTATTGTTTTTCAGTCATATTGGATTCTTTGTGACCCCATTTAGGGTTTTCTTGGGAAACATATGGGAGTGGTTTGCCATTTCCTTCTCCAGCTCATTTTACAGATAAAAAAAATTGCAGTAAACAGGGTTAAGTGACTTGCCCAGGGTCATATAACTAATGTCTGAAGCTGGATTTGAATTCAGGATGACACCTAGCTGCCCTACTTAGCTCCTTGAAAAACACTTGATCCTATATTTCAGGCAAATTTCATTCAGTCCATTAAGAGCCTCTGTTCATTTGCCAGTCTCCCAACAAAAGATTAATGAAAATTAAGATGGTCTGTTGACCTGAGAGGCAGATGGCCTGTCTGAAAGAGAAGAGGAACAGATTCTAATTTTTACTTTGTCACTTATTGGTTATGTGAATATAGGAGAACTTTTTCCATCCCTGAGGGCATAAATTTCCTTCTTTGTAAAATAAAGAGGTCAGATTAGATGATCTCTAAAATTCCTTCAGGTTATAGTGATTTATTTCTCTGTGTAATAGTTAATTACAACTGTTTGCAAAGTGATATGTTTATGTTATCTTATTGGATCCTCTTTCTGAGTTAGATGCTATTATTAACCTCATTTGCAGATAAGGACATTATGGGATTTGCCCCATGTCACACAGCTAATAAGTGAGGCAAGATTTGATCTCAGTTCTTCCTGCCTCCAAGTACAGCTCTTTTGCCATTATACCATCTTACTCCCTCTTTTTGCAGGCATTTTCATACCAGCCAATGGGCAGGATGGCAGTCACCCAACTGTGGCAATTATGGGTCACAAGAAGCTGCGATGTTTCCCATAGTGACATTCCAAAGTTAAGGCCACTCTAGGTTTTAGGGTTTGGAGTTAATTGCCTAAGAGGACTGTGCATGTCAGTTCTCCTCTATGGAAATCACTGGGGAAGAAGGTTCATGTATGGTACTAAGTTTATGGGAAATATCTGGGGAGAGCTCTTAAGAACATTGGTGAGGAGGGAGTGGCAGCATTTGTGTATCTGTGCCAAGGAAAATCAGTGTGTCTGTGCGTGCATGTGTGTGTGTTTGCATATTAGGTTGCCAAAGACTGAACTATGTGCTGATGGACCTCGTTGGAAAAATCTAGGCAGTTGAAACTTATATGACATTATTCCATTTTGTATAGCATTATTTCATATTGCTCTTGTCACTGATATTCTAACAATGGGTTTCTGGACAAGTCTTTCTACTTCTAAATGCTCTAGGCAACTCTCTAAGACAATAATTTGCCTAATCTAATAAAATAGTATAGATATTGAATTTGTTTCTAACTCTTTAATCAATGAAATCACAGGACCAGTCTAATACTCTGTGATGTAGTAAAACTGGCTTGTTTCCCAAACTCAAGGCTTTTTCTCCCATCTCCATTCTTTTCTTCAAGCTTTCTTCCTTCCCTGGATATTATTCCCTTCTGCTCCCCACTCTCAACCTCCAAGCTTCTTCCAAAGCCTAACTCACATGTCATTTCCTTTGTGAAACATTTCCTGTTTTCCTGGTTCTTAGTGTTCTCCCTGCCCTGAAAGCATATTTGATTTACTCATCCAAGTTCAAAATGTTTTCTTCTCAACAGAATGTAGTAAGCTTCTTGTGGGGAGGTTTGATTTTCATCTTCCATGTCCACCACATTTATCTGCAAAAAGTAGTCACTTCATAAATATGTTTTTAAATTTTGTATTTATAACTACTCAAAAAACTGTCCCATCTGTGACTTTCTTGCTTTAATATATAATTATTTTTTAGATATTAGAAAAAGCAATAAACTTAGAGTCAGAAAACCTAGTTCAAATCCCAGCTTTGCCACTTATGATCTGTGTGATGTTAGGTATATTAATACAGATCCCTGGGACTCAATTGCCTAATATGTAAAATGAAGACTAGTAGAGTAGATGACCTCTAAGATTCCTTCTAACTAAAAATTAATGATAATATAGTTGTAAGGCCTTAAAAGAAGGATTTAAATCATAAATTTGATTCTTGTTTTTAGGATTATGAAATGTTTAGTCATTTTCATCTCTCATGACCCCATTTGGGATTTTGTTGACAAAGATACTGAAGTGGCTTCCCATTTCCTATTCTTGCTCATCTTATAAATGAGAAGAATGAGGCAATCAGGGTTAAATGACTTGTCCAGGTTCACCCAGCTAGAAAAGTGTCTGAGGTCAGATCTGAAGTCAGGAAGATGAGTCTTCCTGACTTCAGATCTGGTACTCTATCCACTATACCACCTAGCTGCCCATTATGAAACATAGTAGTATGATTTCATTATTTTAAAAATTTGTGTTTTTTTAATGAAAAAATCTCTATTGGAAATTTGATTCTATAAGAAGGAAATAGATCTACATGCACTTATATGATGGATGCATTCATTCAAAGATAAACAACCTAGTCATCTGTGGTCTTTTGTATTCTTTTGTTTTCCATCATAACATATTCATATCAATGGGAATAGGTTACTGGAAATCAGGGAGGGAGGAAGAAAGAGCACACATTTACTTACTGCTTAAAAGCCCAGAATATGAAGTCAGCAACTGTGGGTTGGTTAACTAAATCGTTCTTGTGGGAGAAGTGTTGAGCAAAACATTGTGGTGCTTTAAAAATTGTTAATAAAAACTTCACATAGTTTTATGTTAATAAAAACCATTTTCCCAGAATTATCTATTCAACTCCCAGCCCCCCTTCAAATCTTGATCTAGGATTCTGTCTTGTTGCTGTTGTAAAATGTGCTTTAGTGATTTGTTAAGGAGAGAAGCCTCAGAATCTTGAAACTTCAGCTAAAGCATCTTGATTTCTTTTCTGGGTTAAGGTAAATTCCAAAGAACATCTTTTTAGAAATGTAATGAGTTACTGGCCTTGTGTTTCACGCCTCTTGGAACCCAAAGGTGGATGGATACCTACATGTATAACATCAAGTAGTTCTGCTCTTTTGATTTCCAAATAAAGGGATGCCTTTATATACACAAATAAATATGATAGTCTTTGTCTTTGGATGTAATAATTGACTGGCAGTGATTTTCGACTTGACAAATCCCTGCTTACTCTGCAAGATGCTATATACATATTACCTCATATATCATAAAGGTAATGGCCCAGTAGATGAAAACCTATAAATAATGAGTAGCATTACTTAAGGATTTTTTGAAAGAATGGGCAGGATACAATGAACAATTAAAACTGTAGCTAAGAACTCCTATCAGAGATGATGTGATGAGCATATATAATTATACATTTAGAATTGAAAAAGTACCTTAAAGATCATCTAGAGCAATACTTTCATTTTGACAAAGGAAACTGAGGCACATATCCTCCTGCTCCAAATCCAGGACTCTTTCTGTTATATCTTGTTGCCTTTCCCGTGGATGTATTCCAGAGGACAGAAAGAGCATCAATATAATAATTCACATTTATGTTGTACTTCAAGACTCAGAACTAACAAGTAGTGGTAGGAGAAGCATTAAAAAAATAAAATCAATGATTTTAATGGCATAAATAACTTCCTCTACCAAAACAAATCAGTGACTACAGTGTACTTTTTAGTCTTAAAGAGTTTCTTGGGGCATCGAGTGGTTAACTGGTTTGCCCAGGATCAACTAAGCCATATGGATGAGATCTGATTTGAACCTAGATCTTCCTGACTAAGGTCCATCTAAGTGGTGAAGTGGATAGAGTGCCAGTCTTGGAGTCAGGAAGACCTGCGTTCAAATCTCCCCTCAGACATTTATTAGCTGTGTTACCCTAGATAAGTCACTTAACCCTGTCTACCTCAATTCCCTTATCTGTAAAATGAACTGGAGAAGGAAATGGCAACCCATTTTAGTATCTTTGCCAAGAAAATCCCAAATAGGGTCATGTAAAGTGAAGACACAGCAGAACAGCAATGGCAAACCACTCTAATACCTTTTTCAAGAAAATTCCAAATATGGTCATGTAGAGTGAAGATACAATTGAATAGCTTCCTGTCTGAGATCAGCTTCAGGTTCCATATACTATACTTTCTCTACTAAAAGCATTATTATCCCCATTTAAAGACAGAGAAACAGATGAAATTGAATCTTGGACAAATTATGTGACTTGCTTAGGGTCCAAAGTCACTTGAAAGTGAACCCTGGTATTTGAACACAGGTCTCCTATTTCCCAATCCAATTCTCTTTCCATTGTACTATGAAGGGCTTAGATTTATCTACTTCATGGTTATTTTTAAAGTAAACATGTAAAAATAAAGGGAAAGAAATAGGTAAAAGTAGGGAAGAAGAGAAGAAAGAGAAAGGAAGGGAGAAAGAAAACAGAAGAAAGAGAAAGAAAGAGAAAGGAGAAAAAGAAATAGAATAAGACAAAAGAAAGGAAGGAATAAAGAGGAAGGGAGAAAACTAAAAAGAAAGAGGAAAGAAGAGGAAAAAAAGGGAAAGAAAAGAAAAAGAACCAAATACTGCTTTTAGAAAAGGGAGTGAAGTGAAGGCAATGTGGGTGATATGCTGCTATTTGGAGATCAACATAGAAAAATATTCTATTGTCTTCACTGCCAAAGTCACAGACCTCCTGGTGTGCGGGTGCCCAGCTGAGAGCATGTATATTTTTTATTTGCATGCCAGCTTCAACACTAAGCTAAATTGAAACCCTTCTAGACTAGCAGTTTGGAGTGATTCTCTAAAAGCTCTCTGTTCACAAGCGCTCTGTGAATTGTCCACGCCTTTTATGACTTTGCCTCGGAGACCTATCTGACCACCCCTCTGTGAGTTTCTGGCTTTGAGCCATGTAGCTCTCACCCAAATAACTTTACAATACTGGCTTAAAAGTAAATGAAATGTATTCAAAATAAAACAGTATTAAAATAATCTCCTACCCAACGCTGTGGCATTTGCATTGAGATTAGAATGGCTCAGTGTTTTTAACAAAGGTATTAGACATGACTGAAAAACAACATGATGACTCCTCAAAACAACAAAAAAAAATGAACAAATAAATATTCGTTTAAAAACAAATTACATCAAAGGCCAGGTTACTAATAAAGTATTCACACAGACTTAACACATCAGCACATTGGAAGATGGAGGCTTTGCTTGTGGAAAAAGAGTGATGGGCAGCTCCTTCCTGGAAATCTAAATCTTGCAGCCAAAATCCTATGCTACCAGGCACTTTGACCATGTTAACTCCTTCCTAAAAAACTTCCTTTGGCTCTCCACTGCCCTCCCGATCAAACGAAATGAGAATTCATAAAATGATGTCTTTTGGTTCATAACTCTTTATCAGTTTGCCCCTGCCTATATCTCTGCCCCGTCTCCTCAGAGAGCTGTGTGCTCCTTTTACTTCAATCAAGTGGAAAAAAATAACATTCTTCCCTCCTGCTGATTTGTTCCTTTCCTTCAATTGCCTTTCCTCCATTTTCAGAAGAACATAGGAAATGCCATGTGGGGTCAGGCCAGGGGCCCATTCAACCCAATTCTTGATAATGACAATAAGGGTGTATTCTGTGGGATAGTTGGATGGTTGATTGCTATTATATCATCCTTCCAGCTTAGAGACACACCCCTCAGCATCATTAGTTTTCTTTTCAAACCTCCTTATTTTGGTTGCCATGTTATCAATTAATTTGTTAGCAAAGAATCTATGAATTCACCTAAACCTTTCTTAAACCAGCATAGTTTAGCCTCCCACTTCAAAGCCATCAAATCACCTCTCCTCTCTGATTCAGAAATTATCCTTTCAAAAAGCATGACTTAAGTATTTTTAGGCAAGCTAGTAGTTTAAATGGAGTCATCTTGAGATCCAAAAACCCACTCAACTAAAATACCCTTCTTTAAATAAAATGATAGAAATCCCCTAAAATTACTTTAAGAACAGGGGGAAAAACTAGGAATAACTGAAGTTTATGTCTTCCGTTTGAGATTCTTGAATAAAGGGCATAAGGGGCAGCATGGATTAGTGGCTAGAAATCTGGTCTGGACTGTGTAACTCTGGGCAAAGCACCTACTCTCTGAGAGCCCTAGGCAGCTCTCTAAGATTACAAATGCAATGTAGGTGCTGATACATTGACAGGCAATTGCCTCATCTGGAGTCCTTATAATTCATGGCATAGGGATAGAAATGAAAGAAGAGCAGCAATTGCCAATTGTGAATACTTAAAAGATGATAATGTCATTCATCTCAACACGTTTTTATCGAATGCCTAGGTATCTGGCCTTTGGAAAATCATTTAACCTGTCCTGACCTCAGTTTCTTGATATGTAAAATATGGATCACAAAACAGAAACATAGCTGACTAACATTCAGAGCTAGTTGTTTTGAGGGCCAGATGAGATTATGGAAGTGAAAACATTTCCCCTCTAATACTACACGAATGTAATAATAATGATTATTGGTTTTAAGGTTTGAAAAGCACTTTACAAATATTATCACATTTGAATCTTATAAGATCCCAGAGAGGTAGGTGTAATTATTATCTCCATTTTACAAATGAGGAAACTGAGGTAAACAGAGGTTAATTGATTTGCTCAGGGCCACACAACTAGTGTTTCAGATAGACTCAACTCAGGTTCACATAGCTAATCAGTGCTTGAGACAGAATTTGAATCTGAGTCTTTCTGACTCCATGTCAGCACTTTATCCACTACCCCATCCTCTAAAGCAGTAAGGGATAGCTGCTATTAATAAATGATTTCTATTGCTACTACCACCATTCAATCCAGTTCAACATAGACTGATTAAATACCTACATACCAGGCATTCTACTTAAATTCTGGGGTTATAAGAACAAAAATGAAATTGATTCGGCCTTCAAAAAGCATATATTCTACTGGTATGAATTTTATGAGTAAGATACTATGTTAAGTCCTTTGAGGAACAGAAGGGAAGTCAAAAAATGGATTTCTTTCTCCTGAAGAGTTTGTAGTCTGGTTGATTCTATAATATTTAAGTCCAGGATGCCGAGAATGCTCCAATAAAGTGTATACTTAAATGATAGTGCAAGTGGCTTTGGTAATTAGTGATGTGACCACAAAAGGAAGGAGAACAAAATCAAGCATAACAGGAAATATGGTTAATTTAACCACCCGCATCCAGAGCCTCCGTTTCAGAGGTCTCTTGTTTTCCTATAACACTGCTGTCATCACAATTTTCCCTATCTATCCTTTTAATGTGATTGATATTTGCAACATCTATTTAATGCCAGACAGGTTGCCATCATTGCCTCTCTTCAGTGGCATGACTGAAAGTCTCTTCAAATTCCCTTAAATTTTTTTTTTTTACTCAGTGTAACCAGACAAAATTCCAGATTAAAATTTCCTGACAGAATCCCAATATACTTATACAACAACCACAAGGACCGTTGCAAAATAAGTATGTCCTTCCATGAGTGGCAGCGAAAAGGTGGAACTTCTTGCTTAGTTTATTGGTATCAGTCAGTGCTTTGGTTAGTTTGCACACTAAAGACTTTTCAAAGGCTTAGGACATTATTTGGCTACAACATGGTCTGCCATAGATGGCAACATATTTTCCAGGACGGGGTATTGCACTTGATCTGGACTTAGAACTGAGTTCAAATACCAGCTATTCCACTTATTACTCATGTATTCTAGAGCAAGTCATTTAATCTCCCTCTTGGTCTCAGTTTTCTATTTTGTAAACTTAGTCAGAGGTGGAACACTATCGCTCTTTTAGGTAAGAAGATCTCTAAGCTCTCTTCAACCTCCAGATCCTTCAGTTCTTTAACCATGGAATCATTGATCTTATACTTGAAAAGATCTCAGGAGTCATTTCCTGAAACTCCATCATTTCGCTTGTTAAACTGAAGCCCCAAAACATATGAATAGACAATTTTCAGATGAAGTCATCTATTGGTAGATGAAAAACTGCTCTCAATCACTACTGATTTGAGAAATGCAAACCAAAACAATTCTGAGATATCACCTTTTACCCATCACATTGACTAAAATGACAAAGGGGGAAAATGACAAATGTTAGAGGGGATATAGAAAAATGTGGGCACTGCTGCACTGCTGGTGGAGCTGTAAACTGATGCAATCACTTTGGAGAGTAATTTAGAATTACACCCAGAGAGTTATTTTTTATTTATTATTTTTTTAAAACCCTTACCTTCTGTCTTAGAGCCAATACTGTCTATTGTGTACTGGCTCCAAGGCAGAAGAGTGGTAAGGGCTAGGCGATGGGGGTCAAGTGACTTGCCCAGGGTCACACAGCTAGGAAGTGTCTGAGATCAGATTTGAACCTAGGACCTCCTGTCTCTAGGCCTGGATCTCAATCCACTGAGCTACCCAGCTGCCCCCCACCCAGAGAGTTATAAATCTGTGTATATCCTTAGATCGAATAATATCATTGCTGGGCCTGTTTCCCAAGAAGATCAGGAAAAATTGAAAAGAACTTATATGTTCCATACTAATTATAACAGCTTTCTTTATGGTGACAAAGAATTGGAAATTGAGTGGATGCCCATCAGTTAGGGAATGGCTAAACAAATTGTGGTATATGGTTGTGATGGAATACTACTGCACCATACGAAGTGATGAGAAAGTTATTTTACAAAAAAAAGTTTGGTTATGGGATAATGATCTGCAAAATGAGTAGAACCAAGAGAACATCATATACAATTATGGAATTGATACTGGAAGAATAAAATGTGAATGTTACTTCCAGAAAGGAAACTGAAAGGTAGAAACATGAAAGACTTAATTTATATGGACGTGACTGTCTCCTGAATGATGCCTTCTGTGATTCAGGGAGGGGCCTGTGACATATGGATAAACTCTATTAATAAATTTAAAGAAGAAATAAATACATTTAAGCACACAAAAGTTTAAAAAAACAAAACAAGAAACTGTGGCCCAGTGAGATGAAGTACCCAAAGTCATATACAAATAGCAAGGAGCCCAATTGGGATTTGAACACAGGTCCTCCATCCCCAGATCCAAGGCTTTTCCTTTGGCACCATTTGACTTCATAATTAATTCAATGAAAAAAAAAAACAGAAATACATCTGCTTAGCACTTGGAAACCATAAAACTCTTACAGAATATTGTTCTGAACAGAGTGCAAAAAAAAAATGGAACCACCAAAATTTTACATGAACACAAGGAAGATATTTGCTCCCTTGGTTATCTACTAGAATCCTAGGAAGAGCAAAGGCTTAGCAATCAAGGATCCTGGTTTCTCCTCTCAGCTCAGTCACTAACTAGCTGTGTGAAGGAGCAAATCACTTCATCCCTCTGGGGTGCAGTTTTCTCATCTATAAAAGGAGGGGGTTGGAATAGATGATCTGCCAGCACTAAAATTCTACAGGTTCAAGTTGATTTTCTTGGCCCATTTTAGAAAGATATAAATATGCTGCCCTGGAGTTTTCTAGTCTATTCATTCCCTCTTTAGGAAGTGCTCCAAAGCAGAGCTCCTTATTTCCTTTACCATCTTGCAGAGTGTGGTAGCTAAGTTGGTTTTGGAAAAATGAATGCCAGAGTCATGGGTGTTGTTTCATCCTTCTGGATGGCATTAGGTGTGTTGAAAGGCTGTCACTGAAATCTAATTAGATCTGTGAGTCTTTGGGCCCCACAGTGTCAGAGGAGTATTATAAGGATGACAAATGGAAAATAGCAAAGTACTTTGAGATCTCCAGAGGAAAAGTGCTATGTAACTTCAAAGTATAACTAATAGCAGCATTAATGTAGAACTGTAACGTTGTTGATATGGATACAATCTGGAATGCAAGATAATTTTCAAATGTCACCATGCTGGCTTTTCTTTCTCTTTTTCATTTTCTGAAAGCCAGCAATCAAACAGAAGGACTAATTGTGGATAAAGTTTTTCATCTTATTTCAGGATCATTTTAAGAAAGGAAAATCTAAGCTTTTATTTCTATATTAACTTCAGGAGAAAAAAAAAGATGAGTTCTTGAACTGCCAGTCTGTGCCAGTTTATAAGCCAGAGTGTATGTTTATAGCTAAGGAAGAATTCATCCAGTAAACACCACACTCCTACAAGGAGAAGCATGTTTTTCTCATATGTAAATCCTGTGACTCTTTAACATTCTGGCATGTTTTACATTTTTTCTCTGGGTAAAAACTGTCAAGAATCATCACTTTAACTCCTCAGTTTGCTTTTTGCTGTCTACACCTGCTCATAAGTATCTCTGGTCTCCTGTGTAAAACAGAAGCCAGGCTGATTCTGGGTGACATTTACAAATGACTGAAAGAGAAACCAAACAGCAAACACCTAAGAAGAATGACTCATTTTTTTGAAAAGCACCATGTGGACGGCCAAAAGAACAAGTACAGCATGTAATCTTCTTGACGGCACCCAAGACGACTCTCAGGCATGATTCTTTCTCCTGTTTTGTTCATCCTTATCCTCTCTGCTCTTTGTCTACTTTCTCCTGAACCCAGAGCCATTAGCTCCTTGACACCACTGAGTCCAGGTCTTAGGTGGATGATCTTGGGCAAGAAATTTCAGTTCTGTATAATTCATCTCCAAAAATTTGATCTGCAAAATAAGAAAGTTGGACTAAGTGACTTCTAAAGACACATCTAGTTCTCAATTTGTGGTCCAGGATCCATATGGAGATGGTCTAGGGAAACTCTACCATAATATAAACTATATAGAAATGTGGTGAAATGCCTGGTTATTCTCTAGACATTTTTATTGGAGGACACATGCCAATTATTAATATTATTAAGATACTGATCTGAAAACCTCAGAAGCAGAAACCAATAATTCACTGGAGCTACCAGTTCACAATCTGCTTCCTAAGTTCACCAAAGTGTGTTTCCACTCTTATTTCATAGAAAAAATCAGAGTTAGAAGGGACATTATGAGTTCCTCTCACTGCAACTGTCCTTGCAAAGAATCCCTTTAGCATGCATAAAACAAATGATCATCTAGTCTTTCCTTGATTGTCTCAAATTGGGCTGACAGCTCTCTGTTCTCCCCACAGTCTATTATGCTCTTGGGTAATTTTAGTTGTTTGGAAGTTTTTCCTTACATCAAGTCTATATTTTCCCCTTTTAAATTTTTTTTCTATTGGTTCTAATTCTGTACTCCGGGACCAGTGATAAGAAATCTATTCCTTTCTCCACATGAAGGTCCTTCAGAGTACTTGAAGATAGTTGTCACATCCTATACTCCCAAAGTCTTCTTTTTTGGGGGCTATATATCCCTAGTTCCTTACTTTTCAGAAGAAGAAATTAAATAATCTCAAAAAAGAAATTTGATCTACATGGAGTTGTCTATACAGTATATTTGTTGTGTCATACTTCTTGATTCAAATTCCAGTCATTTACCTTGAACTTTACACTCCACCCATGAAAGTGAATTTGAAAACTGCTCTGTGTGATTCCAGAAAGCAGAGATAGAAATAACAGGTGGAAGATACAGGGAGGGAGATTTCAATTGAACATGAGAAAAAATGACTGACTAAAACTATTGGATATTGGGAAATACTGACTTTGACATGACAGGATCACAGAATAATAAGTACTATACATGGGGCAGTGCAGAGAATGCTGGGCCTGGAGTGAGGAAGACTAATAATTTTCCTGAGTTCAAATCTGACCTCAGATAGCTGTATGACCCTGAGGAAGTCACTAAGCCTCATTTGCCTCAGTTTCCTCATCTGCAAAGTGAATTAGAAAAGGAAATAGTAAACCATTTCAGTATCTTTTCCAAGAAATCCCCATATAGGAGCAAAGGAGAATTGAACAAGACAAAAAAACAACTGAACAACAATGATGGCTCAATGTCCACTCAAATTTTATTCACCTAGACTGCCATTTATTGTGCCAATTTTTTTTTTGCTCTTCAGAGTAGATTATAAATTCAGATTACTTAGATATGAATTATGGGTTTGAAGACTAAAGGAAGTAAACTTGAAAGATGAGCTTGACTTCCTTTCCTGGAAAAATTCTACTATACATCCATCAACTATGCCTTCAGTACCTCGCTCACATGTTTTCTGTGAGGATCAAGTAAGAGAGAAGGTTTTTGTGAACTTTAAAGTTTTATTATTTTGTATAATACTTTGGAAATTTTAACAAATTATATAAATATTAGCTGTCGTCATCATCAAAGTCCTTTTTTGTCTTTCAGTAAGTTTTACAGGACTAGTCATTAGCCTAATATTATTGTTTTATATTTAGCACTCTACAGACTTACATAATTGTAATAGTGGATTTTTGGTAAGAGAAAAATAAAAGTTTTATGCTGTAAGCTTATTCTCTGTATGGCTCACTGAATTTCCTCAGTACACCCCTGGGAGCAGACAGGACATCAAAGAATATACCTACTTTGTCCTGTTACCATACAATTGTTATTTCGTTTCCTAGATCTCTAAATATTGAAAAGTTTTTATTCTCTGAGGTTTGGATATTATGAATGTTTGGTATGTAAATATCTATTAAAAATAATGTTCTTACATTTTTATAGCCCAATGTCATGTCTTAGCAATTGGGATCACATTTGGATTGGTTTGGTTCCAGTATAATTTATTGGTTGCATTCTCTAGGATATATTGGGGCTATATTTGTAGTATGGTGACTAGTTATCTGTAAATCTGTTAAAATATTTCAAGGGAAATATCTTTTTTAGCTATTATACATCATCATTGTTAGTATTCCTGTTTGAAGATGTACTCCCCTTTCTACTAAATGGTTGATAGATTAATTTCAAGAAATATATCGTCCATAGCCTTACGGATGACTAATCGCCATACTGTAAAGACCATGCGACAAAGCTCTGGGTATAGTCTAGCCACCAGGAAATTCAATATTAGGTATTTAGTAGGTAATATTTTTCATAGCCTCAAGTAATATACTACACACTTTTTAATATTTCTTTAATTTCCCTGAAATCACTAAATTCAGGTTCCTTAAGAATAATTTTTTTTTTCCTAACTTCAGTTGCCTGGAACCTGGTCCTGAATTACTATCATGAATATCTCTGTTTTTCTAAAAAAAGGTATATAACTCAGGTGTTTGAAGTTTCTTTGTTCACGTATTGGTTGTTAAGTTCATTTGGATGTCACCTATGTAGTGTCTTTTGATTCTAAGTGACTGTTTCATTGGCTCCATATGAAGGACAGACACTTTTTGTTACATTCAGCAGTTCTCGTCTCATATACCACTATCAGTCTTAACTATTGCTCTATGAAATGATGCCAGTTTATTTCAAAATAATTTTGTAATTCTCTCTCTATTTTTTAAATAATCAGCTTATGAGGTGTTCTAAAAATATCACTTTTCTTCCTCCATTTTGGAAAAGTAGTCTTAATCTTTCTGTACCTATCTTGGTGTTATACACTTGTGTTTAATTAATTAATTTAATTGTTAATTAATAAACTTTTGTGAGATTACCTCTAAATTTGTTTCAGCCCATTTGATGGCTCCAAAAAATGTATAATAGGCACTATATGGCTAATAATTGCATTAAATATATTCTTCACATTTAGTTTGGATTTCAGTACCCTAGTAAATTTCTAAACATAGTCAGTAATAGCCTTCTGAAGTTTGATGTATTTATTTTCAATATATTTGAAGATATCACATTTATTGATTGGTTGAATATAATCTCCAGATTCAAGCTCAAAATGTACAGAGTCTTTCAGGTGTCTATCATTATATTTATGCTTATCTAATCCAAGTGATTTTGAATATCTTTGGACAATAATTCCATAAAACAGAGATGACTAATATTTTTTTACAGTGGTGCATGCACATCAAGTGACATAAGATATTTTATTTCTGTTCCTTCCTTAGCTTTGGTGCCATATTCAATTCTTTTGAGAAGATATAATAATAGGTTTAAAACTAAGCAGAACCATAAAGGTCTTAAAATTTACTTCTTGAATGATGGTATATTTCATGTAATTTTTTATATTACTGTGCTGGTGACATGCTTTACCTATGGATAATTATCCATGTGGATATAATTGTTCTAGCAATCTTGCTATTGTTCTTTTGCATATTTTCAGTAAGTCCATGAATAAGCCATGAGTGTTGAACTGAGTTAAAGACTTTACAATAATACTTAATGCAATATACATGTTATGGTACTTTTAATTGATCAGATTTTTTTGTTGTTATCTTTAATGGAACTGATATTGTATTTAAGTTTTCTGCTTTGTATCAACTAGATGTTAATGTCATCCACTAATGTCTTTCTTCCAGTCTTCCGTTGCTTTCTCACTAGCTTCTGTCCTGGTTGCTTTTGACACATGTCCTCAAGGGTATAGCTTTACCTTTCTTCCTAGTTTTTTACTGTAATGATGAGCCCTATATATACTACTGTGTGTAGTTCCCATAATACTTTAGTACTTTCTGTCAATTATTGTTGGAGAATTGATTCATTCATGATGATTATAGCAAATACTGCCTTCTCTGAATTATCTTATTTTATTTTATTCTATTCAATTAGTAGATGTCCTACTAATTGATTTTGTGCACTTAACTGAAAATATTTTTTTAAATTCTAGAACAAGTAAGCTAATGTCCTTTTCTAAATGATTTGAAGAATCAGCATTATTTGTTTTGTTATGTATGTTTCTCTTTTGGGACATATCAAAATGAAAGTCACAAAGACATCTCAAATTCAACATGTTTAAAGCATCTCATCATTCATCCTAAACTTCCTTTACTTCCTATTTTCCTGCTAATTTTGAGAGCACCAACATCTTCTCAGTCACTAAGGCTTCCAACCTCAGTATCATCCTCTCCCTTTTTAAAACCCTTTCCTTTTGTCTTAGAATCAACACTTCCAAGGAAGAAGGATGGTAAGGGCTAGGCAATGGGGGTTAAGTGACTTGCTCAAGATCATACATCTAGGAAGTATCTGAGATCAGATTTGAATCCAAGATCTCCCATCTTTGAATCTGACTCTCAAACCACTGAGCCATCTAGCTGTCCCCCTCAGGATCATTCTTCATGGTTCTAAAACTCACTCTACATCTCCAATCTCTTGCTAAGTTTTGTCATTTTTAACTTCACAACATCTGTCATATATGGCCCCTTCTCTCTACTCATAGACCCACCATACTGGTGGAGGCTCTTTTCACTTCATTCCTAGTCTATTGGAATAGAATTCTGGTCAGTTTCCCCATCTCAAGTCTCTCCCTCTTCCAGTTCATTATTCATCCAGCTATCTGTGTGCTCTTCCTAAAGGACAGATCTGACCATATTCATAACCAGGTCCCTTCCTACTTTTTCCATCTCCTGTTACTTTATATCCCTCCATAAATTCTATAATCCAGAGATACAGATCTTCTTGCTCTTCTGTGAATACGAGATGCTCCATCTCCTACTTTCCACCCCCAACTTCCAACATCAATTGCTTTTTCACCAGTTTTCCTTCATGCCTGGAATCCTCTCCTTCTTCTCCTCTAACTTCTGGTTTCTCTGGCTTCCTTAAAGATTCAGCTTAAATCTCAGCTTCTGCAAGAGGTCTTTTCTGTTTTGTCCTACTGCAGATTCACCACCTTTGATATTATTGTGTCAGGTATCTTATATTTATAGGGTATGTTATCTCCCTCAATAGAATGTTAGTTCTTTGAGGGCTGTGACTGCATTTTTGCCCTTCTTTCAATCCTCAGTGCTTAACACAGTAACTAGCACCTGCAAAGCACTTAATAAATGCTCATTGACTGACTGATTGATTGTACCACTGACAGAACAGTATGAAACTTGACTATAACTGGTATGATTTGCTTCCAATTTCATTTTGGTCTAATACCAGCATATAATTAGTGCATTCATATCTTCATTTCATCCACACATTTATGGTTTTCCTGCTTTCAGTGGTCTGTACTATTTGCATTGAAAAATATCTAGTAGGTGGAGTATTGGTATTTCTGAATGATTCTAGTGCACATTATTTTTTCCTGGTACCATAAGATTAGGGAACAGAATTCATTATGTGAGAGCAGCCTGAAACCTCCTTCCAAACACCCTCTGAGTTTTTTTTTTAACTCCCATGAGCAGTTTAACACTAAATGAGGTACTAACCCACTTGATAGTATCTCCAGACACCAAATCATCATAGCTTTGGATTTCTTGTTGGCTGTTGCAGCTAACCTTAATGGTATCAAGGTACATGGAGTAGCTATTATACATCATCATGGATAGCATTCCTATTTGCTGATGTATTCCCTTCTCTCCAGCATGATCAATAGATTAATTTTTCATGACATATATATATATATATATACATAATCTATATAGGAGGTATGGAGCAGAGGCTTAAACTTACGTCTTTCTGGCTCTAAGCTTTGTTCTCTATCTCTTCATTATATCATAGTTCCGTCTTCATTTCTGTCTTTACTTTTCTTTCTTCCTTTCTTTCTTTCTTTCTTTCTTTCTTTCTTTCTTTCTTTCTTTCTTTCTTTCTTTCTTCCTTTCTTCCTTCCTTCCTTCCTTC
>NC_058133.1:456351569-456402222 GCF_016433145.1 Gracilinanus agilis
CTTTCTTTCTTTCTTTCTTTCTTTCTTTCTTTCTTTCTTTCTTTCTTTCTTTCTTTCTTTCTTTCTTTCTTTCTTTCTTTCTTTCTTTCTCTCTTTATTTCATCTCCTCCTCTCCCACATACATATACACATATGCAAACACATGCCCACAAACACATATGTTTGTACACATACCAACACATATAGCAAGGTGAGCTTCAAATGCTTTGTATGAATTACATAAACACAGCATTGGAATGTATTTGGAGTTATTTCTTTTTTTGATTTTTAATTACATATATATGAATGATATTCTTTGTTAAAAAGAGAATATGCACTCCCTAGCTGTGTAACACTGGACAAGTCACTTAACCTTGTTTGCCTAGCCCTTATCCTTCTGTCTTAAGAGTTGTTATTAAAACAGAAAATAAGGATTTAAAAAAAGAGTAGGATGATAATGATAGTGGTAATATGATTTTTCTTATCTTTTTCTATGGAGTTCAGATAGAAATAGTTCTGAGACAATTTAATTTCCTGCCATTACATTTTTTATATGTAATATTCTATTGATTATTGTACAGGTAGATAAAATAAATTATTTTTGTAGTTGTTTAAAACTTTAAGATGTACCATAAGCTTTTCCAGTACACAGTCATGGAAAGAAATCTCAGTAAAACTCTAGTGATAGATAGATTCCCTGGGATAATGTATACTTGGTCTTGTTTCCACATGAGAGTGATCTCTTTTGATAGGTCTCTCTTTGGAAAACTTTATTTCTGATGTATCTTAGGATGTTTTTGTTGTTTGGTCATTTTGGTTACATCTGACTCCTTATGAGTCTATTTGGGATTTTCTTGGTAAAGATACTGGAGTCGTTTGCCGTTTTCTTTTCCAGTTTGTTTTATAGATGAGGAAACTGAGGCAAATAAGGTAAATTTGAGTCACACAGCAAGTAAGTGTATGAGGCAGACTGACCCCAGTCCCAGAGCTACATTCACTGCATTACCCTTTTGGGATGGTGGCATCTATTAAAAAAGGATTGTCCAAAAGTTTTATGGAATTCTAGGAATTATGGACAACATTCGTTCCACCTTTACCATTGTCTCGCATAATCTAATTTGATCACTAAGTCCAGGCTCCCTAAGGAGAAACTTTTTTCAAGTTCTGGTGGCAATGATCTGGTCCTGAGTTGTCATCAACGTAATATAATGTCAGCATAATATTGCTTAAGTTCATGGGAATGTTGCCTATGGAGATCCATTCTTGGATTTTAGCCATCTCATTAGCACCATCCAGAAATAACCATTTATTGTTATAATCAACAAATCCAGAGGCATCTGCCTACTAACAGTCAGTGAAATGATGACTCCTTGTTCCAAAGGAATTTGAAATAAGCTTCTTGATGTGTTTTATTTTGTGCTATAAGAATGACTATCAATCTTCCTCCTTTTTGGTAAAAAGTGTTCATTCTTTTGTAGTTTCCTCAGGGTTATTGACCCTGAGTTTTGTTAATGTTAAATGAATTTTTCTTAGATTAATTTCCAAATCTTTGACAGCCCATTTTATATTTCTGAAACTGTATACTTAGAATGATATTGCCAAGTGTTAACCATTTTAAATGTTATTTTCTCCTGTAAGTTTATTTTTAGGGCACTAGTTAAGTCTCTAAATATTCATTCACAATATTCTGCTTGGTATTTCTTTGTGCACCAAGTTCGGTCTCCTAAAGAACAACCCTTTTATTGTTTCTGACAGTAATGTCCTACCCCCGAATTAATTATTATCAACTCCTATTTCTGCAAAATTATTCTTTATGACTTAGTCATTTGTTCTGTTCTTTGTCAATTTATTATTATATATTCATGTGGCTATTGTCCATTGAGGGCCTTTGGCCTTTCTTCTTCATTCTTAGTCATTTCATAGACTTTATCCAGAGATAAACCACATTTGGTTACATGGGACAAATTCAGTGGCATGTCTTTTATCAGCCTCTACTATTGCTTATTGAAGTAGTATTTGCTTTATTTTGAAGTGTTTCTATCATTTTTTGACCTGTTAATTATGTATTCTGGGAATTTCTGTCATTTCCCTTTTTCCATTTTTGGTTTAGAGGTTGAATAGATGTCATAGCATAAAAAGACTGGTGTTTATTAATATTTTGTAGGACTTGTTAGGGTACTTTCCAACTTTGCCTTGGTTAATTTAACAATTCAAAAGATTTACGTAATGGGAGTATTGCAATTTTCCACATCCTGCCTGGAGAAATAGGGAAACATTCTCAGTCAAGAAGAAAATAAGTTCTGCTTTTGATATATTAAGTTTGAGATGCCTTTGAGACATCCCTTTAGAAATATCCAGAAGACAATTGGTGTTGTGGTACTGTAGCCCCAAAGAGAGGCTGTCTGGATATATAGACCTTGGAGTCATATGCATGGACTTTGTGACTTGGAGAATATGACTAGAGGCAGAGCCTTTGGGTACACCTTTAGGACAAGACAAAGGAGACTGAGAAGTCACTCATGTAGAAGTAGAACCCACAGAGAGAAGTGTCTGGAAAAACACAAGTAAGATAAGACAAAACTCACTTGTCAAATTTGAGGAACCCAGAGACAGAGTCCAAATTATTGATGTGGAGGTGATGGAAGTGATCATTAATGAAGGTGATGAGGAAATGACAGGATAGTCTGCCTTGAGAGAAGTGGTTAAGGAAGAGAATTAGAGAAGGGGATTTTGTTTTATCTTTATTCGTGCCTATTACAAGACCTTAACACAATAGGCACTTATGTCTTGTTAAAATGAATTGAATTGGATTATTCATCTCCCTGATCTAAAGAACTATCTACATGGAAAAAAGATTAGATGACTTCTCTTGGGCTCTAGCAAAAAGAACTAGAAATCATGGTGATAGAGAAAGGCATTTTTTTTAAGGGAAAAGTCTAAATATTAGGGGTTCCCCCAGATGGAATGAGTTGCCTTGGCAGGTGACAAATTCCTTGTCATTGTAGATACTTAGTAGTAAATCACAGGAAACAAAATTTTGGGTATGGAGTCATAAAGGCTTGAGCTTGACTACTTTTTTTTTTTACTTCATAACTATGACGATGGGCAAATTGTTTAATGTTTCTGATCTTGTTTCCTCACCATATTCAACATAAGATAATAGCAGTTGGGTTATTTAGCTTGTAGAATTTTTATGAGTCTTAGGTAATTCAACATATAAAGTGCTTTGAAAACTTTTCAGTTTTATGTGAATGCTAGCATTATTATTGGAGAAATCTCAAATGGGAGTTTGCACTTCAGGTATGTATAAAATTAGATGACCTCCAAGAACCCTTCAGGTCCTAAGATTCTGTGGCTTTATAATTCTATGTGCAGAATCGAAGTCAAAAATAAGTCTTCATCTGTACCTGAATGAGGCTTCCAGATTCAAGTGAATCATATATTTTGGTCACAGTCATGTTTCATTCATCTGCATGATGACAGGTGGCTGGATTGGCTATAACAAGGAAATGGCACCATCACTGTCCCTATCTAATTTGCATTCTAGTTGTTTCAGAGATGTCAGTGGGACGACTCATTGGTGCTGTGTTGCCAACAAGATGGCCCTTGCCAAACAAGGTCAAGGTCACTATGGAGGTCACATATGTCCCTGTTTTCATGAATGCTCATTATTAGGTCAATTCGACTACCTCTCCTTTTCCCCAAAAGAAACTCTTTATATTTGGAAAAGTGATTCAGGATTGTACACTGTAAGTTAGAAGGCATTTTAGAAGTTATGCATTCTAAAGTTTTCTTTTTGACAGATGGGGAAATTGGAGCTAAGATAAACTAAGTGACTTTATCCAAAGCCACACAGAGGGAGTAAAAAGAGTAAGAGCGGGAGTCTAGACCCTCTGCTTCTTAATCTGGTACTCTCTCCATTCTATCATGCTGTTCACCTTCCCAGAGTTTAGGCCATATTTATTTTCATTTTTGTTTTCATTTTTTTTAAATTTTTATTTTGAATATTTCCTCCTAGTTACATATTTCATGTTCTTTTCCTCTCCCCAACCCCCTCTAATCCCCCTTAGGTGACACACAATTCCACTGGGTTTTACATGTATCATTGTTTATGACCTAATTCCATATTATTGATACTTGGTCTAGAGTTATCGTTTAGTGTCTACATCCCCAATAATATCCTCAACAGCCCATGTGTTCAAGCAGTTGTTTTTCTTCTATGTTTCTCCTCCCACAGTTTTTCCTCTGAATGTGGCTAGTTTTCTTTCTCATAAGTCCCTCAGCCTTGCTCTGGATCCTTGCATTGCTGCTAGTAGAGAAGTCTGTTATGTTCTATTGTACCACAATGTATCAGTCTCTGTGTATAATGTTCTCCTGGATCTGCTCCTTTCACTCTGCATCAGTTCTTGGAGGTCATTCCAGTTCACATGGAATTCCTCCAGTTCTTTATTCCTTTGAGCACAGTAGTATATCATCACCAACAGATACCACATTTTGTTCAGCTATTCCCCAATTGAAGGACATTCTCTCATTTTCCAATTTTTTGCCACTACAAAGAGCGTGGCTAGAAATATTTTTGTACAAGTCTTTTTCCTTATTATCTCTTTGGGGTATAATCCAAGCAGTGCTATGGCTGGATCAAAAGGCAGATAGTCTTTTAAAGCCCTTTGAGCATAGTTCCAAATTGTTTAGGCCATATTTATGGATATTTTCTGTATATACACAAGAAAACAAATTGATGATTTTCGGTGGTTTTGTTTACAGAAGAAAAAATTGCTGAGATTTGAGGTCCTCCTGGTTTGACTCCCAAAACTGTAGTGGATCACCCATATGATAATCAGTTAGGTGACACAAGCAATCTGAGTACTGGAGTCAGGGAAATCTGAGTTTAAATCCTGACTTAGCCACTTATTACTATGAGACCTTGGGACAGTCACCTAACTTCTTATGGTTTCATGTATAAATAGCAATAATAGTATGTATCTCCCATTATTATTGAGAGGACCAAGCCAGATTATTGGAAGGAACAAATGAGATCACCTGTAAAGTGCTCTATAAATGTGAGTTATCATCAAGACAGCATTGGGACTCAGGTCTTCTCAACTCTATCCAATGTGACACACAGTTGTTCCCTCCAGTGATCCCCACTGTACTCTACATCCTTACCCCTCCAGGCTTTTGGATATCAAAACAGAGACCTTGTAAATTTATCAGATCTAAAATTTAAAAGTCCTATACTCTAATTCTAGATTCTTAAAATGAAGACTATTAAGCCCCAAATTAAAATTTGAACAAAATGGAAAGAAAGACAACAGCTTCAAGTTAGAAAACTTTCTGTGTTTGACTTCATATGAATCAACGTCTGCCACTTGTTATTTAGAAAAATGATAGTCACTGACCTGGCCAAACGTAAACTTCAAGTAAATTTCTGTTAATAGACTAGAAATTAAGTGATTACATTTGAAAATTTTCTTGTCAGTTAACTGAAACCCATCAACAAAAGGGTGCAGATTAGACTGTCCATTTGGCATGGTTTCTAAGATGCTTGGTGTTCATCTAGGATCCCTTCTAAATAGAATTTTGACACTGAATCTAAACCTTGTTTGATAGAGATGAACACCAAGCATCTTAGAAATCATGCCAAATGGACAATCTAATCTGCACCCTTCAGGAAAGGAAACTGATTCCCACGTTGGTGTTTGAGGTCACTCTGCTAGCATTAGAGTCTAGATCCTCTGACCATAGAGTCTGTGCATTGCCTACTTTAGTTCTTGATGTTTGGGATCCCATAGACATGGTCTTAAACTGACCAGAGAATCTTGCTATAAGGATATAGAGAAACTAATACTATGTCCCACTTGCCCAGTTTATGGAAAGAAAACAAAAGTGATTAAAATCAATACCAAAACCTTGATTAATTTTAAATGTGACATTTAAAGGACAGGTTCAAAAACACACTGCAATTTATCAAGTTCCTGCTGTTAATGACAAAATTAAAAATATTTTACCATGTAGGTTAAAGAAAAACAATTTAAAAGAAAAAACAATACATCTCTCATTTTGTCTGTAAATAATTTACCATAATAGGAAATTCCAATAATGATTCATTTTCCATTTTCTCTCTCTATTGAGACCACTTGTACCACCAAACAGTAGTTATGTGACTCTAAGCATATCCTTTATAAAATACAATTTCCTTCTATTCACATGTGAATCTCAGCATTGGAGAAAATAAGATTGACTTTCTTTCTAATTTTTTTTATACTCAGAATGATATGCTTTTTTCACATGACAATTTCTAGAAGGCTGATCAATAGCACAGGCCGGGGGTCTTTTTAATATAAAAAAGGTCTAGTTTATTGATGTTTAAAGATGCTCAATAACTACAGTTTTTTTCCCTTAATGTTGTATCTATTTATGGTAATGGATTCTTTACACTCCCCAGTTTTCTTCTTCAGGTTTGGGCTAGTTCAGAATTATAGACATAAATTCCCTCTTTCCATCTCACAAATTGTCCTTCCCATTGCCTCTACCTGGCCTCTCACCTCCTTTAGACAGTTTGGAGTACAAAGATCAGGAAAAAAAACATTTTAGAGTTGGAACTAGGGCTTTCTACTTTTGTTTCAGTCACTAAGTTATTTTTTTGGTCCCAGTAGGAGAACTCAGTAGATCTGTATCCCAGCAGGGAATTCAGAGCCTTCCTGGTTGTAGTCATGCCAAGCTCCCATCAAGGGCTCTCTGTGATTTCAGAAGGCCTCAGCATTAGTTACAGTGCACCTGCTCCATTTAGAGAGCTTAGCTCCCATTTTCCTTTTGCTAGATTTCCAAGCTTCATAAGTTCTTCCAACTATCCACTTTAGAATCATTAGGGTTTCATGTGATTCTGTGAAAGGAAACCTCTCAAACATTCTCAAGTAAATATGGCTGATGATGAGTCCAAACACCATCTTTCCTCTTGAGCAAAGAACTTCTAGTTTGTCTGAAATTTTATTGTTGTGCAGAGATGCAGAACCAGATAGTGGCTTATTCTGTGATTTCTTGCTTCTCTTCCCATACTCAGGTTTACCTATCTGAGTACTCAGCATCTATTTGCTTGGATTCCTGCAGTTGATGCTAGGACTTTCTTTCAGACCATAATATAACAATGCCATTGGAAGATAGAATTCCAGGCTTATACTTTTCTCTACAGTGTTCTGCTGGAAAAGGAGAATGAACAGAGGGCATCTTTTCTTTGAATGAGTTATTTAGCCCTAGAACTAGGAGTGATGTTTGAAAACTGGAAAGGGCAGATTTCAGCTTGATGTTAGGAAATACTTTCTAAACATGAGAGTTAATCAATAGGGGAAGGGGCAGTCCTGAGAAGTCAAGGATTCCCCCTCACTGGAGTTCTTTGAGTAAGGGCTGAATGGTCATTTATCAGATATATGGGAGTGAGTATTCGAGAACAGACTATGAAGGAATTGAGGGGATCAGGACAGCAAGTGGTTAACTGTGAGAACTGAGTGAATGACACTGACTCCATCTTCTGACTCAATTTTGGAGCTAGCTTAGTTTCTATTCAGTTATGGATCTAGTCCAAATTCTGTCCTATGAGAAAAGTTTATTCATTCGTGGGAAATGGAAAAAAACCTTATTGCATTGTTTGGCTGGGAAACTAGACCATCTCTACTTGCTATTTAGAAACCTTTAACCAAGGATCTCTCCATTATTTTGACCAGAAACATAGTCAAATTAGAAGATTAATGCAAGGAGTTTGCTCATAATTGCACATCTCGAGCAACTGAAAACTAGACCTGAGAGATCAATCAATTATTTTTCCATGTTCCTTTGATTGTTGGAAAGGAGTTAAGATTCCTTTTTTCCTAAATTCAGGGAACTGTACCTGTTCATTCTCCCCTTTCCAACTTAGAAAGTCCCTAATTTTTTAGCCAATTAAAAATCAGATTAACTAATGCTACATTGGTTCCCTTTAATTAATTGGCCTTATTTGTTTTTAATGTATAAAAGTCTGTGTACTCCTATATTTGAGGTCTAGCTGTAAGTTGAGGAAGGGGCCTGGACTTGACTACAATTGCTATGCATTGCTTAATAAATTGATATGCTCAGAAGATCAAATCTCTGTTTCCTTAGTCATTTCATCTCTTGCTCACCACAACTCCTGGTATGTACTGGCTGCTGTCCTAGATATATCCCTAGATCACCGGGGCATGACAATTGAATTTGGTATTTAAGACTTTCGGATCATAGAATAGTCTATAAAGACACAATGGTACATCTTCAGAGTTAACCTTTTCCCGTGGATTTTCCTTCCCAAACAGAATCTATTTCTTGCCCACCTACCCTCATAGTCTCAACTTCTTTAGCAGGGGGGAAAAGAAAAAAAATGTTTTATCAGTAGGAATTTGAGATAACTATTGCTCAAACTTGTATCATTGTCTCTTGAATAGGTCCTTATGAGGTTAATAACTTATATGACATTTTAGAATAGAATTTATTTTCTCATTGGTTGCATCATAGCCCAGGAGTATTGCTTCAAATCCACAAAGTTGAACTCAGTAAATTCTTGAAGGCTTTTCAATTCTATCATTCTCAGCACGGTATTGATAAAAGTAAAGAAGCTCTCACAATGAAAGGAGGGTTTCGGCTTCTAATAGTATTAATTTGCCTATTTTCCCCACCACAAATTTGTTTACGTATTTTTTTTTTGAGAAAAGAAAAAAAATGGCCTTAAAAATCTAGTAGGTAACTGGCAGAATCTTTGTTGAACATGAAATATCTTTCTTACACAGTCTCATAAAGAATGAATTTGGAGGTACCATTACATGATTTCTGTGCTTTGAGCTTCATTCTTTTGAGGCAGTTCCCTTTCTAGAGAAATGACCTCATTAGGTATGAGAACTTTTCTGTTGCCGCCCACTCACAGTGAATGGTATGAGATTGTTATGGGAGAGCTTGGTAATAAATTAAGCCGTCCACAAGAACATCATAATGGCCTTATAGTAGGAATTGAAATTATACTTCACTTCTAAGCCATTATGTGATATTTATCAAAGAATCATGTAGCTGTGCTTCAAGGATTTATTGAGATATGCCTGGCCATGATACCTTTTTGAAAAATAATGTACCTTAAAGCCTTCTTGCACTCTACTTTCGTGTCTTTTTTTTTTAATATATATTTTATTATTTGTTCTCTTTTTCTCTGTACGATTTTTTTAATGGTTAGAGTTTTGCTGTCTAAGTATTGGCTCGGCAATACATATATAGATCCCGGAATCACAAAGTTGAAAGCTTCTGTAGAATGGACCCCATGCTTCTTTCTTTCAATTTTGATGCGTAAGTGAATTGAATTCTATAATGCATTTTGTCTAAGACCTGGGGTCAGGGAATGGTTGGGAGGTAGGGTGCTTGAGATGACAACATAGGAATCCAAAGCTCTTTGGTTTGCCTTATAACTAGGTTCAGAGCCAAACAGCTAATATTCATGGTACATGGAGTATTTATTCACTTTAGAAAAACTGCTATATGCCAGGGATGCAAATTGTGACTTGGCATAAGGATCATAAGTTCTAGAACTGGCAGGCATCTTAGATGGCACCTAGACTAACGCTTTCATTTTATAGATAAATAAACTAAGGCCAAGAGAGGCTAAGTGAATTGTCCAAGGTCACCCAGGTAGCATCTGAGGTGAGATTTGGACGTAGATCCTTTGACTCTAGACTCAGTGCTCTCTTTCCACTGTGTCACAAAGGAATACCTCCCAAAGATATACCTCCCTAATGGTTACAGCTGTCAAAAAAGTGGAATGAGCTGACTCTGGGTGTTGAGGGTTTGTTCTATTTAAGCATCTCCCCAGCTGTTAGTGCCTTTTTTTCTCTAAGGTTGTCTTCCATCTCTGCTAAATGTATATTGTATGTATCTATTTTTATAAATGTTGTTTCCCTTATTATAATGTAAGCTTCTAAGCTCCTTTAGAGAAGGGACTTTTTCCCCTGTCCTCCCCTTCTTTATCTCCCTTGTATTTAATATGGGACCTGGCACAAAGCACTTAATAAATGCTGGTTGGTTAATCAAGGCCTGGATGATAGCTTGGTAAGGCAACTATAGATAGAATTCCTGATATGAGAAGGATGGGATTTGATGCCCCTTAAGGACCTTCCCAAAATCATGATTCCATGAGTCTAAGTGGGAGAATGCCAGCAAACCAGAGGCTATATTTCTTTAGCGAAGTGACATAAGATATGGGAGATCTTATTCTGCACAATCAGCTACATAAAGAAAAGAAATTACGTGGTGGGTAAAAAGAATGTGAGAAAAATAAAATTGTGATCCTTTATCCTTGATCTGATTTCTGAGATCAAGATAAAAATCTTCAAGCCCTTTATAGGAGGTTTTCCTAAGCAATGAAAGGAATAGAAAGAAACATTTACTTATTTTTCTTTAGGATCAAGTAAGAGGCATTTAGATTATGAGATTCCACCTTAAAAAAAATAAACCCTTAACTAATCATCACATATTCTGTAAATAATGTCAGAAAAAAAGAGAAAAACAAATCCAAGTATGGACTAATGCCATGTTGAAATGGAATAAATGAGGTATAATTGCAAAAGATTTCCAAGAGCAATAATGATTTTTTTTCAATTAATTCTTAAATTCCCATTCTTTCCCTGATCCTCTACCTGGTTAGTCCTCTCTCCCTCCATGAAATATGAAATAGCTCAGACTTATGTGAACATGTTTGTATCTTCCAATACAATGTAAAGTTTTTGAGTCAGGGACAGCTTTATTTTTGTTTTCTGATCCCCACTGGGGCCTTCAATATCGCTGGCTGAATAATTGTTGTGTAGAATGTAAATCTGTTGCTTAAACCAGGAAAAAGTAGTATTCACTCACAACACGGCGTCTTCACATATCACCTAGTATAAATGCCTTCTGTCTATAAATACAAAGTTTGGCGCATATTGTGGTTATTATTTAGCATCGCTGGGTTGTACATTCTGCCCTTTGCTTTTACCTGTCTCTTCTTCTTCTTCCTTATAGGCTAATCCCCCTTTCTCCTTGTCCCATTATGTAAAATGCAAGCTAAGTGCAGCAGTCACTGGGTAAATTTTTGTTTGTTTACTTCTTGCTAGATGATTTCTGGCAGATGGCCAATTCCTCAGGAAACAGGATAATAAAAGCTTCAAACTCAGTACTGATGCTTCTTTCATGATTCCACATTTGCTAGGTCAGCTAAATAGACCTTTCTTCACTTCTCTGCCCAGAGTATACACTGGAGGATGGCTTTCTGAGAATTCTAAACTCAAGATTCAAGAACCAGTTAGGAAAAGTCATTTTTAGAGGTTGTCTGGCCAGAAAAGGAGTTTTATTTTCCTATTCACCCAGTTATCTTGGGGTGGAGGGAAATCACCTTTATCTTTTGGTGTATTGATGTTTATTTGTATCTGACTTTGAATCTTTCCTCAATATGCTTAATAGCTGGGTTATCCTGGAGAAGTCACTTTAACCTCTCTGATCCCTTTTCCTGATCTGTAAAATGGGACCAACAATAATAACAAATATCCAGGGTTGTTGTAAAGCTCAGTGCACATAATATTTGTAAAATGCTTCACAAACTTTAGAATATTATAGATCACATAGCCGTCCGCTTTTATTATCTATTTTTTAAAGTCAAATAAATCTTAAAATTCACAAACCTATGGAGACCAATTGGGGCCAAGTTATAGTAAGCAGTTACCTTAAGTAATTTCATACACCAAATTGATTGTTACCCTAGGTAACCATAAGGATATTACCAAATTTCTTAGAGTGGAAAGAACATTAAGCAGGATTTTCAGAACTGTAATATATCCTTCGGGTCTCATTTTTCTGGCAATTGATGCTCTTAATCCTCCTTTGAAGGCAGTAAAGAACATATGGAGTAATTAATATTAATCAGAGTTTGTTTTCATTTCTAATTTCTTTGCCAGTATGGTAGGAAAAGTGGAAATTATTCAAAATAATAATAATAATGACAACAACTCATGTTTCTATAGTAATTTCAGATTTCACAAAATTTTTCCTTACAAAAAAAGAATTTTGAGTCAGGGGACTTGGGTTCAAATCCCAATTTAGCTAATTGCTAATTTCTCTAATTCTGACAAAATTTCTAAAATCTAATAGCTTTGGTTTTCTAAATTGTAAAATGAGTGAATGGGCTAGAAATATTCTAAGATTCATTCCATTTTGAAAACTATGATCCTATGAGTTATGAACTATAAATGATGATAATAATACTTAAAACATACTAAGATCTCATCAGTATATGGATCCCTCACGTCTCCTGACTCTTGACGGTCATACTTCAATATCCTGAAATGATAGCTTTATGTTATAAAACAATAGAATGAACCTCTCATTCATTCCCCATGAGATGGGAATAAGTACATCGGTCTTGGCAAAATAAAACAAAGACATTCACATATACACAAGTTCCAAACTCGTTCAATATGCACACCATGATACACACAGTTTGGCTCAGGGAAAAGAACAATCAATTTGGAGCCTGAGGTCTTAGTCCTAAGCCTAATTTCACCATTTTTCTGTGTCACCCAAGGCAGCAGCCTTCTGAGACTGATACGGTAGGAATCACTGTCTTCATTTCAAAGATGAGGAAATTGAGGCACAAGGTAATATATATTCTATTATTGGTAAATACAGATCTCTACCAGAGACTTCAAGATATCACCTGTTCTTGCTTAGAAGATGAAAGTCCTTTGTTGCTATGGGGCTTAAAAAGCTTGGCTGTTAGAAAAGATTGACTAGGGAAAAGTTAATTAAGCTGCTTTCCTAAGATCTGTTGCTACCTTTTTTTTTCCTTCTAATCTATCACACTAAATGGCAAAATGGGGAGAACAAAACACTTAATAAATCCAATATTGGAGGACAGGAATCACATCTATCCAATGGTCTTCCCAAGTTACAGTAAAATGGTGTCACTGTTATTTCAGGCACATAAGAGACACAATTTGGTCTCTCATACCTATGAGATTCTGTGGTCTGCAGCACAATGCTTTATTAAGGACTTAGGATGTATTAACATTTAAAAACAACTCTGAGAGCTTTTATTGATCTTAAACTAAGGAATTGGAAAGGGACTATCCCCTTTTGTTCAACAAGAGCTCATGTCTTAAAATCATCTTAAATGTATTAGTTGGCAAGAATTGACTATCTATAAGGATGTATTAGAGAAGCACTTCACGAGAGACAATTTCCATGCTGTGCATCTGCCCTTTTATTTTTTCTGTAATTCATTTCGGGGCAGCTAGGTGGTACAGTGGATAGAATGGCAAGCTGGGAGTTAGGAAGAACTGAGTTCAAATTTGACCTCAGACACTTAGTGGCTGAGGGGCACCTAAGTGGTACAGTGGATAGAGTGCTGGATTTGGAATTAGAAAGACTCATGTTCTTGAATTTAAACCTTGCCTCAGAAACTTACTAGCTGTGTGACTTTAGATAAGCCACCTAACCTTATTTTGCCTCAGATTCCTCATTTGTAAAATGAGCTGGAGAAGAAAATTGCAAACCACTGCAATACTTTCATCAAGAAAACCCCAAATATGGTCACAGGGAATCAGACGTGATGGAATGACTAAACAACAAAGTTAATTTCTCATGGCTTATAGAAGTTTTAGTACTAAAGCATTGTCAAGCAACTTGAAAACTTACAGGTTAAAGACACTGTTCTACCACAGAAAAGAAGAGATTTGACAAGGAACCCTGTGAAACATTTGGTTTTTTCTTCAACTAAGTTTTCAGAAGTTTGTGATTCTTAGTTCTCCCTATGTATCAAGTGCCAGAATCTCAGGGTCTGAAGAAACCTCAGAGGAAATTTTGTGCAATCAATACATAAATAGAATACCATCTTGTAGTCTTTGAGATCCTGTGATCCATCTTTCATTGAGGGAAACCTCACTGAAGCAACCCATACCAATTTTGGAGAACTCTCATTTTTGTTTTAACAATAAGGAGCAAATTGGCTAGTTCACTTGGAACACATAGAAAGGTAGATTTTAATCATGTTGTGAAGGACTTTAAATGTTAATCAGAGGGGGTTGGGTTGGGAAAACTGGAGATCATTTTGACAGGAATTAGGTATAGAACAACACCTCACACCATAAACTCCCAGGTAGATGCATTAGCCATAAAAGACACATCATAAGGCCAATTAAGGGAGCAGGGAAGAAGTTATCTTTCAGATCTACTGCTCTAGGCAATACTACATGACAAAGCAAAGGATAAATAAGATCACAGAAGATTAAGTGGATAATTTTAATTATACAAAATCAAAAACTTTTAGCATAAACAAAACAAATGTAGTTACAATTAAAGAAGAAACAGGTAATTGGGAAAAATTCTTTGCAGAAATTCTCTGATAAAAGTGTTATTACCAAGATACATGAACAATTGATTCAAATTTACAAGACTAAAAGTCATTCTCCAATAAATAAATAGCTAAAAGATATTAAGACATTTTCAAGGGAAGAAATCCAGGCTATCAAAAACTATGAAAAATGCACCAAGTCATTAATAATTAGAGAAATGGACAATAAAGCAACTGAGGTTTCTCCTTACGATCATCAGATTGACAAAAAAAATCAAAAGAGGAAACTAACACATGTCGTAGATATATAAGAAAGCAGGCATAACTTTTATGTGTTTTATAGTTGTGAAATTGTAAGCTTGTCAAACCACTTGGGAAAACAATTTGAGACTATGCCTCAAAATCTAAATGGGCATACACTTTGTCCTAGCTCTGTCACTGTTAGTTTTCCACTACCAAGTCTATCCCCCAAAGAGATCAAAGACAGAGGAAAAAGATATATGTCTGTATATAGATATAATATTTAAAGCGTTTCTTTTCATAGTAACCCCAAACTGTAAATTAAGAGTGTATCTACCTATTGGAGAAAGGATAACCCACTTATTTTATATAATACTTGGAAAAGAATATTATTGTGCCATAAAGAACAATGAAATAAAGTTGCAAAGGAAACTGGGAAGATCTTTATTAATTGATACAAAGTGAATTGAGCAGAATTAGGAGAGCAAATTATGTAATGACAACATTATTAAAAAACAACTTTGAAAGGCTAGAATTCTCAACTATGTAACCCAATGGGTCCAGAGGACTAAACATTAAACATGTAAGCCATCTTCTGCTCAAGAAGTGATGAAATTGAAATGCAGAACGAAGCATACATTTTTGGACATAGCCAGTTTGGGAATTTGTTTTGCTACACGTTGAATATTTGTTATGAGGATTTTGCTTTTACCTTTTTTTCTTTTATTATTCAGTTTGGTGGGCAGAGGGAGAAGTAATACATGTTTATGAAAACAAATGAATAAATAAAATTTTACAATAAAAGAGCTTGCATTATATCCTGAGGGTATCGGAACTGCTGGAGCTTCTTGAGCTTATAACATGGTCAGAGTTGTCCTTTAGGAATATTACTTAGGCAGCAATGCAGAGGCATAGTTGGAGTGGGGAGAGACTTCAGGCAAAGAAAAAAAAAGAATATATGTACATATATGAACCTATGAAATATATATATATATATATATGCATACACACACACACACACACACACACACACACACATATATATATATATATATATATATATATATATATATATATACAGAGAGACATAATGATATTCTTAGTGTTCAAGAATGAGGTTCTGAGTGCCTGAACTAGGATGGTTTTAATATGAATAGAGAGACAGGTACAGAGGAAAGAGATGTTCAAAAGGTAGAATTAACAAGATTTGGGGCATCTGGGTAGCTAAGTGAGTTGAGAGCCAGTTCTAGAGATGGGAGGTCCTAGGTTCAAATCTGGCCTCAGATACTACCTAACTGTGTGACCACTTAAGTCAATTAACCTCTATTGCCTAGCCCTTAACACTCCTGCCTTGGAACCAATATACAGTATGGATTCTAAGATTAAAGATAGGAATTTAAAAATAAAAAAAGAATTAACAAGACTTGACAACTGATTATTTATGTGTAGTTATGAGAATGAAAAGTGCAGGATTTTGAACCAGGATGACTGGAAAAGAAAAAGTAGGAGGAGAGGGTAGTTTTAGGCAGTTATTGGGATTATTATTCAGATGCTTTTGGAACTTCCAGGTGAGGTCCTTGAGGAGGAAGTTGGAGAAATGGGACTGGAGCTCAAGAATGAGATAAAGGCTCTCTCTGTGGCTTAAAAATATGGAAGGTTGCCTAAAACAGCTAAGAAATTAAACAAAATTTCACAGGGTCACAAAGATATAATTTATCAAAGGTTGTAGAATTCAGAAATTTCTGGTTCTGAGCTTAGTTTTTTGTCTACTACATCATACTAACAATTTTATCCAAGGGAGTTAGTATAAAGCAGTGTAGCAAAATGGATAAAGTGCTATATTTGGAATCTATATCTGTGTTTGAATCCTGACAACAGCACTTTCTAGTTTTAAGACCTTGGGCAGTCACTTAGATTTCCTTGAACCTCAGCTCCTACTCCATATAATGTTACATGCCTTTATTATCCACTATGCTCTGAGAGCTATAGTGAGGCTCAAATGATATATACATGAAGCACTTTAGAGACCTTAGTGCACTATTTATATATAGTTGTATAGTCATAGAGCAGTTTTAAGTTATTAAAGCTTAAAACTACCCTCAGATTTTTGGAATGCTGTAAGAATGTCAGTTATTAATATATTTATTGTTATCACTATTATTATTACTCTTTCTGATATGGGTCAAATGCCATCTCTTCCATGAAATTATTTCCCAAATCTCCTTAGATGGAAGTGATCTTGTTACTCTTTGACATTCCTCCAGCTTTGGTTAGCTAAATCACATGGTTGATTGTTGCCCTTTGTACTGAAGGACCAAAATGACATCAATGGTGATGTCTTTTAACTGGCACACGAATTAGATTAAAATGAAGAAGAGTTGCACAAAGTTGTTGGCTTCATTGTCTCTTCCAGAGTCATTCAAGTCCACTGGCAATACAGAAGTCAAAACAACTTGGCATGGTATGCCCTGAATGACCTTGGCTTCTATGATGCCGTATAAGCTGCAAGCACTTCACAATACCTGCTTTTTAAAAAAAATTAACTAGGGGCAGCTGGGTAGCTCAGTGGATTGAGAGCCAGGCCTAGAGACAGGAGGTCCTAGGTTCAAATCTGGCCTCAGACACTTTCCAGCTGTGTGACCCTGGACAAGTCACTTGACCCCCATTGCCTACCCTTATCACTCTTCTGCCTTGGAGCCAATACACAGTATTTACTTCAAAACGGAAGGTAAGGGTTTAAAAAAAATTTAATTAACTAATTAACACATTTTCCCATGGTTACACAATTCATGTTCTTTCCCTTCTCTCTTCCCTCTCCCCTCACTGAGCTGATGAGCCATTCCACTGTGTTTTACACATATCATTGTTCAAAATCTATTTCCATATTTTTAATATTTGCAATAGAGTGATCATTTAAAGTCAAAATCCCCAATCATGTACCCTTTGAACCACGTGATTAATCATATATTTTTCTTCTGCATTTCTGTTCCCATAGTTCTTTCTCTGGATGTGGATAGCACTCTTTCTCATAAAGTCCCTCAGAATTGTCTTGGATCATTGCATTGCTGCTAGTAGAGAAGTCCATTATGTTTGATTGTGCCACAGTGTATTGGTCTCTGTGTACAATGGTTTCCTGGTTCTGCTTTTTTTGCTCTGCATCAATTCCTGCAGTTCTGTCCAGTTCACATGGAATTCCTACAGTTCATCATTCCTTTCGGCACAATAGTATTCCATCACCATCAGATACCACAATTTGTTCAGCCATTCCCCAATTAATGGACACCCCCCTCATCTTACAATTTTTTTGCCACCACAAAGAGTGTGGGTATAAACATTTTTATACAAGTCTTTTTCCTTATTATCTCTTTGGGGGTACAAACCCAACAGTGGTATGGCTGGGTCAAAGGGCAGGAATTCTTTTAAAGCCATTTCACCTATATTGTCATATATATTGCTATATAGTTGGGCAAAATAGCTCTTAAAAATTGCCTTAATTTCCTCCTCATTAGAGGTGAGGTTGCCCTTTTCATCTTTTATGCTGTTAATTTGATTTTCTTCTTTTTTATTAGATTAACTAGTACTTTATCTATTTTATTTGTTTTTTCAAAGTACCAGATACTAGTCTTGTTTATTAGTTCAATAGTTCTTTTACTTTCAATTTTAGTAATTTCTCCTTTGATTTTTAGGATTTTCAATTTGGTTTTTATCTGGGGATTTTAAATTTGTTCTCTTTCTAGATTTTTAGGTTGTATGCCCAATTCATTGACCTCTTCCCTCCCTGATTTGTTGATATATGTACTCAGGGATATAAATTTTCCCCTGAGTACCGCTTATGCAAAAACCATAGATGTTGATATGCTGTTTTCTCATTGGCATTCTTTTCAATGAAACCAGTAATTGTTTCTTTGATTTGTTCTTTTACCCCTCAGTTTTGAAGAATTAGATTATTATTTCCAATTAATTTTAAATATGCCTTTTCATAAGCCCTTATTGATTATGATTTTTATCGCATTATGGTCTGAAAAAACTACATTTATTATATCTGTTTTCCTACATTTGTTTGCAATGTTTTTATGCCTTAGTGCATGGTCAATCTTTGTATGTGTGCCATAAGCTGCTGAAAAGAAGATATGTTCCTTTTTATCCCTATTTATTTTTCCAGATATATATTAGTTCTAATTTTTCTAACATTTCATTCACTTCTCTAACTTCTTTCTTATTTATTTTTTGGTTTGATTTATCTATTTCTGATAGGGGAAGGCTGAAGTCCCCCACTAGTATGGTTTTACTATCTATTTTCTTCTTAAGCTCCTGTAATTTCTCCTTTAGAAATTGGAATGTTATGCCATTGGTTGCATATATGTTGAGTACTGGTATTTCTTCATTATTTATACTGCCTTTCATCAAGATGTAATTACCTTCCTAATCTCTTTTTATCAGATCTGTTTTTGCTTTAGTTTTGTTTGAGATCTTAATTGCTACCCCTGCCTTCTTTGTCTTAGTTGCAGCCCAGAAAATTCTGTTCCACTTTCTTATCTTTATCCTGTATATGCCTACCTGCCTCATGTGTGTTGAAGACAATATATGGTAAGATCCTTGTTTTTAATCCATTCTGCTATCTGCTTCCTTTTTATGGGCGAGTTCATGCCATTCACATTCACAATTATGATTACTGTCTGTCTATTCCCCTCCATTTTGACTTCCTCCTTTGATTCTGCCTTTTCTCTTATCCCATCTTACCCTCCCTTCCAAGTTTTTGATTTTAGTCAGTCTCCCCCCCCCTTTCACCTCCCTTATGCTACTCCCCTTCCCACTCTTTCCCTTCTTATTATTCCTTTCTTACTATAGGTCCTTTTAACCAACCTGCCAACCTCTCCCTCTCTTGTTTTGCTCCCCTGCCCACCAGTCCATTTATTACCCTTCTATTTCTCCATAAGGCACAATACAATTCTCTGCCCCAGTTACTCTGATTGTTTTCCCCTCTCTGAGCCAATTCCAATGAGTCTAAAATTTAAGTATTACCTGTTGCCAACCTCATCCTCCCTTTGACACCCGTGTGCTTCTTTATGAAATATATATTTATCTCATTTTATCTCCTTTTCCATTTCTCTTAGTATAATCCTCTTTTTTAACCCTAATTTTTGCATTTTTGACCTATCATCTTATACAGTTTATCACTGTAACCACTAGGTGTACTTCTCCTAGCCATCCCAATTATAATAATAATTTTTAAGAGTTATCAATATCATATTTTCATATAGGAATACAAATCATTTGAACTTATTGTATCTCTTAATTTTTTTCCCTTTCTTAATTACTTTTTGGTGGTTCTCTTGAGTTCTGTATTTGGGCATCAAATTTTCTGCTGAAATCCAGTCTTTTCTTCAGGAATGCTTAGAAATTGTTTTTATTAAATGACCATATTTTTCCCTGCAAGAATATAATCAATTTTGCTGGGTAGTTGATTCTTGGTTGTAGGCCCTTGCTTTCCAGAATATTATATTCCATACCTTCTGGTCCCTCAGTATGAATGCATCCAGGTCCTGAGTAATCCTGACTGTGGTTCCATGATATCTGAAGTTTTTTTATTATAGCAGTTTTTAATATCTTTTCCTTGGTCTGGAAGTTCTTGAACTTGGCTGTAACTTACCTGGGCATTGTCAATTGGGGATTTAATGCAGGAGGTGATCTGTGGATTCTTTCAATCTCTACTTTATTCTCTTGTTCAAGAATATCAGGGCAGTTTTCTTGGATAATTTCCTGTAGAAAGATGTCCAGGATTTTTCTTTGGTCATGATTTTCTGGTAGTCCAATAACTTTTAAATTGTCTCTGTTATATTGAATCTTTGGGAGCTTGAAGTTCACCTTTGATTGACAGATAAGTCAGTTGGATAGAATGTTCCCAGAGAGGCATGCGAGAGGCAGGAGGGGGCAGTTGAGAACCCTGAGAGAGGTTCTGGGGTCTTGTTCCTGTCCTGAGGTTAGAGATCAGTGTGGATCCTGGTCTTGGAGAGAGAGAGTTGCAAACACTACTCTGCAAAGCTCTTCCTGTACTTCTCATACTGTTATCAACTTGTACTTGACCACCATCTCTGTTCTAGATTTTAGGAGTTTCATCATCTAGCTATCTAGGCTTCCCAGGGCCTGGGAGGAATCTGGGAAGTGGGCAGGAAATGAAGAAGAGGGTGGAAAGGGTGGATATATCTCGACTGTTAAGGCTTAAGATCTATAGAAGAAGAAGCTGAAGATTTCCCAGAAGTTTATCTATTCTGGTTTAGCCCTGGCCAGGCTGGACCAGAGAGAACCTATCATTTGATTCTTCATTGCCAACAGTTAGTAGCAATTTAAGTAGGGTCTCCTAATACCTCAATCCTTTACCCTTATCCTTCTTATCAAATATATTTAAAGTTTAAAGTACCTTCCTAAATTGGTTTCCAAAGCTTATTTGGGAAGGGAGCCAACACAGTCAGAATACCAACTTTATCCCAGCTAAAGAGCCCAATTTAATAATATCAATTAACCCCAGGTGGGACCTGAAGGGATAAACCACTTTGACCTTAAGGATCTTGCCTGGGCAACTGTTATAAAGGAGAAGTGCCATCTTATCATCTCTCTGTACTTCAACTTAATATACATCAAATAGATACTAGTGACCTCCTTAAATATAACATCTCTCCTGGATATATTTTCCATGTCTGTTGTTTTATCAATGAGGTATTTATATTTTCCTCAATTTTTTCATTCTTTTCATTTTGTTTTATAGATTCTTGCTGCCTTGTGAAGTCATTCATTTCTAATTGTTCAATTCTGATTTTTAAAGACTGACTTTAATCCCTGACTTTTTGATCCTTCTTTCCCTTTTGACCAATTTTTCTTTGTAGGTCATTGTTTTTATCTTTTACTTTCTTTGCCTCATTTTTGAGATGGTCAATTCTGGCTTTTAGGAAACTATTTTCTTATAGTTCATGTGCCTCTGTTTCCAGATGATCTATTTTTCTCTTTATGTTTTTTTTCCAATCTTCTTTAACCTCTCTTAATTGTTTTTTGAATTGTGTTTTGAGATCCTGCAGAGCTTGAGTCCAATTTGCTGGATTTCCTGAGTTTTTTCTTGGTGTTCCTTGGTCCTCCTCTGTTGCATTTCTTCTTTGTTCATTACCTGAATAAAAGTTGTCAATTGTGATTTTTTTTTCTGTTGCTTACTCAACTTAAGTTGAATCAAGCAGAAGGGTCTCATAGCTCTGTCTTCTTGTTGGATTTGGTTATCTGTCCCCCCTTGAAACACTTTGTTTTTGATTGCCGAGGAAGGGTTTTCAAAGAGGAATTGACTTTTGCTGCCTCTAAGCCATCATCTTGACTCTGCCCCCCATAGTGTCTGTTTCTGCTGTCGTTATGACCATCAAAACAAGTTCTCATCAGCCTCTTCCTCTAGGGGAAGGCTTCATATACCTGGAACAGATATCCCCATAGCTTACCAATGATTATGAAGCCTGTCAGTTACTCTCAAGCTTGTCAAGACAGTTTACTGGAATGTGGCCATTGTGCATGCTACAGCTTCTTGGAGCCATTGGTGAGAAATGGATGCCAGTTGGATACTAAAGGAGGATAAACTACCCTGAAAAAGGTTTAGCGAACCCTCACACTGGAGGAACTAGTCTTCCCTCAACACCCTGTACATGCCAGCTACATCATTCATCTATATCACTAATTGACACTTAGACTACCTTATCATTCAATGATGTTTACATCTTATTCACTCCACTGGATTATAAGCTTCCAAAGGGAAGAGAGACAGTGAGGGTAGCTTGTGAATAGGCTGGATGGAAGGCAGAGCAACCTAAATTCAAATCCTGTCTTAAATGTTTAGTAGTTGTGTGAGGCTACGGAAATTACTTAATATCCATCAGCCTCAGTTTCCTCATCTATAAAATGAGAATGACAATAGTACCTACCTCACAGGGTTATTATAAGGATCAAATGAAACAACACATGTAAAGTTCTTTGAAAACTTTAAAATGCAATGTAAATTCTAGCTCTCACTACTATCACAGTCGTCATCATCACCACTATCATCAATATTGTTGCATGTTTTTATCTCCTGGTAAGCCTTACTCTAGTAAGTGCTCAATAAATGTTAATGAAATGAGCAAATGAATGTAAATGTAATGAATATAAATCTTTAATATAGGCTCAAATTTGCTGATAAAGAAAACATTTTATGAATTATACTTTTATCTTTTTCTAAAGGTTTACTAAATTATTTTAAAAATATCACTAATTATTAGTAGATGAAAATACATTCACTTTGTACTCTTTTGGCTAAATATCATAAGGCTTTCATTTCATACTGGTGAACAAGGCTTGAGAACACATACATTTCCTTAAGGCAATAATAAAATCATAGTCACAGAACTAGAAAATTTCATTTGGGAGAGTTATAAGTAGCTATCTAGTCCAACTCAAAAATGGAAAAGAATCCCTACTTTAGTACACCTGACAAGGGGCCAATCAGGCTTTAGTTGAAGATGATCATTGAGGGGTGTAACGCTCTACTGCCTAACACAGCCCATTCCACTTTTGGATAATTATAATTTGTTGCAGGCTTCATGTACCTTAATTTGCCCTTTTTGCCACTTCAGCCCTTGGCCTCAGTTCTGTACTCTGGGTCCAAAAAGAGTGAGCATGAAACTTCTATCATTTCTCTCTTATCTTTTTATCAGTCTTCTGTCAGGCTCAACATTTTGGAAGCGAGTTCTAGACATGGAAATATACAAAAACAAGACAAAACTAAACAAAATAAGAAACACCATCAAAAATAATGATAATTACAATAGTAATAGCAAGAAGGAATTCCTCAAAAGTCCTCTGATTACTTGAAGTAGCTATTACCAAAACCCTTCCTCGTTTCTCAAAGCCTTAGCATTTTGCAGACAATATACTATTTTTATTTTCTTGTAAAAATTATTGATATCTATCATTTTCATATTACCTGCACTTTCTCCCTCTTCCAGAAAACCATTCCTTAAAACAGAATAAAAAGTAGATGAGGCTAGGGGAGTGCAGCAAAATTAATCTGAATACTGAAAACATTCAGCTTCATTTGGGAATTCTAGGAAGATGGCAGCTTAGATGGAGCAAATCTTAAAACCTCTGCACCCTTTCCACACTGAGATAGAAAACAAAATGCTTCAATAAGAAAGAGGACCAAATCTAATAACAGGACAGAGCAGAGGGATCCTACTGCTGGACAGCTCAAGAGGTACACCAAGAAAAATGCTTGAATTCTTGAACTGTTGGGTCTGAGGGTATAGAAGAGGAATCACAGGACCCCTTCCCCACAGGCTGTGCGGAGTCTCCAGCAGCCCCTGAAATCTCTGTGTGGGCGGACTCACGGGCCTGGAGAGAGGACCTTGCTGGTGCTGGACTCAGGGAATTGTACACAGGCACCGAGAAGAGGAGAAAACCAGAGAAACACAGCAAAAACGCTCCGAAGATAGTGGCTTAGATGAAGCAAAACTTCAGATCTACGGCCTTTACCACACCAAGATAGATAACAAAGGGCTTCAAGAGGAAAGAAAATCAGGTCTAACAACAGGACAGAGCAAGGGGACCCTACTGCTGGACAGCTCAGAGAAAACACTCAATCTTGTCCCCCCAGCTTTTTTTTCCCTTCTCTTGAGGTTTTAGCTTCAGGGCACATTAAGCAAAACAGACTAATCCAGGCTTAATCCCATCAATTGGACTGATAAGAAGTCTTCAGAGGGCAGGGGAAACTGCAATACCCCTCTCCTATAGACTGCAGAGAATATAACTACAAACCTCCATTGCCAGCTGGGGGAAGATCTTTCATCAAAGCTCATTAAATCCATCTGATTAAACTAGCAGAACAGAAGGAAAAATATGAGTAAACAACAGAAAAAGAGAAAAGCATCATTTGATTTTCAGTGCTCATTACTCTTACCTTCAGGAGGAAAAAAAGAGCATTGAAGGAATGTATCTTCTCATATTCTTCTTTGGGAAACAATTTGGTCATTATTATTTTGCAATATCCACTTTCTTTTTTTTTTTGTTATTGTTGTTCTATCCATTTACATTGTTGTAGCCATTATGTATATTGTTTTCCTTTTTCTGTCTACTTTATCATGCATCAGTTCTTATGTCTTCCCATGCTTCTCTGAATTCATCATATTAATCTTTTCATATATAATGGGACTATTTCATTATATTCATATACAACATTTTTTAAAAGCCTATTTTTAAACGTATAAACATTTAAAAAGCAATCTTTTTTTTTCAACCCTTACATTCCATTTTTGGAATCAATATTGATTCCAAGACAGAAGAGTGGTAAGGGCTAGGCAATGGGGGTTAAGTGACTTGTCCAGGGTCACACAGCTGGGAAGTGTCTAAGGCCAAATTTGAACCTAGGACCTGCCATCTCTAGGCCTGGCTCTCAATCCACTAAGGTATCCAGCTGCCCCCTAAAAATCAATCTTAAGGAGCCCTATTAGCTGATTACTCACTCATGTTAGATGAGAAATTGACTAGTGGTAAGATGGGGTGGCCAATCTCTCTATCTCTGCTCCATTATTCCTTGTTTCCTTCCAAACTTGATTTCACTGTTATTTTTTCATGGAATCTTTACTCAGCTTCCCAGTGGCTTGTACCTCTATCCCCCAAATTATTACGTTTATTTACTATATGCTTATATAAGTACAGATAGTCTACCCTCATAAAATATAAGTTCCTTGAGGGCAGTGACCATTTCATTTTTGCTTTGTTTCTGTAGCATGTTGTATAGTCCATGCCCTGTTGCGGGAAGTTAGTAAATACTTGCTGATGGGTGGTAGGAGAAATAACCATTCAATATTGAGGGAGGAAATAGAAAAAAAAAATAAAGCTGAACCAGATCTGGACTATTGTGTTATGCTAGAATAGATTTATAGAATAATGATCCTGAATGATAACAAAGAGAGAAAGGAATAATGCAAGTAGGGAAGGAAAACAAGAAATAAAAGAAAAGATGGAGCAAGGAAGAGAAGTTAAGAAAAGAGGGAGGAAGGAAAGAGGGAAGGAAGGAAAAAAAGAAAGAGAAAAATGAAAGGAAGGAAGGAAGGAAGGAAAGAAAAAGGGAAAAAGCTGTACCCTGGAATATATAAGCTGTACTCCTGAAATAAAATCTCTCTGAAAGGAAAAAAAACATATAAATATACACCAAACATAATTGCAGAGAATAACTATAAACAAAATCTGTTTACTGTGAAACATTTCCTTTTGCCTCTTTTTTCATTCCAATAAAAATATTTTATTCATTTTTATCATTGTTGTTTTTATCTTTGATACTGTCCCAAATTTACATACTAGAATTTTTTTTTGTTTACTTTTTTGGATGAAAATCTTCCTACATGGTATTTTACATATCCATGCCTTCTTAAATAGAGGTTATTGCTCTTACCACATAGGTCCAAATATCAGTGTCCCTCCCTCTCTACATCTGGTATTTCCAGTCCCTGAGCATACCCTGCAGATATGCTCTTATTATAGAAATGACAGCAAATGGAATGAATGAAGAAGAGGGGGTAAAAAGGACAAACATCTTCATTTGAATGGAAAAAGCACACAAAAGAAAATATTTCCTATTAAATATACTTCTGTGTAATTATTTTTAGAGCCAGTGCTATGCATGGGTACTCCATGAGTGAAGTAAAAAAAAAAAAAGTAACTTAAGAAGAAAACTGTGGCCTGTCTGGTTTGATTCAGGACTTTCTTTATTCATTCCTCACACCCTACCCATCAATAGTTACCTTGCATTTATTCTTTCTATGCTTACATAGGGACATATTGTATCCTCCAAGGAGAATGTAAACTCCCGGAGAGCAGAAACAGCTTCATTTTTGTCTTCGTGTCCCCAGGGTCTAGAACAGCACCTGATTTGTGTTAAGTACTTTATGATTACTTATTGATGGATGGAATTTTTATCTGCTTTTTTTGTAAGGGGGTCAGGTAGGGCAGGGAATAATGGAGTTGTCCTGAATTCTAAATCCAAAATTCATTTCTATGAAGTAAACAGTAATCTTGTAATTAGTTAATATCCACTTGTTATACACTGCATGTCTTCATACTTTGTCTTCCTTCAGGAGTTATTTGGGGAACTTAGTATCTTGGGAGAAGATGGAAATTTCTAGAAAAGCCCATGACAAATTGAGGCTGCTCCCTGTGTCTCAGTGGATTCAGTTGTCCTGCTGAAAAACTAAAGAGGAGGTTACCTTGCTTTGTAGGGAGGAGAAGGGAATGTATAGCTAGTTTTTTTGCCTTGGAAAAGAAAAGGAAGCTTTATAAACTTTTCCAGAGCCTGTCCAAGTGTTGTGGAGGATGCCGCTAAGTTATAGCCACACAAATAATCGCAGATTACAGTGTCATACAACTCCATTAACTAGGTGAAGGAAAAATAGCAACATTTTCATTTTAATGAGATGTCAGCTCTCTCCCTTGCTATACCATGCATCTTAATGTACCTTGCTGTCTGTGCTGACTTGGGGCTCCAAGACTGTGTCATTACTTGGCAATTCCTTTCTCTAATTTCTTGTGACACATGGTGCTTAAATCCACAAGAAATGTGAGGTGAGGCAGAGAGGATTCCTGCAGACTGACTTGCAATGTGCAGAATGCTCATTTACATTATTCATTAGATAAGAGCACTGATTTGCATCTCATTTGGGTTGTCTCCTTTAGGTGAAAAAATGCTGTAGAAGACACCAGATTCCAAAAATTTTATATTAATAGCAATTGCAAGGGGATAAATCTCGATCATTTGCTGTCCTGAGTTTTTGTCCTGCACTATTTTAAATGTCTCCAAAGGGGGGAAAAATCCCTAAAGCAATAACCCATGTTTTATTTTCCCCTGTGATTGAAAATAGGAACTTTTAGCATTCAGCAAAAGGTTTAAAATACAGAGGAAGAAAGAAGTTCAATGAGATGTCAAAAAGATATTGGCAGGTGTTTGTGATCTTATTGATATTAGCACCTATCTTTTGTTGTTGGTTGTATTCTACTCTTCATATTCCCTTTTGGGGTTTTCTTGGCAAAGATACTGGAGTGTTTGGGCATTTCCTTCTCCAACTCTTTTACAAATAAGGGAACTGAGGTAAACGGGGTTAAGTGACTTGTCCAAGGTCCCACAGCCAGTTAAGTGTCTGAGTCTGTATTTGAACTCAGGAAAGAGAATCTAACTGACTCCAGGCCTGGATTGTACCCATTAAGCTGCCTAACTGCCCCAACCATCATTTTGGAAGAGGAAATAGTAGGGCCAGAAGTCTTGGAAGAAATATTAACATTCTTTTCCTTTTGCTTCTTAGGGAGAGATATCCTCAACCCTATAGAACAATTGTCACATCAGGAACTCTACAGAAAAGGAGAGACTAGAATAGAAAAAAATGGAAGGGAGCAGGACAGAACAGAATAGAATACTATAGAATAATATTAGAACAGAAGACAAGTCATAAGTCAATTAGTTCAATTCATAATTTTCCAGGAGAAGAAATTGAAGCCTGGAGAAGACAGAAGGAGCCCTCTAAGATAACAGAGCAAACAAACTAGTAGGCGACTTGGGATTAGAATTCTAGGGCATCTGACTCCCAAACATATACATATCACTGTGATGCACTGTATTTCAATATTTTGACTCTAGGATTTTCCTTGCTTTTGGTTGCATGTAAATTCGATGGCTGAAATATTTTTTTGGAGGGAGAATTTTTTCATGTGAAGCAAAGTCCTGTTTAAAGCTTTATTAAGCTTTTTAAAATCATTATTATCATCAACATCACCAGCAGCACCTTCACTGTTCACAGCAAAGACTCATTTCTAAGGTGCATGAGAACTTGTTAGGAATTGCCAGGATATCATTAGGGATTGGATCTGTGATTTTAATGATAGAGGGAAATTCACCCTCAAAATTTAGGTTTGCATTTGTTCTACAGCCTTTGAATTGCCTAGAATGATGGCTGAAAGATTAAGAACTTGCCTAGGGTCACGCAGCCAATAAGTTCCAGAAGCAGGGCTTGAAAACAAATCTTCATGGCTTCAAGGTCTGTTTCTGTCTGTTGGGTCACCCTGTCTTTAAAGAGTAATAAAATAACTGGGTAACTTTTATTAGTAATTTCTTCCTTTTCTGGTTTACTTGTTATGTATACTCAGCTCATAATTTCATAACTTCATTGTTATGATAAATATTTGTTATCATTTAACCAAAATAGTATGAAGGTCTATAAAGCTTTATGGCATGGTCATGAATATCTCTGAAAGTGATCCACATGATCTGAGAATGAGTTTGCAGTATTGACAGCTCCTATATGACTGCTCATAGAAAATCCAGATTCTGAATTTCAGTTTTTTTTAGAAAAAAATTTTGGGCAAAAGGGAAATGGCCTATGGTGAGGGCAGAAAATCTTGAATACAAAAACCCAGAAAAATTAAACTCATTCTTTCTAATTTGCTGATAAGAATGGTTGCTAACTGATGGCAATCCATTGAGAGTGGAATTGAATTTAGTAATTATGACTCTATCACACAGGAATAAGAGAATCACTGAATTTTAGTGATATAAGGGTCTCTTACATGAAAGGAATTCCAGAAAAAAATGGTAGCTTGCAGCTGTCTGCTTGAACTCTGACAAAAGAATAGCCCATTCCACTTTGGGATTGTACTGATTCTTGGGAAGCCATTTTCTTGATGCTGAAATTTGCTTCCTTAAAACTCTTAGCCATTTCTCCTGGTTCTCCCCATTGCAGCCAAATGGAACAAATCAGATGCCTTCCTTCACCAGATAAAGGGGGATTCCCATGAAAGAAAGAAGTAACTATAATTTAAAAAATGTGTTTCCTCCCAGGTTAGGAAGAAATATTTTGACATAACCAATAATGCCAGGTAGATAAGTTTTCTAGAATTACTACATTGTTTCATCAGCATCAATAAGTCAAATTCATTTACTGTAGATTTTTTTTTCTTCAAATCTCCTTCAAGCCATAGTTTGCTTTAGATTCCAAGGAGATCTTAGGAGATAACTATGTTCTCTTCTGGAACTCAGATTTGGTCCCTTCCCCTACTCCACCCCATTACTATTTAAACTGCTTGCTTACTTTGATTGATGCCATAATAAAAATTATCTACTTTTTTTTGACCATATATTCCCATTAGCAATATTATTTTGGAAACAACTCTCATTTACATTGGACCAAAGGAATAATCCTTTCCAATATTTATTGTTTGGCAAATGAATGGATCAAGAAACTTCAAATTGTGCTTTTTTTTGAGAATTGCAATTTAGTTTTATTTTTTGCCCTAATAAATTTGATTCATTTATTTAATTAGGGCCAAATGGTAGTGTTGAAAAGAACAAACGGTAGTGTTGAAGCTTCAGGGTGGCTTCTATTTGCCAACATTGGATTTGGATGATTATGCCATTTTAGAGACATGAGCTTGTGCTTGTGTAAATGTCATACATGATGCTTGCAGTTTCCCTGGTTCAGAAACATAAGCTTGATGGACATTTTTTAAAGCAATGCCTTGTTCTGGTTTACAAACACTGAATGAGTTTAGTAAGCTGATTCCATTTTTATCTGGGACAAAGCAATATCAAAGCTTATGCAAACCATTAAAAGGGGCTGCTCTCTTCACAGATCTTATGGGTGTAGCTATCAGTGAAAGCATAATGTTGGAGTCATAGACAGGTCCAGGTAATAAAAAGGGTAAACTCTTAAGGATAGCCAAGGTGAATATTGACTTCATCCCCATCTTTCTTCCCTCCCCCCAAGGGAGTATAATAAACACATTTAATTATATTTAGTTTTTTTTAGGGATATATATATTTTTAAAGAGAAAATTCAACTTCCACATGGCATATAGGAATTTCTTTTGTGAAGTAAAGTTGCATAAAGTGACAGTAATTCACATGGCAATTGCCACTTTCAAATCTTATTCTGTACCAATGGTTTCTCAGAACTTTGACATTCAAGGGCACTAATTTTGTTTAAGGAATCACACATAGATAACCAAGAATTAATCTTGTCACTCGAGAGATTTAATTATCTTTATTGAGATGTATTGCAGAAGAAGTAACCAAGTATACTACTTGGAGGTCCTTTTATATATGTAGTGGTCCTGGCAAGAAGAACTAGCCTAGGAGTTAAAGAAGCCTGGATATTAACTGGGAAGATGTAGGAAGAAATATGTAGCTGAAGCCAGGTGGTACAATCTGGAGAGACCATTGGACTTGGAATCAAAAAAGCTCATCTTCATGAGTTCAAATCCATATTGCCAAGAAAACGCAAATGGTAGCATGAAGAGTTAGACAAGACTGAAAATGACTGAACTGAATCAAATTGTCTTGAGCTGAATCATCTAGTTGTCATGCCAAGGAGTAGAGGGCTCAAGATTAATTCTGTGCGGGGCAGGATAGCACTGTGTAGGGGTATATGTATATAGGCAACAGTTGCTTAGGAATAGGTGTAAGAATGTGTAAAACTTGATTCATTTTCCAGTTTTTGACTAGTTGTTTTGTTGCATCTTTGCTTTGATTTCAAAATCATTTGGGGTGATTGGATAAAAAAAAACAACCCTAGAGGCTCATGAGCTAAAGATCTGAATAGACAGTTACTTTAATAATAGAACAGTCCTGGTTGTTGCCAAGAAATGGGAAGGACTTCAGATGCTAAAAATCTAACTACTTGAAGAGTTACTTCTCTGTCTGATTCTTTTACTTTTCCAAGTCTACTGTTCTTCTCTAGCTCTTTATCTCTAGACTTAATGTTACAAACAGCTAGGTGGTGCTGTGGACAGAGCACTGAACCTGGAGTCAGAAAGACCTGGGTTTAAATCCTGCCTCAGACATTTAACTAGCTGTGTAACCCCAGACAAATCGTTTATCCTTTGTCTTGTAAAATGGGAATAATTGTACCTACCTTCTAAGGCTGGTGTAAGGATCAAATAAGTTAATATTTGTAAAACACTTCGTTAAAATTAGTCATTATTAATAAGGTAGGTATTTCTAAGTTTTCTGTCCTGATCACTTTACTCTACATTCTCTCTGAAAATTTACTTTACAATAATGCTTTTAATTATCAGCCCTAATCAGATATTTCCTAAATACAAAGCGTCAAACCCCTCAAATAGCAATTGCCTACAGTATATCTATGTCTGCATATCCCACTGGTATTTCAAACTCAAAATACTTGAACCCAAACTTGTCATCTGTTCCCCAAAATCTGCTACAACCTCTTAATTTCCCTGTTTCAAGAAATTATATTCTACTTGCCAAATCAATTATGTTCAAAAATTTGATTTTCTTGTGTTTTTTTCCTCTCCTTCATTTTTTAATCTTAAATCAGTTGCCAAATTTCTAAGGTAGCCTCTCTTGTAGCAGTACCTTCTTCTCTATAATCACTGCATTGCCATACTTCAAAGCAGAGGTTAATCAAAGTAGCCTCCTAGCAAATCTTTCCATTTTCAGCCTTTCTTTTCCTCCAATCCATTCTGTCATATTTTCATATTGGTCTTTCTTAAACATAAATCTGATCATGTCATTTTCCTGACCTAAAGCCTATAAATGTTCCTTATCACCTACTAGTAAGTTTGTACTAATAAGTTCAAATATGTTTTCCTGGCAATCAGGGCTTTCCATGATCTAGCATCACCTTATTTTTCAAGTTTATGTCATATAATCCTTCTCTATATTTAGAATATACTAGTCAATCTGAACTACTTGCCCTTCCTGTCACCAATGTTCTATCATGTCTCACCTTCATACCTCTGTTCCTACCATTCTCTGTACCTGTAATTCCCTTTCTCCCATCTCTGCTTAATGAAATCTTATCCATCAAAATACCTCCTAGACCAGCAAGCTTTCTCTGCTACTTTTAGCCACTTAGACTCTTACCTTTACCTCCAACTTTGCCAAATATTTGGTTTGTACTTCTTTTATGAATTTACTATGTGTCTCTCCAAATTATGATCTGATGAGGATAGAGAGCCTGCCTGGTTTAATCTTCCTATCTCCTGTATTTTCTGGCACTTTACTTAGCACACAATCAACTATGGAAAAGAGTCTAGGACCTCCATGAATTCTATGTTCTCTCCCATAATGCATATGACAACCCCTCAATGCCAATCTCTTGTTCATGTCTTTCCATAAAGCCAAGGGGGTCCAACCAACCTGCTGGGTGCCTTCTTTACTTTCTTTCGACATCCTGGTATAACAGCAGAACATCTGTTCTAAACTGCAGTTATTCCTTGTTCTTTCTCAGGATTATAGATTTATACTTGTAAGGGATTTTAGGAAGCTATTGCTTCCAACTCCTTTAGCATAATCAATCCATCTTTTTTTTTCTTCATCAACTTCTTCGTTAAATTCTATTTGTCCACCCTCCTTTCTTGGTAATTTCTCATTTGTTATCTCTGGCAACCTGCTCACACCCATCATGCATCTTTCTATTGATCTTCAGGTGATAATCGATTTTAATTCTTCAGAGACTGCACTGCTCCATGACTAGCCGCCTAACAAAAACATTGGTTTAATAGTCGTCCTACGAAGATAGACCTTCATTTAAGTGAGAAGTTTTAGGTAATTAAAGAAGTATACAATAATCTAGACTGCTATTTTCCTACTTTTGGTGCAGTAGTGTCAGGGAAGGTCAATAAATTGTTTATTCCATTTGCAATGTCCATTCTGTCAGTCCAAGTTAGACAACCTCTATATTTTATCTATCTCGCTGTATTCATCCTCTGGATAATATATGCTTTTTATTGATTTGGGTTTTCTAATGTGAATGTTTAGGGCAAACTCCTATGTCATTACAGAGTTTGCACAGGAGGTGCTACAGTGTTCTATAAGTGGATGAAATCAAAGTCATCCAGAAAAGGAACATCTGGAGGTCCTCACCATCTAGAGGTTCTTAACCAGTGTGTGTGTGTGTGTGTGTGTGTGTGTGTGTGTGTGTGTGTGTGTGAGAGAGAGAGAGAGAGAGAGAGAGAGAGAGAGAGACAGAGACAGAGACAGACAGAGAGAGAGAGAGACAGACAGAGAGAGACAGAGAGACAGAGAGAGACAGAGAGAGAGACAGAGAGAGAGAGAGAGAGAGACAGAGACAGAGACAGACAGAGAGAGAGAGACAGACAGAGAGAGACAGAGAGACAGAGAGAGACAGAGAGACAGAGACAGAGAGAGGAAGTACCCTTTTGGCAGTCCAATGAAGCCTACCAACCCTTTCTCAGAATAATGCTTAAAAATGCTTAAACTAAACTGCACAATTTTACAAAAGAATGCATTTGTATTGAAATTAGGTAATCAAAATCTTTTAAAAAGCAAGTTTATCAACCTCAGGTTAAGAACTTCAAATATTAATGGGACCCTTTTTCTTGGACTCTTATTTGGTTCTTCTCCATTAAAATGATAATTATTGATTAACATAAGTCTACTCTTTTTTATACCTACTGTGTATTAATTATGAAAGGACTCTTAAGCCAGATATCTATTTTTCAACTTCCTAGGAATATTATTGTGATATACACACAGGAGATACCTTCTTGGAAGAGAGTCTTTAAGTGGAGGTGCTTTACTTTACTACACCAAACTTTTTTCAGTTCTTGACAGACTATAAGCAGAGTGGATCTTGTATTCTCTACATGTGTTTCTCAATTGTATGATGACAAGTATGTAGCCTCCCATGGAATATCACATACATTGACTAATATAATTTTTTCATATATAGCAATTTTAGGTATTTATAGGTTGAGAGATTTGGTTTCAGTTGCCTTTTCTGTGTATATTTAAACAGTAGTAGATGGCTTTCTACATTTTTCTCCATTACCTAGTAAAGCAATCCCTCAATTTCCCCCATGTAAATGAAACCTCTGGTATGGACCTCCTTCATATTCTTGGTCTAATAAAGCCATTTCCCCCATTTTTGAACTCGTTAGTACCATCTCTCTTTTCTCTATTAGCATATTAGGGACAGAGATGTTAATCCAAGTGTAGTGGTGCTATAATTCTTGATGCAAAGCTTGTGTAAATATATCAATAGATATTTCATATTTTCCTCTGTCGTGTTTGTTCATTTTGTCATCCTCATAACTGCATCTTTAAATGCCCTAGGGAAAAACTGTTTAGTTGGGTCTCTTGCCAAGCTTTTTTCAAACTGATTTTAATCTTCACTGCTCTTTATTTTGTGAGGTGATATTAGTTATTCACCTTTCAATTTTTTTCTTCATGATTTTATAAATAAATTTATGTGCTAAAATAGAATTGTTCATGGTGGCCACATCTCTCTGCTTGATAAACAAGTAAAGTGTTTGCTGATAAAAGTGTATCTTGGGGCACTGTTAGCCTTCTCATTATTATAGCTGATTTACATTTGTTAAACATCAACATAAAATTATTATGCTAAGTATATTTGTCCTTTATTCATTAATATCTCATTTTAGGTCGTTGATAACTTGTTTAGTAGATCAAGTTAGAGCTATTTTAATTACCAGACATTTTTCCCCTTATTTTTAGTCTGTCTTCTAACTTTATACTAATTTTGACCTTTGTTGTAAAAAATTATTGGTCTGATTATACAAGGCACTTAATTTGAGTGATTGCCACATCAGTAACTAGTCATTTCCTTTTTGATGAATTTAATCAATTTCATTTTCTGATATCATTTGTTGCTTCCAATTTCCAGCACTTGCCAGTTTTTTTTATAAGAAAAACATTTATGATATATGACTGCGAGGATTCTAGGTAATCTCTGAGTATGTAGATTCATTTCTTATTTCTTAGGAATAGTTTGCAATATATTTCTCATGATTTTAACCTAATCACACCCTTTCAATGAAATTGTCTAATATTAAAATATATAGTAATTTAATTTGAAGAGTCTTATTCAGTTTGTCATGGATTTGTTTGCCTCCATCTTTTATGTCTAATATACATTGTTTTCATGGTGCCATATTTTCAAATATTTAGAGTTTGTTAATGAACCTCAAACAGAGAGTTCATGAGAATGTATTGATGCCTTTTGGCACAGGAAAAAACTAATTATGCCAACCTCCTAATTTGACTCTTCAAAGAATTCTTTTTTTCTTCTATTTTCCATTAAATGGAGAATTCCATATGATTCTATCCGTCTAACTATGTCCACACATTGACTAATACACTCTATGGACATATCCTTAGATTGTCTAAGGTCATCTTCAACCAATGATGAGCAATCAGAGTAGAACATTACAGAGAGCCTTGTACACAGTAGGTACTCAATAAAGATGTTGAATTTGACTCAGGAATAAGGATAGAAGCGGGGGAGAAATATCATGGGATAGAAACAGTAAGAAACATAAAAAGTATAAAGAGAGAAGGCGGAATCGCACTTTTTTGTGCTTTGTATGGGGAAGAAAAATACTACGCTACAACTATGGGAACAAAAGTTATTTCACTAAAATAAGTTCTTTTAGTTTTTTATGGTAAAAGAAGGCTCAAATGATTGTCTTTTGACAGAATGATAATGTAGTTTGATGCAGAACAAGAAAATATAAAGAATGTGCTTTTGTTAAATGGTTGTGCTACATTTACCTTTATAATAACATTTATAATAGTATTAAGGTGTGTTCAAATACTGAAATCTCCTAACACCTTAGAAGTCCAGGGGTTCTGATCCTTGAGCATCATCCCATAACTGAGCCAGACTTATAGCTTTTGGTGTCACTGAATTTATGAAGCCCCCACTCATCATTGGTTATAACAGAGTAGTAGCAGGGTTAGGGGAAAGGGGCTATGCCTCATCTCAGCCATGCCCTGAGTGTATCATATCTCGGATGTAACTGACAGGTCTATAATTTGCCCCAGAATACTGCAGCCCCTTCACGTCCGCATAAGCAATTCCTTCTATTATGCACATTCACACTGGGATTTTGTATGAATGAATACTAAACTAACCTTCTCACCCACTCCTGAAGCTGAAGTTGAAAAAGTGGATGTCTAATTAATTTTGCTTTAGAGTTTTGAATTAATACCAAGAGACACATTTGTTCTTTATTAATTTCCAAGTACAAATCTAAGGAAAACAGGTACCACTTTTCTTCCAACCACAGGAATAATCCTGGGGCCTGGCTATCTCTGTTGGAGACAAAAAAAATTATATTTATGCCTCATGGTAATCCATCCATTGGTTAATGGACCTGGAGCCCTCTAGACAGTTCACAAATCCACATAACTGAGCAGATTTTTGCATTAGAATCCCTGACTTAGCTGAAAAATGTGAAAAATCAGATGCAGCCAAAGAGTTCCCTATTGATTACACATGTGAGGATCATGAGTAAGTTATTCCATCTAAGGCTGCATTCATTTAAATTTAAAATGTTTCTTCCAGGTAATCCTGTCTCAGATGGTGTTGTACAAATCAATGTGAATATTTTTTTAACTAGTTCCTTCCCTTTCATGTGGCTCCTATTCAGAATAAAAAAGGATGGATGCAGATATTAGTTATCTTTTAATGTAACAGAATACAATTACATATGGAAATATTGCTAAGAGAGCAGCAGAGTTGGAAAGTAGCAAATTTTGTTTATTGTAGGAAAAAAAGCAATCTAAGAATCATAGGATTTTAAAGTTGGAAGGGAAACAAGATAATTTACTGTAATTTTTTAAAAATTAGAAAACAGAGACCAAGTGACATATTTTACATCATAAAGTAAATCTGAGGAAGAACTCAAACTAGAAGCCAGGACCCTCAATTCCTTTTTTCTGGAAATGTTTCAGTGACACATTGCTTCCTCTGAGGAATGAAGATTTGCGTTTTCCTTTCACCATTTTCATCATTAGCTTGTGGTCTCATTCTTTGGCCCATCACTCATAGTCTATAATTGACTTTTTCTTTTTCTGACCATTAGTTATTTATTAAGCATCTACTTTGTGCCAGGTATTGTGTTAAGTGCTGAACACAGATACTATAATGGACTTCATTTACATCCATTTACTATTTTGGAATGTGTAAAAATCATAGAATCTTGTTTTAAGGGACTTTCAGGTCATTTTAATCAACTATCCTATAATGTCTGTGACATCTCATCATCTGGCTTTGATTTGAACAGCTATTGTCATGGGGTCTCACACTATTCCCTAGGCAGCTAGTTTCCTTTTTGAATGGCATTAATTATCACAAAGTTCTTTGTTATATTGAATTAAAATCTTGTTCTTCTTTCTCTTAATTGGTCTTCTAATACTTCCTAATTTCTTCTTGTTTTTCCATTTCTATGTGCAAAAAGTTTAGAGTCATTGTGTTATAGAATCAATCTATAATTGCCCACGCTTATATAATGCTGAGTATTTCTATATGTATACACACATAAATTTATCTTATTTCTCCTGCCAATATTCTTGGGAGGTAGCAATTACTATCCCTATTTTATAGATGAGGAAACTGAGGCATTTAGAGGTTGAGTAACTTGGCCAAGTTACAGTTATTAAGAGTCCTAGATAGTTTTAAATTTCAGTCTTGAAGACAAGATGATTTAGTTCTCCTTATTTGCTCAATAAGTGTTTATTAAGCACCTACAATCTCAGAATTAAAAGGAACCTCAGAACTCATTTAGTCCAAACTGTACTCAGCCAGGAATTCCCTTTACAAGATTACTTACAAATTCTTATGCAGCTGTCTGCTTGAATATTTCCAATCATGGAGAACTCCTTACCTCCCAAAGCAGATCCTCATTTTTGGATAGGTCTATCTATTGGGAAGCTTTCCTGTTCCTCTATGATAACTTCGACCTTGGGCAGGTGGATGGTGCAGTATATAGAGTGCATAGAGATGGGAAGATTCATCTTCCTGAGTTCAAATCTAGCTTCAGACAATAACTATCTGTATGATGCTAGGCAAGCCACTTAACCTTGTTTGCCTCAGTTTCCTCATTTGTAAAATGAGTTGGAGGAGGAAATGGCAGACCACTCCAATGTTTTTGCCAAAAAAGTCCAAATTGTGTCATGAAGAGGAGGACATGATTGAAAAATGACTGAATGAAAGTCTTCTACATATTGCCCTTGGTCTTATTATTAAGGTTCAAAGAATGCAAAAGTTTCCAAACTATAGTCATTTAAATATTTAATATCTATTATCCCCTTTTAATCCTACAATCCAATTTAAATGTCTCTGGTTAATTTTATCAATAAGAAAATCAACATATTTATTATAATTCATTACATATTTATAATGAGGCATATGTATTCTATTATTGCTATGTTACATATTATGTTTTATATATGTATTATATATATGCTTTTAAAAATCAACAATGATTTTTTTAAGTATATGCTATATGAGTCATGGCCTGTGCTAGGCCTGTGGAACTCAAATATAGAGAATGAAAGAATTCCCACTCATACAGAGCTCACATTCTAAAATTGGAAGGTAACATATACATGTATAAGTCCCTGCAGGATAAAAATTCAGCAGTTCTGAATACACCTGTATTATCATTTATTCCATCTTGACCACAGAAATTGCTTTTAGTGACTGAAAAATGCATCGTGGAGATCTAGATTATATAGAATTCCCTTTCTATACCCATTAAGTAACTGTAAAAAATGGAAATTATTTTAATCTTGCCATATTTTGCTAATGAGCCCCTGTTGAATTTTTAGTAATTACTACTTCCTCATTCAAGTGCTGCTCCCCTCTATAAGTTTTCCAAGAATCAGTCAACCTTACTACTGTTTCTTCTGCTCTATCCTTCTTTTGTTGAAATTTGTACTATATTTTCCTATTTGCAGTACAGTGACATTTCTCCTTCCTTGCACAAATTTGCAAGCTCATCAATGACATTTATATAATTATATTTGCAAGATGTTTTTGTTTCCTTTTGGCTCTTACCCAGGGACATAGTTTGCCTGGCCCTTGTGTTTTGATATCATCAACTGCTATAGAGTGCATCTTTTCACCTTTCTTAGATTTCATTTCATTGTTAATTTTGATTTCCTTTACATATGAATTTATTTCTCCTTGGTAAAGAAAATAAGGGGAAGTAGGAATTGAATAATTTTCTATTCTCTCCCTTCATTCATTTCCACTGCCCATCAATTCTTGACGATGCTAATAATCTTCTTTTTTTTATCTTATTGTCCCCTGTAAAGAATTTTAACTGCATTTATTTTTACTGGATAGAGAGCTGGGTCTGGAGTCAAAAATACTAGAACTTAAATCCAACGTCATATACTTACTAGCTGTGTAACCTTTGGCAACACTCTTACTTCTGTTTACTTGAGTTTTTTCATCTGTGAAATGGAATAATAATGGTATGTGCCTTCCAAGGTTGGTGTGAAGATTGAATGAGAATAATTATAAAATGCTTAGCACAGTGCCTGAGACATGGTAAGAGCTACAGAAATGTTAGCTATTATTATTGTTATTGTGTACTCTTTCTCTCTCCTTCCCCCTGACCACTAAATAATTATGGAGAAATAATAAAATATAGTAAAAAATAAAATTGTCATGAGAAATTCACATAGTCCAGGAAAACAAATTTCCACATTGGCCATGTCCAAAACTACATGTCTTATTCAAGATTTTAAGTCTATCATTTTTCCAGCAGACGGTGTTTCATCTTCAGTTTCCTGAATTCATGACGTGTTGTTGCATTATTTTGAGTCTTAACATCTTTTAAAGTTATTTTTCTTTATAATGTTACTATCATTGTATAATTATTTTCTGCTTGCTTTGCTATTGTCATATTCAAACTCTGGGAGTTGAGAGTCACATCTTGATTGACAGGTAAAGACAGTTGGACATCGGAATGTTCCCAGAGGCCATGGGGACAGGAGGAAAGGCAGTTGGCCAGAGAGGGTATAAATAGCCTGGCAGCCCCCTGACAGGGACCCCTTGGACTCCTCGTCTTTTGGGACCTTGGCTTTGCTTTGGCTGAGCCTTGACTAAACTCTTGCCTTGGACATTTTATCTTGAACATTGATTGACCTGTGGATCCTCTGATTCTCTCTGAATCCCCTAGATATTTAGACATCTAAACCATCTCTAGATATTTAGGTTTCCCAGGGCCAGGGGGGATCCGGGAAGTGGGTAGGAGAAGAAGAAGAGGGTGGTAAAGGGTGGAATTTCCTGAAGGCTGTAGAACTGGCAAACAACTAGGAGTAAGAAGCTGAGAGAAACCATCATCAGTATTTGCATCATCCAAACAGTTTGCTTACTCTGGTTTGGCTGTGGCCAGGCTGAGCCAGAGGAGGTGAAGAACAAGCCCAGCATTACTGAACAGCCTACAGTCCTGAGGGATTATTGTCATAGCTTTAGTGATAGGGTCACCTATTCCCCAACCCATTCCTGATCATTCCTTTCCCTTGTTAAACAACATAGATAAAAGTTATCAAGTACCTTCCTGAAGTACTTATTCCATCACCACTCTGGGGAGGGAGCAACACAGTCAGATGAACGTTATCCAAGGCTGATAGAGCCCAATACCAATAATCAATCAACCCCAGTTGGGACCCTGCCTGGGCACTGTTATAAAGAAGGGCAGTTATTACAACATCCAGCTCAGTGGCAGGACTCGGGTGTCCCTGCACCAGCCTCTAGGGAACCAAACCAAAGCTTCCTCAGATCAATATCTCAGATTACTACTACTAACAACCAGCCCAATAGTGGTAGTATCCAGATTACTCTCTTCTTTTATAACACTATGTGTCTGTTCATAGATGTTTTCTCGGTTTCCTATGAAATTAGTTGTTCTATTTTTCCTATTGTATAATAATATCCTATTGCATTCATATATCATTATGTGTTTAGCCATTCCCTAATAGGTGTGCGCACTTTTAGTTTCCAGTTCATAATTTTTTTTTACTATTGGATACTTTTCCTCTTTTTTTCATGACTTTAGAGTATAGCCCTGGTAATGGTATAATTGAATCAAAGGATTTACATGGTTCAGTAACATTTTTGACATTATTCCAAATTGCAAATTGCTTAATTGCTTCCCAGAATAGTTTGACCAGTTCACAGCTACAAAACTATCATGATTGTGCCTGTTTTCCTATTGCACCTTTAACATTAGTTGTTTTCTTCTATTATCTTTGCCCCTCTAATAAATGTGAGATGGAATCTAATTTAATTTATGCTTCCCTAATTATTTGTTACTTAGAACACTTTTAACGAGACTTTTGATAGCTTATATTTCTTTCTTTGAAAAACACCTATTCATTTCCTTTCACTATTTGTTTTTTGGGAAATGGCCCTTACTCTTTCTTAGGTAAATTGTTTATGAAACCTTTATCAGAGAAACGTACTACAAAAGTGTTTCCTACTTGCCTTTTTCCTTCTTAGTTTTATCCATATTTGTTTTTTTGTTCAAAAACCTTTCGAGGGGGCAGCTGGGTAGCTCAGTGGATTGAGAGTCAGGCCTAGAGACTGGAGGTCCTAGGTTCAAATCTGGCCTCAGCCACTTTCCAGCCATGTGACCCTGGACAAGTCACTTGATCCCCATTGCCTACCCTTACCACTCTTCTGCCTTGGAGCCAATATACAGTATTGACTCCAAGATGGAAGGTAAGGGTTTAAAAAAAATAAAAAATAAAAAAAAATAATAGAAAAAAAACCTTTCCAATTTTATATAACCAAAATTATCAATTTTGTCTTCTTTTACCCTTTCTCTCCCTTTCTTGATTATAAACTCTGAAAGTTAACTTTCTTGCTGCTCTGATTCCTTGTGATATCCCTTTTAATGTCATATTCATTACATTAGCTTGTGGAGTGAGGTGTTGATACATACATACATACATACATGAATCTAAACCTGAATGACTGGGTTCTTTGGGTTTGTTGAACCTTATGCTATTGTGCTTATTTTCTTCTGAATGCTGTGTGCTTAATCTGTCCCACTGATTGACTTTCCTATTTCTTAACAAGTAACAGATGTTTTAAAAAAATAATCATTGCATTATGGTATATTTTGAAGTCTGGGTCCTAAGCCCCCTCCTCATTTCCTTCTATTACATCTCCTTTTCCTTTTCATGTGAGTTTTTTTTCTTCTTCTATAAAATAATTCTTTGATAGTTTGATTTTCATTGTATTAAATAAATTAACTAATTTAGGTGCCACTGGCAATTGTACTATATTGAATTGACCTACCAATAAGCAATTAATATTTTTCCAAATATTTAGGTCTGAATATATTTCTGCAAAAAAAAGTATTGAATTGGAATTCATATAGTTCATGGATATACCTTGGTAGATAGACTCACAGATATTTTACATATTCTATAGTTATTTAAATGGGATTTGTCTTTCTAGATATTTCTGCTAGATTCTCTATGAGGCTGAAAACAAACAGAAAAGGGAGTGGATATTTTCATTGACTAGAGCCTTCTCCCTTTCTCTGATTGGGAATAAGCACCAATATAGAATGATTTAATTAAAATCAATCCAGCAAACATATGTAAGTCATATACTATAGCTAGAGAGATACCACTAAGTTGGAGATAAAAGCCCAGCATCAGAGTTAGGTAGACCTTGATTCCAGTTCCAATTCTGATTTCCTGACTACATGGCTGTGGGTAAGTCACTTAACTTCTTAGTTTCCCATGTAATTTTCTAAAATTATAACTTACAGGGCATCTAGGTAACACAGTTGACAGAGTGGCAGGCTTGGAGTCTGGAGAACCTGGGTTCAAAACTGACTTCAGACACTTTCTAGCTAGGTGACCCTGGGCAAATCACTTAGTGCTTCTTGATTAGTCCTTGGTCCTCTACTCTCTTAGAATTGATACTAAGACAGAAAGTAAGGGTTAAAAATAAAATAAAATAAAACTATAACTTATAGAACTGTTACTTATCTACACTGATAGAGGTGGTTTTCTTCCTGGCAGTTCCATATACTGTTGAAACACAGACCTATACAGAAATTTAAAAAATAATCAAATAAAAAAAGGGTTAAGGAAGTTTTGCTAGGCACACAAGGAAGTAGGGGGAGAAACAAGTCTTGGTCTCTGCCCACAAAGAATTTACAATTGAGATGGAGAAATGAGATACCTAAGTAAACTATTGTGTCAAATAGAATATGCTAAGTTGTTCTAAGAAAGGTCATGAGTTATGAGAAAAGAAAAATTACTTTCGATTATTGGTACAGAAAAGCTTCATTGAGGAGCTGCTCATAAATCAAATGAGGCAGATTCCAGTCTTCACTTTTAGAATCGAATTACCCCCATTGAAGCACATCAGGAAAGACAACTCTACGTGCTATATTTAGAGATATAAAACACTAAATAGAACATTAGAGTTCACTTAAATCCAACATTTCCCTTTTTTAAATGAGGAAAAAGGACTGACATAGCTAGGAGATTTATCTTGTGGAATCCTATTGCTACTAGTTAATGAAGCCAGAACCAAAAGCCAGATTGCCTAAATTCCTATCCCATCCTTTTTCCACAATGCCAGCTGGAAATATTAAAAAAAAACATTTTAAAAAGATTGCCTTCAAATCCCTCCTCAGATACTTATTAATATTTTATTTTCCCCAACTACATGCAAAAACAAAATTTTCATTTATTTTTTTAATTTGAGTTCTAAATTCTCTCCCTCTTTCTCCCCTACCTCTTCCCTGAGATGGTAAGCAATTTGATATAACTTATATATGTGATATCAGATACTTATTAAATGTTGATCCTGAGAAAATTATTTAACTTTCTTACTTTCAGGCTTCTCATATTTAAAATGAGGATAAGAATACTATCTACCCTGTGGGTTTATTAAAGAATAATCATAGCTAGTATTTATATGCCAACATATCTCATTCTCACAACTCCAGAAGGCACTTTTATTCTGTTCATTTTACAGATGAGGAAACTGAGTCACAAAGAAGTTAAGTGACTTGTGTTGGTCACCCAGCCAGTAAAGGTCTGGATCAAGATTCAAACTCACATCATCCTGACTCCAAGGTTTTTGCTCTATCCAGTATAACACATTATTGTAAGGCTCAGCTCACACAATGTATGTAGAGTGCTTTGCTAAATTCTAAAGTGTTATATAAATATGAGTTCTTAATATACTATCTGTTCAGTGCTTGATTGGGCTTTTGAATGGTAGTTTCTTAGAAGGACAAGTTATTGTCTACTTTAGCTTATTTACATAACATTCAGCACCTGGTCATTTTGTATGTGAGCATTTAATACAGAAGCTGTGCCTCATCTCATCTTATTACGGTCATCAACATCAGTGCTATTATTTTGTTCATTCGTTCATAGGTATTAAAGCTCTTGCCTGTCTGTAATATTGTGCTAAGGACACTATGAAGTTATTCAAAATATTACTCTTGCTCTCAAGCAATTTCAATATAATTCAGATTTTCTTCCCTTAGGGTACAAGGATATAGATTTCTATAAAAAATAGATTTTAATATAGTTTTCACCAAAAAATATATCACTTGTGTGCTCCCATGTTTTAAAGCCTCCACTAAAGTCCTTCTCTAATGCCTTATTGTAGAATACAAGAGACAAAAATGTATAAAGCTGGGAAATTTTAGAAAAAAAGGAAGTAGCCAACTGATAGACCAAATGCTTTTTGTCCAAGGAATAGCTAGATAAGTTCAGAAAGGCTCATTCCCCAATTGGCTACAGACATTTTCCAGCCACTAAAACTCTTAACACTTAAATCATAAAGAATTTGAGACCTAGATCATTAGAGGAAACACCCACATTAATAAAATTGCTGGTCATTAAAATGTTATAGGAATTAAATATTTTTTTAAAGTCCTGATCTCAACACATTTCCTCCAAAACATAAATACAATTTGATCTGAGGAAATGCAACAGTTAGGAGACAAATAATATTCATTTTATTTGCTATGTCATGTAAGACTTTATTATATACATTTTGGTGAGCATATGTATCACATTTAATGTTTTCATTCACACCAATAATCAGGGTATTATTGAACAAAGTTATCTCTATGATCACATCTTTCAGTGAATCTTATGCAATCTTAATATATTCATGGGAGACACCATGTCAAAGGATGACCTCCAAGGGTGGGATTTACTCAGTGAAATCAATGCATATTTAAAATGGATAAATGCTTTACATGGAATAATAGGATATTTTTTATATACTTCAATCAGCTATATGACTGAGGATATGTTTTGTTGAAGAATATTAGTTGCTCATTTTCTTTTTATATTTTCATCTGTAATTCCATTGATGTGTACAATCTCCTTAATGTCTTATAAAGGTGAGAGAATTAGTTTAAGAGTCAGATGGACTCTTGATTACCTTTTATTGTTGCTAAAAATTGCTATGATTATTTCTGTTTGGAATCTTCCAAAGTTGAAATATCTTCATAATCAGTGCCTAAGCATCATTAAAGGTATAAAAACAAAAACATATATATATCTTCTTCATATATTTAGTCAGGTCAAATACTCTTCTTCCTAGAGTCATTGTTAAGTTCCATTTTCATTTTATTTAGGATTGAGGTAAGAGAATCCAGATGTAGCAATTTGAGCGTTATCAGTAATGAGAATAAATTGTCACAGAAATGCCAACAAATTGGTTCCATTTCATGTCCATCTGTTGTCTTTTTTGTTTTATGTTTTCTTTCTATGAGCTCCTTTAGTTGTTCCTTATACTAAACTTTCTGAAGACTCAGTTTATTCTCCACTTCTTTTTGCCAATTGTGACGTTATACTTTTAACAATATGCCATTATCCTTCTTTGTAACATTTCTCAAATAGTTTTTGTTTAATACTGAGTTTGCCCTTAATAAGGAGATCAAATAATTTTGCTATTCAAAGTGATTTCTTGATATGAACAGTTTTTAAAAACAAATTTCATACTATTGATATTCAGATAAAAACCCCTTCTAAACCTCTAATAATACAAAAAATTCAAATTAGAATAAACCTGAGGTTTTGTCTTATTGTCAAAAAAATTGGCAAAGATATCAAATGTTTAAAATTATTGCTATTAGAGGAACTGAAAAAAGGTAAACATGCAAGAAGATAAACAAATATTCCATTGGTAGAGCTGTAAATTAGTCTAATCAGTTGTCTCCATCTTTTAACCCTTTTACCCTTTACCCTAACACCTTTTAACTAACTACTGGATTCCAAAGAGGTCAATGACAAAATGAAAAGCCTCCTTATACAAAATATTCATATTATGAATGAATATAGTTTCGTTATTTTGTGGTAGCAAAAAACCTAGAATCAAAATGGAAACTGTAGACTAAGGAATGGCTGGACAAATTGTAGTGGTGTGTGATAGAAAAAAATACCAGTGAATATGAGGAATTCATAGAAACATAGACTGTAAAATGGTAGAAGAAATATAGAATGGATTAAGCAGAAACAAGAGAAAAATATATACAACTGCCACATTAATATAAATGAGAAGATTGTTTCTCCAACTGATAAGTGGTCAAAGGATATGAAAAGTTTTTGATGAAATCAAAGCTATACATGACCATGTAAAATGTACTAAATCTTTTTATTTAATTAGAGAAATGCAAATCAAAACAACCTTGAGATATCATCTCACATCCATCAGATTAAAGCTAAAATAGGTTTGTAGAAAAATGGGGACACCAACGTACTGTTGGTAGAACTGTGAACTGATTGAATCATTTTGTAGTGTAATCAGGAATTATGCCCAAAGAATTATAAAATTGTGTATACCTTTTGATACAATACTAACACTACTATTAGATTTGTTTCCTAAGGTAATCAGGGAAAAAAGAAAAGAACCTCTTATTGTAAAATATGTATAACAGCTCTCTTTGTGGAAACAAAGAGATGGAATAGCAGTGTAAAACAAGAAATAGTAATCAGGTTAATTAAACAAATAATGGAAAGATCAACATGAAATTATGAAGAGTGAAATGAACAGAAACAAGAGAATATTTTATATATAGTAACATGAATATTATTATTTGAAGAATAACTTGTATATGTCCACTTGCAGAGGAAGAACTGATAAATAGAAACAAATAAGGCAGAGTTCTATATATACATATAACTTTTTTATTATTTTTTTTAAACCCTTAACTTCTGTGTATTGGCTCCTAGGTGGAAGAGTGGTAAGGGTGGGCAATGGGGGTCAAGTGACTTGCCCAGGGTCACAGAGCTGGGAAGTGTCTGAGGCTGGATTTGAACCTAGGACCTCCAGTCTCTAGGCCTGGCTCTCAATCCACTGAGCTACCCAGCTGCCCCCTACATATAACTTTTTGACAAATGATGTCATCTCTAATGTGGGGAGGGGAACAAAGGAAGGAGATACTTGAGAACTTTAATGAACAAATAAATAAAAACATCATTAAAATAGAAACCTAATGATGAGAAGTAGTAATGACCAAATTTAACCCTAGAAAAGAGATATAGAAATGTACTTCCCACCTTTCCTTGGAAAGATGGTGGACTATGTCTGTGGGACCTTGCATACATTGTCAGATATGGTCACTGTATAATTTGGTTTTAAAGAACTAATTTTTCTTTTTTTACAAGGCAAAGCACATTGGTTTGTGTAGAAACAAAAACATCAATAAAACTTGGTAGAGTTAAAAAAAAGGAGAGTGATGGTGAGAGTTGATATCTTTATTTTTAGTGATTCCTCCCCCCGCTTTCTTTTCAATGAGCAGCTTGTTTAAGGAGGTCTAGAGGGAACTGTTAGGATTTCTTGCTGTGTCTCAGCCTTATTGTTTCTTTTTATTCTGTGTCATTTTTAACCTTTATTCTAACCAGCTGATGATCTGATTACACATAGACAGCTCATTCTGAAATACCTCCCACATTTTTTATCTTTTGAAATATAAAGGCAGGACCTGGGATTTTATTAGTGCAAAGAATTTTAGGGTGAGGAAATTCCTTCTGCCAATGCAAGCTTGCAACTCTTCAGTTTAAAATGTGAGGAGTTGCCTAGAGCACTAAGATGATAAATGATTCTCCTAGGGCAATATAATCAATATATGACAGAGGCAGGATTTGAACCCAAGGGTTTTTCTGACTTGAGGCCACTTTTTAATCTCTGTGTCCTCTATTGCATGGAAATCACTGAACAACAAGATATACTTTGACTTGCTTTAGAGGATGTTATCTATCCTCTGCTCTGTTCTTGCTGTCATAGATGTGCGTAATTAAAAGTGAATGAAAGGATTATTATTACATACATGTAGTTATAGTTTAGCTTCCATCCTTCTAGATCTTCTGCCCGCCCCCAAACCCCAAAAAGGCTGCTGCTGTGGATCTAAGTAGATAAGGGTTAAAACATAAACTTTATATTTCCCAGAGCCTTTACCCCTGCCAACATGAAATATATGTTGGATGACTTCCTCTGGGGTCCTGCCTTATCTAAGTTCTGTGGCTTCCATTCTCTCTTTGCAGTCTGATTGAAGAGGCAGAGACATTTTAAAGCATATGAATGAGGATGAGACTTTTGAAAATTTGGTCTTGAGAGATTTTTTGCCCAGTAATCTCAAGGAGAAAAAAAAAATTCTAAAAGACTTTTTTAGTGATCTTTTCAAAAAGAGTATAGATACTGGGTTAGAGATGAAAACTTCCAATTACTTGGTTCCTAATTTCTCAGGTATTCTGGCAAGTCTCAAGTGCCAACTGTGGGCTTTATTAAAGAAATCCTCCACCCAATCTGACACAACTTTATTATCCACCATAATACCGTATCCTTCAGAAAACCATTCCCTCTCACCCTGAGGAGACACTCTTCCAGGTAGCAGCCGTGACACTTGGAGATTTCATTCTGCCTTGAATTCATTAAGACCTTTGTTCATACATGTGAAGAATTCCAGTATGGAATCAGGTACTTTTTATAGAGCAAGGATACATTGAAAAAATAAGTGCTTTCTGCTGTGGGAAGTATTTTCCCTGGGAAAGAATACTGACAATATAGAAATAATGGTACAATGCCATTATTTTTGTTGGGTCTTATGTGAGATACAGAGAGTGGTAGTGATAGTGATTTTATAATACACATAAATATTTTAAATAAACATATATATGAGTATATGCCAAATGTGTATATCTTTCTACCCTTTTTTTCCTCTTTAAAACTTTTTCACGACCTTGAAAGCTTAGGAACTCTGTTCAACACAGTGACCAACCACAAGTGAAACATTCTATCCACCTCTTTATGTGGCTTCTATTCTTCTCCTTTTATCTGATTGAAGTCTGGTTGAAGAGGCAGAAACATTTTAAAGAATATGAACGAATATCACACTTTAATTTGGTCTTGAGACATTTCTTACTGTAAGAGGGGGAAAATGGGAATTATTATGGTTGGACTAGATATTTAAGATTAACTCAATTTTGAAATAAAATAGACCCAAGTCAGGATGACTTTTATGGTGGTTTATTTACAATTAGGAAGGCTAAAGGTAGGGAAATTGAGAGAGAGAAACTCTGGCCCCAACCAGAGGCCAGAACCAGGTAGGGATTCAGAGGCCCCAGCAGAGGAGCACAGAGGTTAATTAAAAAGGCTTCTAGCCATGAGCCTTCCTCTAAGAAGAGAGGCTTCCCTAAGGCTAGAACCTCCAGAAACGCCAAGGGAATAGAGAGAGTCAGCCTAACTTACCCATGTGACAATTCAAAGGGAAGCCCTCTGAGGTCTCACCAGAGATCCTTCCACACCAAGTTCAAAGTGCCAAAAGCTCCCCACAGGAAGTTACCATCATATTTAAAAGATAGAATCTTCTGTCACTTCCTGCGTCCACCTCCAGTTTCACATAGATAAGAGGCAGCCTCAATACTATTTTGGACTGCCCAGGAGGCAGTGCCTTGTTTGTGATTTCTCACTTACTATTACATGTGGGTCACAGACCTCCCCCTCCCCATTTAATTCCAATTTGGGTGGGGTGACATTATTCCTGATGACTAGAGTCTAAAGAATGAATGAGGGTGAGCTGATTCCATTTACATATTACCCAGTAATGTAGAACATATATAACAGTGATAGACTCGGAGTGGAGGTCAAAGCATATTTTTATTTCCTTCCTTCCTTCCTTCCTTCCTTCCTTCCTTCCTTCCTTCCTTCCTTCCTTCCTTCTGTCTCTTATACA
>NC_058133.1:456402592-456448214 GCF_016433145.1 Gracilinanus agilis
TATATATATATATATATATATATATATATATATATATATATATATATATATTCTTGCCAATATTTGGGAAGAAATGCTTACTATTTGTGTTTGTATCCAAATAATCAGTACAGCTAATCAGAAATTTTTCACAGAATGGTATAATGATAATGAATATTCATAATAATATCCCTTTGTGCTAAAAGATCAGTGTGTGTGTCTTTAGAATTATTAAAGAAGTAATAAATTACATTGGATGCATTTAAAATACTAAATGTAAGCGATACAGTATAAGGCAGTGAATGTCAAGTGCCAGCTTTGGAACCAGGAAGAAATGGGTTTGAGTTGTGTTTCAGACATTTATTGTTAGGTGACTCCTGGGCAAATCACTTAACCTCTTATTGTTCTAGACAACCCTTTATGACTGTGACTTGTTAGGAAGCTGCTAATATCTATTAGTAGAAGGAGTTTCCTCATTTGGAGTTCTCTGTCATGTCCTAATCCAAAGTATATTGTACTGATTTATAGTTTTTGAACATTGCTCTACCATATACAGTATATGTGGTAATTATTGTTAGTTAATTATACTATACAGTTAACTAATGTATCCTTTAACTGTGTGGGGCAAATGAAAGTTTACAGTTTATAAAAATAATTAAGGATAGAATTATTATATATTAGTAAAATTAAGCTTTATTAAAGCACAAATATATGTTGAAAGCCATAAACCATTTCTGCTATTACATTCTCCTCACTCCCAACTTTTGGGTTGGTAGGAATTATTCACTATAATAGGAGAAAACCTAGATTTGCAGGCAGAAGACCTTAATTCAAATCCAGCTCTGTGCTGATTAAAAATTCTGAGAGACTAGGTTTTAGGTAAGAAATTCAATTTGTTGATTAAGCTAGCAATAAACCACAAATTAATTGATCAATAATCTTCCTCAGTGATCAAAGACCAAGAAATTTTGTCCTGTGGATCATTAAATAGTATATCAGAAGCTCACTATTTAGCCTTTCCTTAGATATCCTAAGATATCAAGAGTCAATGAAGAAGTGATCCATTACTTCCTGATGTCTTGCTTGGTGGTGGAAAATCCCATTCCCCATTTTATGACTCAAACATATAGAAAGAGAAATCAGGTTCTCCCCAGTTATGAGTAACTTCATACAATACTTTTCATTGCAAGATTCAAGGACTCTGCCTTGCTACTCACAGACATATTTGGCATAAGTTGTTTTTTTTTGTTCCTTTTGTTTTGTTTTGTTTTGTTTATAGGGAAAATAGAGCCCATAATCTCACTTTTCTATCACTTTATAATGATTTAGGGTGGGAGCATTCCTTGAATTTGCTATGAGTAAAGAGATCTAAGGGACAAATCTGAGCCTCAATTCAAAGCCCAGAAACAGAAATAATTAAATAGATTAGAAATAAATCTTTCAGCTGCTACTTGGTTAATTACTGAGAAAATCACCAAACTAGATTTTCATCTTTCTCATCTATAAAATGATGATAACAATACCTGTTATTTTCCTCATAGGGTTGTTATGATGATCAATTTGAAAGACATAAGTAAAGTACTATGTAAATATCAGTAATTACCATTGATCACTATGCACAAGAGGATAATTAATTTATAAAATAATTGCCTGTCCCTCTCGGTGTATTACCTTTTTAATTCTCACGTCATTTTCCTCAACTAGACTTAAACTTGTTGAGGGCTGAGTCTTGGTCTTGTTTTCTCAACTAGCTTAGAAATTCCTTGAAGCTTGTCTTTCCAAGAAAATTGTAAACTTCTTGAAGGAAGGGCTTTTTCTCACACTGGATAAACAGTAGGTTCCCAAAGCAAATGAATTGATGAGTAATTAATTGATCTGAAGAAAATAGTAAATACAAGAAACAAGCAGAATCTCTTCCATTTGTCTAAACTGCTATAGATTATCCAATTCTTAATCTACACCAGGCAAAGCTTTTTTGGCAGAGACCACTAGGATTTAGATATACTATGTCAGTTATCACTAAGCTCATTAATGCATTACGGTGTGAGAGGACAGTTATGCTTCTCATCTAAAGAATAATCCCATCTTCTGACAAGAAGGGAATGATTAGGTTTCTTGCCAGATTAAAGAGGGAAGGGCAGTAACTCATTAGAAAACACGTAAATGTCTGCTTAATTACTTGAAAAATGTCTTAGCCAGTACATTTCATGACACCTGGAGGGCATAAACATGCCCATAAATTTAATTAATTTTCCTTCTTTCAATGCACCTGCATGGCCTAAAGGAAGAGATTGTAATGAAAGTACTGGGAAGCATTTTGCATTTAGGAAGGACTTCCAGAACTCATCTAGGCCAGATTCAGAAAGGAAGCACCATGTTTCCCATCTCTGTGTGTGTGTGTGTGTGTGTGTGTGTGTGTGTGTGTGTGCGCGTGTTTATGTACACACACACATACACACGCCCAGTAGGGGAGAGATATTTGTAAAAATGTGACCCAGGAAAGAAAATCATTCCCATGGCAACTCTCAGCTTTATTCTAAAAGGAGCATAAAACACTTTAGATATAAATTAAAAACCTATTCCATCCTCAAACAGTTCTAAAGGAATGATGGAAACCAATGTTCCATTTCTTTTGGACAACTGTTTTAAGACTAAAGGAACAAAATAATTTGGCCAAGTTCCCCTGACACCCTTATCTATTGAAATATTCATCTTATAAAAACCTTCAGAATGGATTATTATTAACTTTTAATCTGTAAAGTATCACATATGTTTTATATATTTATTCATCATATATATTTATCAGTGATGTGTATGTACACATATGCACATATAAAATACATGTACACTTATACATACATAGGCACACACATACACACAATCTGCATTTCTGCACCAATATGAAGCCCATGTACAGGCATCTAACAGTATACATTCACATATGCATACATGTTACCTACATATAGGTGTGTACACACATTTAGAAGAAGGGATCTTCTAGACTCTAATAATTATTGGAGCAGGGACTGTGGAGAAATTTTTGAACAAAATAGAGCAAATGGAACCTAGGATAATCCCTCTTCAGGCCACTGGAATATTCGGATTCATACTTTCTGGAACAGAGATTTTTAGTTTTCTGTTGCTCCTGCTGTTAGATTTTTGGGGTTAACTGTCTTCCTTGATTTCTTTGTTTATTTTGTGATTTTTCTGCCACTGGAATTACCTGAACTGAAGGATAGAGTAGTTTTTTCTCTACCATCTTGTAGAATTTTCTGCTTTTTCTTGATATTTGATGCTACAGTTGACAAGTTCCTATCAGTACTCTAATATAACCAATAGCTGAAATCAGTTGGTTTAGTGTTATATGTAATAATTCAGCTTCTAGCCAACATTTGAAGAGTTCCTTTTAATTGTTTTCTCCTTATCACTATTCAGAAATTTGCTCTTCCTATTTTTCTCACACTTAACCACAATGGAAACACCATTGCCTTTGGATTCAGATGACTTGGATTCAAGTCCTACCTTTGAATATTCCTAACTGTGTAACCTTTGGCAAATCTCTGATTCTCTGCTGTCTCTTTTTTAAAAATTCTCATCTGTAAAAAGGCATGATATATGTGGTGCAGTGGATAGAGTACCCACTGATTTAGTGTTGCCAACTGTAAAGAGGAAGATGCTCATCTCTCTTCAATTCAATTCAATTCATCTAAATAAGAATTTATTAAGCATCTACCATGTTTCTGGCAAGAATACAAACCAAAAAAAATAATATCCCTTTACTAAGGAAATTACTTTCTTGGTGGAAACACCCTGTACACCAACAATTAAGTATAAAATATATAAATATATACATACATACATATATACACACACACACACACACACACACACACACACACACACATATGGATTAAATTCCACGGGGGGGGTACACAACATTGGGGGATCTTATTTTTCAGGAAATGATACTTAAATGTTGTTTCCACTGGTAGAACTTTTAATGGTATTGCATTGCTTGAAAGAAGGTAGAGCTGATAGGGCACATGAGTAAGCATGGAACCAAGAGGAACAGAGCTTCTGGAGTTTTTGCCTTTTACTTTCCCTTCAGTCACTCTCTTGCCTGTAGACTGCTGAGGAAGTAAGAGCTGATGCTTTGCTCCTATTTTTTTATTTCCCTCTAGATTTAGGTAGAACTTGAGCCTGATGGTTCTTACCGTATATTTTTCCCCTTTTCTTTTGGTTTTCTGGTTCCCTCTTCTTTTCCTCTGACTAGAGTTGAATTAAGCAGCAGAGGATTGGCTTCATTCTCTCTCTTTTTTCCTTCTCTCTCTTTTTCCTCCCCTTCTTCTTTCTGTGATTGGGTTAAGTCTTCATAGAGTTTAGGCAAGCCTCAAAGGATTTAGGAATGGAGATGTATTGTCATCCAATTTAATTCTCTTTATAGAAATTTTTGTATATTTATATTTAGGACTATTAATATTTATGTGTTGTTACTATATTTTATGCTAGCGATTCCAGTTTTTTAATGTATTATCATTGACAGAGTTGAATTTTGTTGAGTTAAGGATTCCCTTGATGATCCCTGAACCATGTGCTTAATATTTCAATTTATCCTAGATTGGCTGTTCACTGATGAGCTAAAGATTGCCCTCATAATCTTCACTAAATACTTCACCATTTAGAGTAAAACTGTCATTATTTTATGGGTTCAACTTTGCTGGCATATTAAGACCAAGGCCCAAAACTCCCAGATGTACTAGCATCTTAATAGATTTGAAGGTACAACTTACTGAACAAGTAGAATTTGGGGAAGTTACTTCTCGTATTCATCAGCAGGTTCATTTGCAGTGTTCTTTTTTAGATTTTTCCTTTAGTTGCAATTCAGCCCAGGTAGCTTTAGACCATCCTTTGGAGGATGTGACAACTGAATTTTTTGTTTATTTTTGCTATTGTTATTGTTGTTTTCTCATCCAACAGTTTCCTGTACTGAAAAGCTACATGTCTACCTCAATGCTTCACAATTCTGATATGGAGATTCTTCATGCACTGTAAGAACTATGAGAAAGTTTCCTTTGAACTCCTCTCAGTATTTTAACTTTTCTCTTTACGTTTTTGGGACGCAGAGGGGCAATTGAGTGTGATGTAGCTGACTGCAGATGTTTTCCCTTGGCAATCATATGAGAATAGGACAAGAAATGTCTCAGTAAAACACTACTGTTGACAGTGATTGCCAATACTCATTTTTCAGGAAAGTGCCTCCTGTGGTTCCAAGTGGCAACAGAAGAATGGGGGACTAAGCTCATGATAAGAAAGGAGGAATGGTTTGCTGAGGGAATATGAAGGAAGGGAAACTCCTGATGGATAGGAGGGAGGTGGATGGAGGAAGGAAATTCTCCTTGCCACTTTTTTTACTGTGCTTAATTGAATATCTTTTGCTTTGTTGTTATTTAATAGTTTTCAGTTGCACCCAATTGTTCGTGACTGCTTTTGAGGTTTTCGTGGCAAAGATACAGGAGTGGTTTTGCCATTTCCTTCTCCAGCTCATTTTACAGATTGAGGAACTGAGGCAAACAGGTTGAAGTGATAGACCAGGTTCACACAGGTTGTAAGTGTCTAAGGCCATATTTGAACTTAGTTCTTCCTGACTCAAGGCCCAGCACTCTTTCCACTGCACCACTTAGCTGCCTCTAAGTCCTCTTGTATAATCTAGCTAAAAGAACATTGATAGGAATTCATCAACTGTGCTTTTTTTTTTTTCTAAACCCTTACCTTCCTCCTTAGAATGAATACTAGGTATTGTTTCCAAGGCAGCAGAATGGCAAGGGCTAAGCAATGGGGGTTAAGTGACTTGCCCAGAGTCACACAACTAGGAAATGACAGAGGCCAGATTTGAACCTAAGATGTCCCATCTCTAGATCTGGTTCTCAATCCACTGAGCTATCCAGCTGTCCCCCAAATGAGCTTTTAAATAAACATTGTCCAAAAATGTGCCACAAATCTGGGGTGATTTCGACAGGATTTGTAATTGATGCAGATTATTTATGTTATTTCATAGTTAATATTTGAGAGAGAAACACAATTTTTTAAAATAATTTTTTAACTTTTTTACAAATTTTTACATTTATCTCATAATCCCAATTCACAGTGGGGAATACTAAAATTCCAAAAAAAAACACAAGTTAGCAAATGTTGTCTAAGCTTAGTTTCTTCAGTTACCATCAAAAAAGGACAATTCAATCTCTTTGAGAAATATCTGGATGCTCATATTTCACTTGAATATGAGGGGTTTCTTTTTTTTCCCCTCAGTTTGAGGTAAGAAGAGGACCACAGTATAGTTATTACTGATATAGTACAAATGTGAGGAGAGGCTATGCTTAACAAAATAAGTATGACAATTTCTGATTAACTGAGGCTTAGAGAGGTAGTCCAGGGGATAGAGCTCCAGATCTAAGGTCAAGAAGACTCATTTATTTTCCTGAGTTCAAATCTGGCCTCAGTCATTTAACTAGCTGTGTGATCCTGGGCAAGTCACCTAACCCTGTTTATTTCAGCCTCCTCATCTATAAAAAATGAATTGGTGAAGGAAAATGGGAAGCCAGTCCAATATCTTTGCCAATAATACTCCAAATGAAATCATAGAGTTGGACATGACTAAATGAGCAAACAACAAGGCATAGATTTTAGTGTTTACCAAGGGAATCAACTAAACATGACTGAATTTGGTACGAAGAAATAGTCTGGTTGGTGTGGGAAGGAGGAATAGGAAATTCTTGGGAAGGTGGAATGGGATAGATGCTCTTTGCTGTCCTTGTGAAAATTTGGTAGTATCACATTGAAATGGTCAAAGATGAACCCTGGGCAGGGATTGGTCAAAGTTTAAAAGGCCAATCTTTAAATTTACTTGTTCACAGTACTTTTATTTTATGAATCTCTGATTAACTTCACTTTTGCAATTTGCTTTTCCCTTAAAGGGCAGCACAATAGTAGATAGAAGAGACCTGGACTTGGGGCCTAGAAAACCCATGTTCAAATCATACCTCTGATGCCCATATTTGTGTGATAATGGGCAAGACCTGCCTCTCTGAGTTTTAGTTTCTGTGTCTATAAAATGAGACTGACAATAAATGAATAACTCACAGGGTGAAGTACATCATAAAGTCCTTTGTAACTGTTAAATACTATTATAAATATTTTTAATTAATTAACTATAAATTTTAATTAATTAATTTACTACAAATAAACCAAAAAACTTATACATCTGAACTCTAAAACTATGACAAAGAGGGGAGAGAAAAAGGGGTAGGAGAAGGCTTGATCCAGAAGAAGACTCATGATTTCAGGAATTTCAGGCATATTTAAAAGCCCCTTTAGACATTATGGGAATTAAGTTTTCCAAACTTAGTTGGGACCTACCATAGCTTCCTAGTTCACTGCAACTATTTTAGACCTTCACAGAGAAGTCTAGTGATACTGAAAATGTTTAGCTTTTTTTACAGGCACTTTTTAGTTCACATTTATAAAATCTGTCTGACTTAATTTAAGGTATCCAAGGGCAAGAAGGAGAAGGGACGAGGAAAGATGGGTTCAGGGCAAAGTATAGAACCAGGTCTTAGTTGTCAGGGGAAATGGGCTAAATCTAAGCCTCATCCATCTGAGAGAAGCAGTTAAAGCTGCTTCTCAGTCTCTGAAAGGGATGTCACTGGACTTGGCCTTTGGGGGGAGTCATTTTCAAAGTAGAGCAGAAAGAGAGAAAGAGTTGATGATCTGTAATAAGCTTCAGTCCAGAAAGAGCCTAGAACTCATGACTGAGATAAGATGCATCGCTTAGGGACTTTTCCCTTTGCTATAAATCTAATGTTAATCTAGTGCTTCAGGAATTCGAGAGACCTAGATGGTGGGTCTTTCACAAATGACTTATGATAGAGCCATTATTAAACTTTGTAATTTCATTGCCAAAAAAGATATGGGATTAAGTCAGGGTGGAAGTTAGTGGGCAAGAGAGAAACCCTGACAAATCCTATCCATTTCAATCCTTGCTCCCATCTTTGTAAAGACTTCTTGAATTATAGAACTAAGAGAAATTTAAGGTCCTCTCCACCAGGACTTTAGAAAGGATAATATTTAAACGTGATTGTTTTGAGTATGGCGTCCCTACTTACGTACGGCATGGTACGGCTACCCATCTCGATCTTTGTGCAGCAATTGGGGCTTATATTCACAGAAGGCACGTCTGGGAAGGTGTCTGTCATTCTTACCGCTATGAGTTCCCTCTTTTAAAGAAAATAGTGGTGAACAGTGGGCTACATCAGAAGACAGGCTAGAATGATTTGAAAATTGCTGTTATATTAGAGTAAGTGAAATATTTTCATTTCAGCTGTTAAATTTCTCATTATGTCAGGAAATGCCATAGTTAGTGCTATTTTCAGTTTTAATCTCTTGTGAAGTCATTGACGGTTAATGTTTAGCAAGTTCATAAACTAATTTGAATGGGTTTTATTTTGCACAATCAGGCATATTACACTGGTTTCAATTTTTTGCATCACAGATTTAACATCTGGGAGCTGAGGAGAGAGTACAACAGACTATCTAAAGAGATTGTCACAAGAAATCCTGTTAAATGACGAATTAGGATGTGGCTAACCAGCAGTATTAAAGGCCCTGACCACATTTCTTCTTCTTCTTGTGTTATTTATCCAGACTCTGAGATGTATACACATGGGAAAGTACACACACATTTTTTTAAACTAGATATTTTATTTCATTAGTACAGGGAATCCTTGGTAAGAAACTCCCTTTGAGAGTGAAGACTGACATCTGTTCTTCAACTTATCATCTTAGTTTCCTGGCATATAAAAGAAAAGTCTAGGTGATGTGGTCTATGGTTCCCATAGACATTATGTCACCACCGGGGCTCTCGTTCCATTTTATTATATTATACCTCTCTCTCTATGTACAGGCATTATACATCTTGATTTGAAATTATTTGAAAACTTCAGAAACCATGGAAGTTCTCATCTTTTCCATGGTTGACTGGATATAGTAGTGTCACTCTCAGTCCATTGCAGATACTCTGGACCTTAGACTTCTTCAGAGAAAAAGAAAAGGTCCAGTGATGCTAAAAATTTTTATTTTTATTATAGACACAGACATTTTAGCTCCTAAATAAAGTTCATTTGGGCTAATTTGATGCTTTCTGGGGACATAAGGGCTCAGGGCAAGAGAAGAGGGTCTCAGGACAAAGGATGGAAATGGGACACATCACCAGAGAAAAAGAGACACACCTGGGACTCAGTCACCAGAGAGATGGATATAAACCGTGGGAGAGATTTCCACTAGATTGAGCTTTAGGTGCAGGAGGAGAGCAAGGGTTAATGATCTGGAAAGCAGCTGTCCTTTAGCCTTGGTACACTCAAGCTCTCATCACTTTTTCTACTTCATTATCAGCACATTTGAGTTCCATTCTTCATGCCATGACTACTCAACAAAGCAAAAGCCAACCATTTTAAAAGGAGTAATAGATCTTTAGGACATGTACCTGATAGGTTCCTCACTGCAGACTACACAGTAAGAGACGCTCCTAAGGACTAGCTTTCAGCATAAAAAGATTTAAGATATGGAAGATTTTTAAAAAGGGGGCATGGTAAGAGAAAAGAATATGTGGCATATGAGCTTTATGGCTTTCAGAGATTTTATATACGTGTGTGTGTGTGTGTGTGTGTGTGTGTGTGTGTGTGTGTGTGTGTAGGAACAAATCTAGAACTTGTTTTTACCAAATACAATATTATTCTCTAGGTTTTAATTTTTTTAAAAATTTCCCTAAAAGTCCATTTTTTAGCCAATTTGTGAAGCTCTAAAACTTGCCCCATCTATTCTAGATGCCTGGTGTTGTTAATGTATGGGGTGTGTACAGGTGCATCTGAATATCATTCTGTAACAATCTACTTCTTTGAGATACTTAACTCTGAGAAAGGGAATAACTACATAAAAACATCTTTATAAGTGCAACATTTTAAGATCAAAGTTTTATGTAAAATTTATATAGATACCCAGCTACAGCAAAGGAAATTATGATACTAAATTTATTAACATTTGTACATGCATTTTAGACAGTTAATTTTAGACACTGAATTAACTTATTTAATTCATTTCCATTTTGATATATTCATGTGGAATATATCCATATTTAATATATTCTCACCCTATATAAAGTGTTTATTTTTCCTCTTCTGTTTTGCTTACTTGTTTTGAAGGAAATTTTTCTTGATAAATTTTATTATAAGTCTAAATTTTCCACTTTGTACCTCATGTCCCCTTACCAAAGAATGATCCCATAGAATTAAAAAAAGAAAAAAAAGGAAAAAATCAGTAAGATCAAGTTTTATTTTTTAAAAATTACAGGGTTTTCCTTGCTTTCTCAATGGAGAGAAAAGGTAAGAGAGAAGCAAATCCAGAACTGAAATGAAAAGAAATTGAATTTAAAATATAATACTATAGCAATGTTCCACACTAGGGGAATTGTTATATGTTAGGGGGAGGTATTTTCTCACCTCTCCTTTGGGGACCAGCTTTGTTCTTTGTAATTTTGCAATATTCATTTTAAATTATTTTGTGGTTAGTTGTTTTTGGATGAATTGTTGTAGGTATGTGTATATTATATTCTTTAGGATACTTCTTAAAACATATCTATCATATTCCATATTAAGGGTACCTAGGTGACACAGCAGATATAGAAAGTAAGTAGAATAAAGAAGACTGATTTCAAATTTGGTCTCAGATATTTATTAACTGTGAGGCCCTGCACAAGTCTCTTAACCTCTGCTTCAGTTTCCTTTTATGTACAATGTATAATATACTAATATGTACAATGTGGCTAATAATAAAACCTGGATAACAACCTACTCTGAAGTTTCTTATGAAGATAAAGAGATAATATTAGTAAAACACTTTGCAAACCTTAATATGCCATATAAATTTTTTAGAAGTATTAGTATTATCTATTTAAAATGTACAGAAACCAAAATGTGGAATGATACTATTCCTTTTGGAAGTATTTGAGATAAAAGTCATGGGCACAATTTCCTTGTGGTTTATATAACTTTTTCTGTTCCTTGTTCATAGAACTCATTCTGATTCTAGAAAACTGTTTGAAAATATATATCATTGATCAAAAAAATTACCATACTTCACCATTGTTAGGTTGTTTGAATGAGAGAGCATATCTATTTAAACTAGAAAGTGCTATATCAGTTGTTGATGACGATGATCATGGCGGTGGTGGTGCAAAATTGGATGCATGAATGAATTAGGGACATCAAATCACAGAAATTGTAAAGACCTCAGAGGTCATGTTGTACAACCAATACCTAAATCAGTGCTTGTCTACAACACGCACTACCCATGGGTATAGTAAGTAGCCAGACCCACTGAAGTCTTCCAATGACAGAGAGCTCCTTGTCACTCATGGTAGCCCAATGCATATTGGATGACCTCTTTTTCATAAGAAATCTTCCTTTTGTTGAGTCAAAATTGCTCTAACTTCCACCCCGTGGTCCTAGTTCTGCTAGGACACAAAAGCCAGCTAAACCTCTTGAATATTTGATGCTGATTTAGATATTTGAAGGGTGCTTTCATGGTCCTCCCAAATCTTTTTTTTGTTAGAACAAAACATCTCTGATACCTTCAAATGGTATTTTTGTAGTATGGCTAAAGGAAGTGGGAATGTTTAAACTGGAAAAAAAGAGTGTAACGAGTGAAGATATATCACTATTTACAAAAAAAAACCAAACAACTCAGTAAATATATACCTTACTAATAGTGAGTGAGCAGTCGTGTTAATAAATAATAATCTTAATAATGAATAGAATTTTAAAGTTTAAAGTAATAACATGCTTTATCTTGTTTGAGCTTCATGGAAACTATGAGATAAATGAAGACAAATGAAAAGTGTACATTTAAAGCAACAAACATTTACTGAGTGGCTACTGTTTCCTAGGCACTGCACTAGGTGATATGCATATAAATACAATTAAAAAAAAAACAACCTTTCTCTTAGGGACCTTAGTTATATTCCAACGGAAGAGAGGAAGACATACATGTGTATGTACAGAACAAATTTAAAGAGAATAAAACTATATATCAAGCAGTAAAATATAGGTTAATTTGAGGAAGGCACTAGCAATTTTAACATATTACATTGAGTACAATTAGGACATTGTAAGGCACACTGTACAATATTATTTAGATGTTGGGAAAACACTATATGGTTAAAAAAAAGTATATTAACCTGGACTTTGGATTCCAGTCTTAGATTTTTCCAGTCAGTAGCTGTATAGATTGGGGCAATCCTTTTAAACTATTTTGCCTCAATTTCTTCTTTAAGTAAAATAAAAAGAGTTGAACCAAATAATCTTCGAAGTCCTTTCCAGCTCAGCCATCTACAATTTCACGAAATACTAAGCTAAGGCTAGTGTTCGATGACTTTCTCCTTGTATAATAGTAGTTATAACAAATATGCTTGTATACAAAGACCCTGGCAATGAAATGTCAGGGCCACAACCTTTAAATAGATACCTATATATTTTGTTCTTTGCTTCCCGAGAGCTAATGGTCCTGACCATCATCACCGATGATATCATTGTTCTCCTACCGAGGCATTTGAAATGCCAATCTATCTTCAAAACCCTATATAAATAGAGTACCTCAAGAGGCTCATGGGATGGCAGTTCACAGAGAAATAGCTGTTTAGATAGCTTTTCTGGTCAGAAATATGCTGTTCCCTTAGGATTTAACTAAATGGGGTTTTATTCTGTTCTCCTTCCTGGACTGCTGAAATTTTAAGTGCTCCCCACTGGATTACTGGCTTCTCCCCCCACCACCCCACTTCAGGGTTGTATTTTATTTACTAGAAGCTGCTGGACTGAAAAGGGTTCATTTAATTATGCCTGGGATATGGAGAAATTGAATGACCTTCTGGGTCATCTGGGACCTTGACACTGCTGTGAATATGCATAAATTCGCAGGATATCCCAAGAGAATAAAAGGGTAGGCTTAGAGAAGTATTTTAAATTGGTTGCCATGTAGTATATGTGGTTGGAGTAAGATGATGATGGGAGAAAGGGATCTCATCTTTTTCTAGTGAGACTTCAAAACCTCGGTTTTAATGGTGACTTTTACAGAGGATCATCTATTGTCCAGGTCTCAGGAAGCCTGATATTCTTGTTAGTACAAATCTGTGGGACTGGGGGAAAATAAACAAACAAACAAAATCCCCCCAAATTCAACGGAATTAAATAGGAATTTTGTCATACACTGAGAGAAAATAGTTGAAAGGAGAGAAATAATATTATCTTATGGGCTATCTCCATTTTAGATTTTGTAGAATATATCTTTGTAGGTATTTGTGAATGGGTAGTCTATATGGCTGGGAGTATAGGCATGAGAATGACTTTTAATTTGCTATATTTCTGTGGATAAAGCCAGCTCCCTAAGTCTGTAGGGTGTGAAAATGATGCAGGTCAACTAAAATTTGTTACTTTTTTCATTGCTGAATTATTGTGCAAATAAGATAAACTCCAAGATATTCTCTCAGGAGCTTATTAGAAAACTCAAACATTTCTTTAAGTAAAATCTACTCAAAGGGTTCCCCTTCAAAGAATCACAATTTTAACATAGATGGAAATTAGGGAAAACCACATAATTAACGTTGACATATTGGTCCAAATATAGATTGTCTCAAATTAAACTATACTCCTAAATTGAGATTTCTTTGTTATGATCATATCTAAATCATTGGTGTATCTATGTCTACATATGCAAACCTCAGTTTACTTGGCTTTCATATGTTCTTATATGGTTTTATCTACTATTCATTTTATTAAACAAATTATAACTTTTTGCTGAGGGGTCCTATAAACAGAATTGCTTTATAGAAATGTTCAATTTTTGAATAAGCTGAATCTCTGAATTCATGTATCTTTTAAAGGAAAATATATACGTCTATAAATCTATTTCTATATATCTATATCTTTTATCTCAAGATATCTTTATACTTTTATCTGACTACCTCTATCTTTGTAGCTATTCTTATCATGAAAAATAGTACTTATACCTCAATCATAGACTTTCTACATTCCAGATTTGGGGAAAATATAATCCTATATTTGAATCAAGGAAAGGCAGCTTGATAATATATAGATTTAGCCTCATATTGGAGATAACTTAAGTCAGATTCCACTTCTACCTGTGTGATCCTGGGTAGGTCATGTAACTATTCTCTAGGCAACTGTCTAAGAATATAATTTGGAAAGAACATGCTAATTTGTATTGGCACAACCAACTCCCTCATATGGCATCCATGAGTCCAGGTCCTATTCCAATTTAGAGCAATAAGTTAATTTAATCAACTAATCTAATTAATCTAATTAATTTAATTAAATTAAAAGATATTTTATGAATGTCAACGTGCCAGCCATGTTATTCATCTTTATATGTTAAAGTATTTAAAAGAAAGCACCTTGGCCACAGTTTTCAGTTTGATTAACAAACCCAGATGCTAAATTTAATGTATGCTTCTAAGTCTTTTCTCTTTTTTGCCATTCAGCTCCAATTATTAAGTCAGCTAGGAAGTATAATACTACACCTGAAGATAAATGTCATGTTCCTGCTCTTTTTTTGTATCATTCAAGGAAAGCATTTTGTCACTAATGTGACAAAAAATGTCTTTTTCTCAGAGATTAAAAGCATGAAGATTCAGGAGCCTCTGGGGCAACAGTGCAGATGTTGTAACTCATCTCTCTAAAGGGAGATAAATGTTAGATCCTAAATGGAGGTTTTCTCCTCAATGAAATTACCCACAATCAATTAATTTCTATATTATTTAATTAATTGTATATAAAAGAACATCATCCAAATGAATTTGCTTGCTGAAATATACAAACCTCGTCACAACATGTTCTCACTTTTAAGACTCTCTCAGTTCTGTCTCTGCTATATACTAGTGATGTGATTGTGGATTGTGGGTAGGACTTTGTCTTGTTTTCTCAAATAAACAAAATAAGTGGATTACACTGGGTGATCTCTAATATTCCTTCTAGCTCTTACTCAGTTTTTGATTTGTGATCTAAGATCAACACTGCTCTCTCCCCATCCCCTCCATATTTCACTGTGATATAGATTATATCAAGTACGAAACTATATCTGGTCACCAAATTACCAAAAGTTACAGTCAAAAAAACCTTAGTTGAATAAATAGTTAATCTATTTTTCCTCCACTTTACACACATTCAGTTTTTTATAGGTTTCTATATGTATTTTTCCAGTTCATATAAGTGGTCTTGTGTTATAATCCACATTAATGTCTCATGAGTTTCAAAGATTGTTCAACTTTATTGTTAGTGAGATGAGTCTTGAACAATAGCAGATAATTTCTTTTGCTCAAAATGAGCCAAACATTTCTGGACTTTTCCTATATCCTGGAATCAGAGAGGACTAAAACTAGCAAGTGCTAGAGATTACAGTTTCATTCTTTTCATGAAGAGTTTAGGCCAGAATGTGTGTATCTTGTAACTGCAGGATTTGGTCAGCAAGTCTGTTGGTTAACTATGGGTCAAAACCATGGAAGTTTGACCCATCTGAAAGGTAAATATCAATATGAGGTAGAATTATGTTTCATACCAGGGTGGGTAAACTGGACAATTTGAAATGGAACAGGGCAAAGGTCAGCCTCATAGGCTGTAATCATTTGGTTCCTTGAGATACTAGGTTCAAATATGAGGGCATTAGCCAATCAGTTCTGTCACTTGGAGCTAGAGAGGATATTGAAGTGAAATTTTTAAAAAAGGAGATCCTTCAGTGTCTGTTAACATTATTCCCATGTGCCATTTTCCATGGGGTAATACATTATTCATTGGTTTGCGCAAATAAAATATAAGCTCCTCGGGGAACATTGACTATTTTATTTTTGTCTTTGTTTTCCTAGCATGAAGCACAGTGCCTGCTACATAGTTGGTGGTTAATAAATATTTGATTGATGGTGATGATTCGGCTCCATTAACCTTTCTGGCCTTGATTGTCACTGATTCCTTTCCCCATATTATACACTTTTGCTTGGTGATGGTGTTTTTTTGGGAGGGGAATGAAAAGAGTCTAGATTTGAGGTATGTCGGGTCCAGACCGGGAAGAGCGGATTGTCCCTTCAATTTGGCTTTGGAAGTATGTCCTTCCATGCTGTGAGCCAGGATTCATGAGGGTGAGAGTCATGTTGGAGTTCTCTATTAGTACTTTATGTCCAGTGGAACTTGGGAAGTCAACTAAAAATGTGTTGTTTATGTCTTTGTTTTGTGTTCCCTTCAGTAGGCTGATGATTGTTGAAGTCAGTATTGATGAGTGAGTAATTTGTATCACTAGTAGTAGTTCACAGATCTGAGGCTTGTTAGCCCTTTGGGTAAGGAGATATTGACAGTTTATAACTCATTGGTATTCCAGAGATTCATTCATATGACCTTTGAAGAAGAATGTGTGTCTTAAGAATTCAATTTCTACAATAGAAAAAGAATCATTTTTTCCCCCAGTTTGACTTGGAACTAGTATTTCTAGAGACAAAGTAGGAACATATTCATAATACATAAAAAGATATGGTACTGGTCAAGAGACAGAAGGGAGGATCAGTGGAATAGACTTGGGATAAATGACCTCGGCAAGACAGTCTATGATAAACCCAAAGATCCCAGCTTTTGGGACAAAAAATTCATGTAATACACTGGACTTGGCCAAGAGTGTAGATAATAACATCTAGAGTCATCAGAGCTTAGGAGATATCCTTCTTGAACTCTTGAGACTGTGGACACTTTTCATGGTTCAAATGGCATTTGAATATATGCATATAACCTGAATCAAATCTAAAATAATATTTTATTTGTCTCTTACTAGATAGATCAGGCTGTGTGTTCTGTAGAAGTTAATTTAAGCATAAACTGTGACTCCTAGGATTGATCTAATGGGACCAGCACTTTGTTTTGTTAAGGTTGCTGTAGCAGTGACCACATCTCAGCTCCTTAATCTTTTTCTGGCTAAAGTAGATTGGGGCACCATCAAAAAAGGTCAGTGGATCAAAGAACTCCCAACCAAAGGTGACATTAATTACCAACCAAGGGTGACAATAATAAATAAAATAATATTTTTTATTTTAATTTTTAATTTATTTTTAATTTAATTTAATTTAATTTATTTTAATTTTATTTAAATAAAATTAGTTTCTTGAAGTTGAAAAGAAGAATAAAGATACACTACTGAGACTAGGATCTTTACCATCACCTCAAAGATGTAATCACATAGATAATATATTCCCTGAATGATAGCCATAATAACTGTTGGAATAAATTGAATGATCTGAACTAGTTAAACTTGATTTGATTGAGAACCTGACTACTTAGCAGTAGAAGAAAAGGCAAAACACTCCAGTATTTTCCAAAGAAAACCTCAAATGGTGTCATGAAAAACTGGATATTTGACTATACCAAATCAACCCTTAGGAATTAATGGTCTAGAGATTATTAGCTTAGGTTGTAGAGGTGAAGATGTATGAACTACTAGAACCCTTTGTAGAAATTTCACCAAATATACAATTCCAGATAGCCCTGGTTTGAATGGAATGGAGGGTATAGTCAGATAGAGGCTAGGCTAGGTTGGGATCACATTCCTCATCAGTATGGTTAATCTGATGCTTTGATAGAGTAGGCAATTTTATGGTCAGATTATTGACTCACAATCAGATCAATAGAAAAGAAGCAAGCCGAGGTCCTGGACAACATTAAGAACAACAAACAAAGCAAGAATCTTTCTGAGGAATAGAAACGACCCCAAAAGAATCATTTTACAAAACATCATTCTTTAAGAATTTCAACAGCACTAATATGTCATTTCAGTCTTTGATGTGGATTGTCTGGGCCTTATAAAGTCCTAGTCTCTTGAAGGACTTTATGTTCTATTAGTGTGCCATCTGGAGTGTCTACAATATGAATGACCTAGAAGCAGTTTGACCAATAGACAGTAAATTCTGAACACCAACAGGATATTTTCCCATCCTAAGGTTCTCCCTTGTGCAATTCTTCATTCAATGAGGAAACTCGTGAAGGAATGGGATGGCAGAGATTTGATTTCTTTTGGAGAATCGGACATCAGAGCAAAGGCTAGCATTATCTCTGCCATTATCATACCCATTTAAATTAACTTTCTGAACTTCAATTTCCTCATTTGTTGTTGTTTATTTGTGGCCAACTCTCTGTGAACCCATTTGGAGATTTCTTGGTAAACTGAATTGGTTTGTCATTTCCTTCTGCAGTTTATTTTACAGATGAGGAAACAAAGGCAAACAGTTAAGTGACTTACCCAAGATCATACAACTAGTGTGTGTCTGAGGCCAGATTTGAACTCAGAAAGGAAAGTCATCTTGACTCTAGGTCCAGCACTTTATCCACTGTGTCACCTAGTTGACTTTCATTTGCAAGTAATAATAACAATACTTGTGGTACCTACTTCATATGATAATGCATATAAAGTATTTTTCTGGTCTTGAAGCATTATATGAATGTTAGATATTATACATAAGACAATCTTGGAACCAGTCACAAGTCTAGTAATAAGCATCACAGACATAGTGAAGCATTTAAAAGTGTTAATAGACACTGTTGGAACAACAAACTTCACATATATGCAGTGCATACATATGTCAAGATGAATTTGTGCTGATCTATTACCCTAACTGTGTATAATTACAATACACACATATTGTAATTACTCATGTCTGACCTTTTGCAACTTAGCCTCTCTGGCTCTAAATAAAATGAGAGAAGTTGACCTACATAACCTCTAAAGTCCCCTTCAGCTCTTAATTTAAACTCTTATGAATGTGAAAAATAAATATAAAATTTTGAAGAATAGCATTTCTCTTATTCTCTACTGCATTCTTAATTTAGATTTTATTTGGATTTCAAGAATTTAAAATATGCTTAATACTTTTTTCAAAGATCTAAAAAGTTTTTTTTTTAAGTAATGATATGATTTTTTTTTAAACCCTTGTACTTCGGTGTATTGTCTTATAGATGGAAGATTGGTAAGGGTGGGCAATGGAGGTCAAGTGACTTGCCCAGGGTCACACAGCTGGGAAGTGACTGAGGCCGGGTTTGAACCTAGGACCTCCTGTCTCTAGGCCTGACTCTCAATCCACTGAGCTACCCAACTGCCCCCTATGATATGATTTTTTAAAAGATTCCCCTCTAAAAAAAGAGACAATTAGGGAAAAGTTGGAACACCTTTGATTAAGGCTGAACTATGATAAGCTCTGAAGTCAATCTCTGTAATGTTTAAATTATCCCTTTTACCCTTGCCCCATATTCTTCCAACCAACTAGATTATCTTCCTATCATGCCTGCTGGGCTTCAATTTTTGCTGTTACACTCTCTCAAATGGAGAAGCATAATCCAGCCACTCCATCTTTCTAACTCACCAGGTAGGAGCATGTAGCCTTCTATTCTTCTCCCCCAACCCAATTGTCCACATCTTGCTTTAAGAATAATAGTCAAAAGAAGCCTACTATTGCTTCCAAAAAGATTACCATAAGTAATCTAAAGTATTCTGGCTCTTCTTACCATCTCTGATACTTTACCTTCTGTAGCTAACACTCCCTCTCTGTGTTGTCTCCCTCTGAAAGAAGGTGAGATCCTTGATTGAGAAAGAGTCTCATTTTTTATTTTGCATTCCCAATGCTGAGCATACTGCTTGGCTTATAGTAAGTGATTAATAAAAGATATTTCATTCATTCATTCATTCATCTATTCCTTCTTCCTCCTAACAAGTCTCCTTTGCCTTGACATTTTGGGGAAACTTTTAGAATGTTTTCTAGGTATACATATTATTTTGGAATCCCAAGTGATTCTTCACTTAAATCATATTATGTATCATTTTTACATATCCTGCGACTTTTATTAGACATGAAGATGACATTATGAGCAAGGACCGGGAGCAGCTTGGTGGTAATGCTCTTAGAAGGAGGGAAATACATTTTTCCCCAGAGTAACTCTGGCAACATAGACCCAGAGGAATAAGCTAATGACCTTGAAAACTGAATTTGTTTTTTTAGAAATACTGTTCCATATATTTTAAAGGCACTGTTCTACTATCCCATGGAAGTGAGTTGGTTTTCAGATGGGGAAAAAAAAATACACTTTAATGATGATAAGATTTTTTTTTTTTAGTTCTGCAAAATGGTACACATCCTTTCGAGAAGAATGAGTTTGAGAAACTCAGATGATGATATTAAAATATTTATTTGCTTATTTTTTAAAAGTAAGAAGTGCTACACACATTTTGGACTAGAATCCAAATAAAAACATGCTATGTACACATGGACTTTGATCCACTGAGGGATGCTAAATTGTAATATGTGGGCCGAGTGGTTTCATGGAAAGAACTCTGGTCTCTGGGCCAAAATGGTTGGGTTCAAATTCTAGTTCTAAAACTTATCTGTATGATTTTGTGTGAATCATTTATTCAGTCAGAGTATTTTCTTCCTTCATTTGTAAAAATAGGGATAATGATGCTTCTGCTATATTCCTATCAGAGTTGTTGTGGGAAAAGGAACTGCTTTATACATTTAAGTAATTATTGAGCATCAGTAGCCTAGAGATGATTGGTGGAGAATAGAATAGCTTGATACCTTTATTGCTGTTCTTTGTGTGTACTGGTTGGGGAGTAGCCAACCTGGGAATGGTTATTGCAACTCCCAGGTTTAAAGTTAACCTCAGAGATATTCAGAGTGATGTGAGGGTGTATCAGCAAGGGGGATCTCACACACACTGGATCAGGAAGTCATGACACCATTTTTTGTCCATGTTTTCCATTAATTTTGCAGCTTCTTGGCTTGTCCTTCTTGATTCCAGGTGCATCTGTGCCAAATAAAGAGCACCGCTCTTTAAAAAAAATTCTGACTTTTCCCTTCAAATTAGATATAAGCAAGAAACACCCTTTGAGAATGATAGTAGCTTAATTCCTTAGTATCTAGAACAGAGAGCTAACATTTCTGTTGTGTTTTATAGTATAAAATATACTTTCTTCACAATAGCATGGGGCAGATAGTATAAATGAAGTATCTATTTAAAATTTTTTATTTTTACCTTTTGCTTTTAAACCTCACATTAATTTCTAAATACATTATCTTTTTCCTACCAAGCAAGCATTCATTTGTAACAAATGTTAAAAAAGAAAAAAAAAAAAGGAAATTAAACACCAGCTCACCCAAATCAACCAACATATCAGCTGGATTTAACCATCTATGAAATATTCTGCACTACCTCTGGAATGAAAGGAGGGAGACATATTTTCTCATTTTTTTCCTCTGGAGTCAACCTAGATCATTTTAATTATTCAAATGTCAGGATTTTTTAAAACTGTTCTTACATTTATATTATTATAATCAATGAAACAATTATATTCCTGGTCCCCTCACTTTACTTTATATCGGTTCATTTAAATCTTCCCATGTTTCTTTTATTCGGCAACATTTAACATTCTGATGTCACAGTAATGTTACACAATTCATATGGCAATTTTTTCCTTTTTTCTATTTCAGATTATGTATCTATTTTCTTTTTTAATTTTAGTTTTTAAAAGGTTGAGATGTTTTGTGACATTTTGCAGTCCATTATTTCTCCCTCCCTCCAAACCCTCTCACATCCCCAAAATGGCAAGTAATATATTATTTACAAATTGTTATAATATATATTTCCATGTTTATCATGTTGTAAAAGAAGACATATTTCTCAACTACAGAAAAATATTTGTAATTAGACTCCATCAGCTCTTTCTATGGTGGTGGATAGCCTTTTCTGCCATGAATCCCTTGGAACTGCCCTGGATCCTTGCATTACTGATAAGAGTGAATCCATTCACAGTTTATCATCATGTATTATTGCTGTTACTGTGTACAACATTTTCTTGGTTCTGCTCATTTCACTTTATGTCAATTCATATGTGTTTCTAGGTTTTTTGGGGGATCATATTGTTTGTTATTTCTTAAGGCACAATAGTATTTCATTATAATCAGATAACATAACTAATTCATTCATTTCCCAATTGATGGACAACCCTTCAATGATGAGTTCTTTGTCACCACACACAAAGAGTTGCTTTAAATATTTTTGCACGAATAGGTTCTATTCCTCTATCTTTGATCTCTTTGGGATACAGAGTTAGTAGTGGTATTGCTAGGTCAAAAGGTATGCACAGTGATATAATTCTTTGGGTTTGGTTCCAAATTGCTCTCCAGAATTGTTGTTCAGTTCACAGTTCCACTAACAATGTACTGATTAGTGTCCCGATTTTTTTCACTTTCTGTTCAACATTTACCATTTTCTTTTTTTGTCATACTAGCTAGTTTTATAGGCATGAGGTGGAACCTCAGAGTAGTTTTAATTTGCATTCTTCTAATTAATAGTGATTTGGAACATATTTCCATATGATTAATGATGGTTTTAATTTCTTCTGAGGATTGCTTGTTCATGGCCTTTGACCATGTGTCAATTGAGGAAGAAAAATTTCTCTAGCTATTCCCCAAAAGCTAAGCATTCCCTTTGTATTGGATTATTTGCTACTCTGAAAAGTTCTATTATGAATATTTTGGTTCCAAGGGGACATTTCTCTCCTCCACATCCCTTGACCTTCTTTTCATATATGTCTAGGAGTGGGACAAATTGTGTCAAAATTATACCTCATTGGAAAATGTGCAAAACTGAGTTGTCCTGAGTCACATAGTTAGTCATTATGGGAATTTTAATTGAATTTGAACCTAGGCAAGAGGGAAACTAGGTAGGTCAGTGGGTAGGGTGCCAGGCCTTCAGTCAGACTCATCTTTCTAAATTCAAGTTTGACCTTAGACACTTAGGAGTTGGTTGGCTCTGGGCGGCTCCCTTAACTCTGTTGGTCTCAGTTTCCTCAACTGTAAAATAAGCTGGAGAAGGAAATACAAAACCACTCCAGTATCTTTACCAAGAAAACCCCATTTGGGGTCATGAAGAGTCAGATACAAATGAAAGGACTAAATTACAACAACAACAAGTGATGACTTCATGGACCAAAGCACTTTTTACTACAGTGGAAATGTGTTTATTTTGAAACAAATGTCTCTTAGTAAATGCTTTTCACATGATCTAGTTGAGTTTTGCTTATTTTAAGTAAAGAAGTGAATTAAGATTTCCTCATGCTATGAGCTCTTTGGAATGATGTTTCTTTTATACTTCTAAATTCACATTTTTGTAATCTGAATTAATTGATGATGTGATCTATGGTGAATTTGGATGAGTTTATTAATCCTTAGAAGTAAAACTGGTCATCCCGTTAAATGAATTGGCTTTCCTAGCTACTGGTTAACATTGAGTAAACTAATTTTTTCCAAGCCATTTCACCCCAAATGGATGAGCATGAGCTCCCTGTGGCCTTGGTGCACTCGAGGAGCATGACAAATTACAATTATATCATTACAAGTCTGAGACTCAATTAAGATCCCTTGAGCTTGACCTGTTGTTAAGTTACATGCCTCACAAGGGAAAAAGGTTGGCTGATACTGATTCAGGCTAGGATATTATGCTAGTAGGAAATCCTATTTAAGATCTGTTCCTGTTCCTCCTAATTGGACCCACCATTTCTCTTTGGTAACAGAAGTCAGACTGACCTTAGGGTTAAGGCCAATGGCTTTGTGGGTCTAACAGAAGAAACAGATTGAAACTAGAAATATCACCCTCTTTGTTTTTCTTTCCATTACAAAGAGATATAGCAGGTAGTACTAAACAGAGAATCAACCTCACAATCAGGGAGGCCTGGATTCCCATATGGTCTTGACTTATAATGGCTACAAGATTTTGGACAAGCCATTTAAATTCTTTGTGCCTGAGAACGCTTTCTATAGTTGGGTGAAAGAGGAGAAGAGAGCCAGAAAAACAGAGAGACTGAGATAAAAAGAGAGAAAGTAGAGAGATTGTGTGTGTGTGTGTGTGTGTGTGTGTGTGTGTGTGTGTGAGAGAGAGAGAGAGAGACAGACAGACAGACAGACAGACAGACAGACAAAGAGAGACAGAGACAGAAAGATAGAGAGATTGTGTGTGTGTGTGAGAGAGAGAGATAGATAGACAAAGAGAGACAGATGAAAGAAAGAAAAGAGATTGTGTGTGAGAGAGAGACAGAGACAAAGAGAGACAGAGACAGAAAGATAGAGATTTTATGTGTGTGTATGTGTGAGAGAAAAAGAAAGAGAGATAGAAACAGAAAGAGAGAGAGAGATTGTGTGTATGTGAGAGAGACAGAGACAGAGACAGACAAAGAGAGACAGAGACAGAAAGAGAGAAAGATAGAGAGATTGTGTGTGTGTGTGAAAAAGAGAGAGAGAGAGACAGAAAGAGAGAAAAAGAGAATGTGTGTGAGAGAGAGACAGAGACAGATGAAGAGAGACAGAGACAGAAAGAAATAAAAAGAGATTGTGTGAGAGAGACAAAGAGAAACAGAGACAGAAAGAGAGAAAGATAGAGAGATTGTGTGTGTGTGTGAGAGAGAGATAGACAAAAAGAGACAGACAGAAAGAGAGAGAAAGATTGTGTGTGAGAGAGAGACAGAGACAGAAAGAGAGAAAGATAGAGATTGTGTATGAGAGAGACAGACAAAAAAGACAGAGACAGAAAGAGAGATTTTGTGTGTGTGTGTGTGTGTGTGTGTGTGTGTGTGTGTGTGTGTGTGTGTGTGTGTGAGAAAGAGGAATAAAGAGACAGAGATAGAAAGAGAAAAAGCAAGATTGTGTGAGAAAGAGAGAGAAAGACAGACAGACAAAGAGAAATAGAGACAGAAAAAGAAATATTCATTTTCTGCAGGATCTTCATGAACTTTTGTTCTCAAACTGAACTGTGTGTACTTTCCCAGGGGATAAAGAGAACATCAGTGGCTTCCTGCCTTGGGCAATGATCTGGGATCATGGAAATTTGGCAAATCATCTTTGATGAGTTAGTCTGTCTTGGTCCTTAATGTCAAGAACACAGGCTTCACTATTTATCTGTGAGTTAGGCCCAAGAGGAGATAGAAGAAAGAGAAAAAAAAAATACAACATGAGTAGTTCCCTACTTACCAAATGGTTTCTCTCAGGACTGTATCCTTTTAACTAGGTAATGATATCTTTTCAAGTCGATGTAAGAAAGGGCATTGCCCAGAATGACAGCATAGAAGGGACACTTAATAGAGTGGAGAGAGATACTTGACTAAAGGTTAAAGGCCCACCATTATATTGGGGGTGCCATAAGTGATGAGAGTCCTCTGAATAGTTCTTCTCATCATAGAGTTTTTCTGGGCAACTACCTCTGCAGAACAGACTTCCGTGGAAAGAAGGAAGTGCTTCTGCCTTCCAAGACCCCCCCTCCCTTTTTCAATAACTATTCCTTTGTGTTTGCTCACCCACTAATTAGTGTTGCCATGTGCCTGTATTGCTAACCATTTAAAGTGAACAGTTCCTTTGAAAATATAATCTCTTTTTAAATGCATCATCATTTTGAAGTGTTCTCATAAATTGTGTTGCTGATTTGGGAACTTAACTGGTGTATTTATTTATATTAAAGCTTGCCTGCTGTTCATCTTGAGGATATTATGTTTGTATAGTTAAGAGAAGCGATGAGCCAAATTTAATTTTCAACCTCCTCTGGAACGCTCTGCATCTTGTAATCACCATTGATTGCCTACTTACTAGTCAGAATCAATAAAAGAAGTAGAAGTAAAAATTGCCCAGTCTCATGTTTTATAATATAATAGTCTAGTCAAAATGGAGGGGACTAATGGCATCCAGCTGCATAGACATTATCTGATAATGACAAGGCAGAGAGCACAGACTACAGCAGAAAAAGAGAAATCAAAGTTGGAAGCTCAAATATTGAACTTCCTTTTGCATCGAGAATTAGGCTTATGTACAAAGCTCATCAGAATATATGCTTTTTTCATGATTTATAGTCAATAAAATAATTTTCAGTATTTTTTATCATTTAAATTGCATCTTCCTTTTTAGAATATGTTAACACCCTGGAGCCCTAAAAATTACCATTTGCTCCAAGGTCACTTCAGATAGGACTACTGCATCTGCCTACAACACATCAATATAAAATGATGGTCATGGGAAAGCAGGTAAGTCTGTGCTAAGAATAACAATTTTCCCTGTCGGGAGTTTTACATACAAAAATCAGCAAAAAGAAGATAAAAGCAAAGGCATATGCCTATGAAGTCAGAGCACTAGTAAACTACTTTTTTAATGCAATAATTACTCTGTTCATTGAGTTCTTTTTCTTCCAAAACATCATTTGGCCAAGTTGAAATATTCTTAAATTTATTTAAAAAAATTAGAGTCTATTAAACTTTGTTGACTGTGGCTTCCCACTGGGAACATTTGCAGGACCAGTCAATGGTACTGAAGCTTTCAGGTCCTTAAGCAAGATTCCTTGACTAGAGTTTTTGAAAGAGAAAGGCAATGTATATCTTTTCAAAGACCTACCATGAAAGTGCTTTTCCAAGAAAATCAATCTTCCCAATTGAATGACTGTATCCTGGTATTGCAATAAAAATGTGCTTATAGCATCTTGAAAAATATTCAGCATAGGAGTCAAGTTCTTTCAGCGAATCTACTGGTAAGTACCTTCTCTTACTGTCTCTGAAATCCAAAAGCAGAAATCTAGGTGGCTCTCAAGTATACTCAAGGACCTCTGTATAAAGGGAGAATAAGAAATCTCTTTACTGGTTTTGATCATGGAATATCTACTTAATTTTTCCTACTTACTAATCGGTATTTAGGGGAAGGAACATATGCTACTCTCCTTAATATTCTTCATAGCCACTCCTTAATTTTGTCAATCTGTTCATTTGGCTTTGACTGAGAAGGGTCCTTTCCTCACTCCCTTTCCCAGTAATGTTTTATTATATTATCCCCCAATTACTTGTAGAAACAATTCAGAATATTTGTTTTCTGACAAATTGTAATCTAATTTTTTCCTTCCCTCTGTCTCTCCTCCCACTCCATGATATAGTAAGTAGTAATCTGATATAGTTTATACATGTACTACCATGTGATGAATATTTGAGAAAAGTCTTAATTAAACGTTTTACTAGAACAAAGTATCTTCCTTGAAGTCAATAAATCTAGCTTCCTTGTCAGGCTGAAACTCTACTTTTGTAAGCATGGACAGATCATTAATGTCACTAAGTCTTGATTTTCTCCTCTAAAAAGAGAGGGATATTAAATGCATTATCAACTAACCCATCAATCAGTCAACCAACTTTTGTTAAGCATTTATTATATGGCAGAAATTCTGCTAAGAATCAGGAGCATAGAGAAAAAAGAGAATGTAGTTCCTGACCTCAAGAAGCTTAAATTCTAATTAGGAAGAAAATATGTACAGAAATATCTACAATATTTACAGAGTAATATGCAAGGAAAACTTAGAGGGGAAGGCACCTATAGATGGAGAAGCTGGAAAAGGCCTGCCAAAGGTACTGGAATCTCAAAGTAAGTTTGGTTGAGATAGGAGAGCATTCAAGACAAAATATGAGTGTAGCCAGCACAAAATCACAGAAAAGAGAAGTGGAGAAACCCCGCCTAAAGAAAGTGAGCAAGCCAGTAGGAGTGGGCCGTAGAGCATGTGGAATTTATTGATCTGAGGAGGATGGAGGTGAATGAACATAGGTGTGCTTCTGGAAAATCATTTTGGCAATCGTGCAGTGCATAGATTGGAGCAGGAAGAGACTTTAGGCAGGAAAATCCATCAGGGATATTTTGCTAGCCTAGGTGACAAGAATAAACTAGGGTGGTGGCTAAGAATAGATCCAAGGGGACATAAATGAGAGATACTGTAGAAGAAATAAATAATAAAATTTAGCACCTGATTGGCTATGCAAGTTAAATAAGAGTGAGAAATTAAATATGGTAGTGTGATTGTAAACTTGGGTAACTGGAAGGGTAGTGCTATTCTTGATAATAATAGGGAATTCTAGAAGGTGGGTTTAAAAGAAAAAAATTCAATTTTGCACATGAGTAGATTGAAATGCCTAAATGACATATACTTTAAAATGTTCCAGTAGACATTGTGATATAGGATTGGAGCTCAGAGGGAAACTAGGGTTGGATATATATTATGGGAATAATCTGCCTAGATATTATAATTGAACCAGTAGAAGCTGAGGAGATCAGTATGTGAGAAACCATAGAGATAAAATAGAAGACTTCTGAAAAGAAAGTCTTGGAATATACCCACAGTTAGTAGAAGTAGCATGGAAGAAAATTCATCAAAGTAGACAGAGGAGGAATGGTCAGACAAGAAGGAAGAAAACCAAGAGAAAGTAATGTCATAAGAATAGGAGATTTATTTGAAAGAAAATGCTTTGTAAAGTTTAAAGGGATATTATTACCATGTTTATGTCAAGAGATCAAAAAGTCATTGAGTAGGGATTTTTTGGATGATTTATTGGTAGAAGGGGGCAAGTATAGGAATTGTACAGATTGAGTTAATAGAGAAAAATTTCAATCTGAATTATTAGAAGTAATAATGCCCACTTTGATAATTACCATAGAATTAAACTATATAAGTGATGTCTTAGACATTTCTTTTACCCTAGACGTGAATTTTATCAATGGTGTTGCCTCTTTTCCTATATGGACTTTGGTAACTCTCTGTAATTTAGATTCTTAGTTGGATTTTTGGCTTTGATAGGTAAGATCCCTTGCCTGTGGCCATATTTAGTGTGTATATGAGGCAGCACCTCAATCCAAGTCTTTCTGACTCCAAGGCTATTATATCTACTATTCTGTGATGTGCTGCTAACATTTGCTTAATATACAGTAGATATGTTAAGCATTCTTTGAATTGAATTATATAGATGGCCTACGATATCATTAATGTCGATACTCCTTTATTGAGGTACATCTCTTTTGATCCATTCTTCACCTCTCCCCTTTGTGATTCTTGGCCAGGACTTATTAGTTTTCATTGATTTCCAAATAAGGAAGAAATAGCTTCATAAAAGGCAAGTTTTTATCTTATATTATCCTGTTGTTGTTGTTGTTTTAAAAACCTTGCCTTCTATTTTAGAACTGATACTAACTATTAAATCCAAAGTTGAAGAGTGGTAAGGACTAAGAAATTGAGGTTAAGTGACTTGCCCAGAGTCACATAGAAAGGAAGTGTCTGAGATCAAATTTGAACCCAGGATCTCCCATCACCAAGCCTGGCTCTCTATTCAGTTGAGCAATCTAACTGCCCCTATTATTCCATTGTAAGCCATGTCTTTAGTAATGCTTTGGATGAATTGAAAATGGAAACAATTCTAATTCGTCTATCACAGTATATCATCCTGGGGGCAGCTTGATGCCTTCAAAATAGATACTTTGGTAATTGTTTCTTTTTCCTACATTCAGAGTTTAAATATAAAAGAGAAGTAACTCTTTATAAAATGTTGAATTATTCTAAAGTAATGACATAAGAAAGTTGGAAGAGTCTATAATGTTCATTTAATTAGCAGTTGACCCATTACTCATATTTAATAGTAGTTTATATCCATTGGAGAAAGGCTAATGTTATAGGAAGCACAATAATTAGAGAAACTGAAACTACATTAGGGATGCTCATGCTATATATCAGGGCTGTTATTCCAGGTGTTTCAAAGGTCTGAAGTCCAGAGAGACATGACATGACTGAAAGAGCATTATATAGGTTAATCACTAGAGTAGGTTGGAACTTGCAAAGAATCAGGAAGCTATCAATGAGACGAGGAAACTAGAGCCAAGAGAAACTATAGGACTTGCTCTTTGCTGAAATCCTTTAGTTGTGAAGGTCAGGGAAAGGCAGGGTGTTGAAACTAGACTGGTAAGCCAAAATGGTAGATGCATGAATGCCCATGATCATTGGAACAGTACATTTCAGCTCTCCAGAGACCACTACTCCTCTTTTACAAATAAATGTTGTCCCTCAGGTTTGCAACCTCTCCCTGGGGCTAAGCTATCCTGATTGGTGGGGGTACAATATCCAACCCATTATTTTAAGCCAGCCTGCAATCATATTTTATTAGCACCAATCCCAGACATCTTTCAATACATCTCACGTACTTAAATTAGATAATATGGCCTCCAAAAAATGGAGGTCATCCAAAGCTAGTTCACTCAACTCTTCTCAATTCTTTGAAACATCTTCAAAATCTCCCATTCTTTTTAACCTACTTATATCTGAAAAAAAATGTAATACTTATTTCTTGATAAGGTTAATTTTTCCCCTGACCTTGTACCCTTGATTCCATCTCCTTCTGCCTCATTTGCAACCTCTTTCAGAATACTCTCCATTTATATGACATTTGAAAGTTTACAAATTACTTTCCCCCATTAATCATTCATTCTTGGTCTTCTATCTCCATTCTTACTCTCTCTTTTGGTTCCTTTCTATTAAAATGGCCAAATTAGGAGGGATACTCTCAAAAGAAATAAGAATGTGAATGGATTGACATGTAGAACAGGTTCAAAAGATTTCACTTAGACATGTTGAATTTGAACTATCAGCAGACCATCCAGGAGATTTCCAGCAGGGAGTAGAGTTTATTTTTAAAAAATATATTTTATTTTTCCAATTCCATGTAAAACAATTTTTAACATTTATTAAAATTTTTTTGAGTTCCAAATTCTGTCTTACTCTCCCTCTCCCCCACCCTTCATTGAGGAGACAAGCAATTTGATGTAGTTATATTGCATATTACTAATGTTATGAAAGAAAACAGACCAAAAAAAATTATACTTTGCTCTGCATTCAGATTCCATCAGTTCTTTTTTCCTGGAGGTGGATAGTATTTTTTTATCGTGTCTTTCATAATTGTCTTGGATCATTGTATTGCTAAGAAGAACCAAATCATTCATATTCGATCATTATATAATATTGCTATTATTATGTACCCTATATCCTCCTGGTTCTCACTTCACTTTGCATCAGTTTTATGAATGTTTCCAGATTTTTTTGTAACTGTCCTGTTAACAATTATTTCTTAAGGCACAATAGTATAACATTAAAATAATATACCACAGCTCATTCAGCTATTTCCCAATTGATGAGTATACCCTCAATTTCTAATTCTTTGTTGCTACAAAAGAGCTGCTATAAATATTTCTGTGCATATAGGTTCTTTCCCTTTTTAAAAGGTCTCTTTGGGATATAGATTTAGTAGTGGCATTGCTGAGTCAAATGGTATTCATAGTTTTCTAGGCTTTGGGGCATAGTTCCAGGTTGCTCTCCAAAATGGTTAGATCAGTTCACAGCTCCACCAACAGTACTTTAGTGTCCCAGTTTTCTCACATCCCTATCAAGATTTGTCATTTTCCTTTTCAGTCATATTAGCCATTCTGATAGGTACAAAGTAGTACTTCAGAATGGTCTTAATTTGCATTTAAGTGCCAGGGCATTTTTCACATAACGATTGATAATTTTGATTTCTTTGTCTGAAAACTGCATATTCATATTCTTTGAACACTTATCAATTGGAGAATGACTTGGATGCATATAAATTTGAATCAGGTCTTTATACTGTTGAGAAATGAGGCCTTTAACAAAGAAACTTGCTATAATTTTTTCACAGATATGATTAATGATGTATTATTTCCTTCTATCCTCTTCCCACCTATTTTTTCCTCTCTCCTTTTGTCATGTCCCTCCTCAAAACTATTTTGTTTCTGACCAGTTCCCTCCCTTCTATCAGATTTCCACTCTCTTCTTTCAGATTTTCACTCTCTAATGCCCTTCCCAAACTGCTTCTCTGTAGAGTAAGATAGATTTCTATTTTTCTACAGATAGATATATTATTCTTCCTTTGAACCAATTCCTATGAGAATAGGGATCAAACATTGTCCCCATACCCCTATCTTCACCTCCATTATAAAAGTTATTTTGTGCTTCATTTATGGAGTGACATATTCTACCCCATTTTTCCTTTCCCTTCCTTCCTTTGCCCAGTTTATCTCTCTCATCCCTTAATTTTATTTTTTAAGATATCATCCCATCATATCTAACTCAATGCTCATAGCCTATGCATATTCTACCTAACTGCCCTAGTAATGATAAAGTTCTTAGGAGTTATAATTATCTTACCATATAGCAATGTAACCATTTTAAATTATTTAATACCTTATAATTTCTTTTTCCTGTTTAATTTTTTCATATTTCTCTTGGATCTTGTATTTGAAAGTAAGATTTTCTATACAACCCTGGACTTCCCACCAGAAATATATACTTTTCTTTTTCTTTTTATACTCAGTTTCATTGGGAAAGAGATTCTTGCTTGTAATCCTAGCTCTTTTGCTCTATGGGATATCACATTCCAAGCCCTCTGGTCCTCTAATGTAGAAGATGATGAAATTTGTGTTATTCTGACTATGAAGTCATCATATTGAATAGTTTCTTTCTAGATGCTAACACTATTTTCTCTTTGACCTGGGAGCTCTGAAATTTGGCTATAAAAGTCCTGGTTGTTTTTCTGTTGGGATCTCTTTTAGGATATAATTGGTGAACTTTTCCAGTTCCCATTTAGGGAGGTTTCCTTGATAATTTCGTGAAAGATGATGTCTAGGCTCTTTTTAGAAATTATGGCTCTCACATAGTCCAATAATTCTTAAATTATCTCTCCTGATCTATTTTCCATGTCAGTTGTTTTTCTAATGAGATGCTTCACAGTTTCTTCTATACTTATTATTTTGATATTGCTCTATTTTTCCTTGACATCTCATGGACTCATTAGTTTCCACATGTCAAATTCTAATTTTTAAGAAATTATTTTCTTCAGTGAGCTTTTGTATTTCCTTTTCCATTTGACCAATTCTATTTTTTAAGTTCTTTATTCAGTGAAGCTTTGTACATCTTTTTCTATTTGGCCATCTTATTTTTTAAGACCTTCCTATCAGTGGATTTTTGTGCCTCTTTTACCATTGGTCCTATTTTGTTCTTCAAGATGTTATTTTCTTTAGTAGCATTTTTTCCCCACTTACTTTATTAAATTTTTGACTCTTTCCCCGGTAAATTTCTTTCATCATTCTCATTTCTTTCAAAAAATTTTCCTCTATCTCATATTAAAAAAATCTTTTTTGAGTTTTTCCATAATTATTTTTGATCCTGAGATCCACTCACATTTTTCTTTGAGATTTTGAATAAAACTGTTTTGACTTTGTTGTCTTCTGAGTTTTTGCTGATCTTTCTTGTCAGCATAATATCTTTGCATTGTCAAATTCATTTGTTGTTTGCTTATTTTTCTAGTCTATTCATCTTTATCTTTATATTAATATTCAGCTCTGCTTAAGGAGTAGGGAGGTCCTTGTACCAAGTCTTTTTGTGTCATTGTTTTTAGAGCTAATTCTAGAGGGATATGTAAGTTTTCAGCTCTTTCAGGGTGACATGATCTAAGGAGTGCTGTCTTGGTCTATGCTATGATCTGTGAGTAATGAATGAAAAGCAATTTTTTCTGCCCTGGAACTGAAATGAGGGTCCCAGCTCCTATAGAGCTACAAACCCTTATAGTATACTAGTGTTCTTCATTTCCCTGGAATTGTGACCTGAAACTATATATGGACAGTATAACAGAGTCTTGAACCCAGTGGCAACAAGGGGTTCTTTGTAATTTCCTTCTGACCAGTTGTCTGACCCCTTTACTATCTATGGGCTGAAAGATCCAGAAGCTTCCATCATGGATTTAGTTGTCTCAAAGCCTGCTGCTGCCTTACTGGGATGAAGGCTCTGATGGACTGTGCTCTACTCTCATTGCAGTGAGATTGAAATTTCCTGCTGACTTTCTAAATTGTGTTTGGATGGGAAATTATTTCATCTTATTCCCTTGATTGGATCTGCCATTCTGGAATTCATTTTGAGACATTATTTTAAAGTTCTTTGAAGGGGGAATTTGGCACATCTCAGGTGAGTCCTTGCCTTTATTGAGCCATCTTGGCTCTGCCCCAGGGAGAGTTCATAAATATAGAACTAGAGTTCAAGGGGAGATTGGAGCAAGATATAAGGTCTGGAAGTCATATACTTAGAGGAGTATGTTAAACTCAATGCGAAAGGATGAGATCACCAAGAGAGAGCATATAGAACAAAGAGGCTTCAGAACAGAGCCTTGGGGAACATTCACACATATAGAAAAGACGTATGATCCATTAGCAAAAGAGCCTAAAAAGGAATCAGGAAGGAAGAAGGAGAACTAGGAAAAAGCAGTATAAAGAAAGTGAAAGTAGTAGAAATTTTCCAGGAGGAAGTGATAGTCAGTAGTTTCAAAAGCTGCACAAAGAAGTGAGGATAAGGATGGTTGGAAGGCTTTGGGATTCAGCAAAAAAAAAAAAAATTGAAAAAATGATGAAAGAAATGGTGCTTTAAGTCAGATTACAAGGCTTTGTAAATGAAGGAAAATGAAGAGGAATGAATAAGTATGAACAATTCTTTCTCAGAATTTATTACCAATAGGCAAGAGAGATATAGGGAGAAAGCTTGAGGTAAGAACAAGGTAGAGAGAAGTTTGTATTTTGTTTATTATGTTTATGAGTACCACCTAATAAGTCATTAGTTAGAGTTGTTTTGAAGATGCATTATTGAGACAATGATGGAAGAGGGATATTCTGGAAGAAGATGACATAATTAGCCGTGATGTGGATAAATATCTCATAATTTTCTGAGACTGAAGCAATGGAGGAAAAAAAGGGGAAAACATTTTTTAATGTGATAAAAGAAAGAGGCTGTTGAAGAGGGGGTGGTTCTGGGTTTGGGAAGGTTTACAGCAGCTTTTATGGAGAATACAACAGAATCAATGAGAAAATAATTGAAGGTGGATAGATGTGTGGTACAGTGTGGATAGAGTGTCAGACCTGGAGACAGGAAGACTCATTTTCCTGAGTTCAAATCTGGCCTCAGATACATCTCACAGTGTGATCCTGGGCAAGTCACTTAAGCCCAGTTCTTTTTTCCTTATAATAAATACAAAGCATTGATTCTAAGATGAAAATAAGAGTTTAAAAAAAGAGCATGAGTGGAGCAGGCAGATATTAGGAGGTACTCTTCATTGAAAATAAAGAGACTAGTAGAAATTTACAGATATAGAGACAAAAAAACCTGACTTTTTCGATCATTGTACAATATTGCTGTTACTAGGTGGAAATAGGATGGGGGGAAATAATACATAGTTTACTTTTAACTCACAAAAATGATTCTTAAAAATATATATATTTCTACACAGTGAAATAATACCCAGCCAACCTTCTTGGAAGATTCAAAATAATGGTTAGGGAGCAGCTAGGGGACTCAGTAGATTGAGAGCTAGGGCTAGAGATGGGAGGTCCTGGGTTCACATCTTACCTCAGATATTTCCTAACTGTGTGACCCAGGGCAAGTCACTTAACCCCCAGTGCGTTAGCCCTTACTGCTCTTTGGCATTAGAACCAATACAAAGTATTCATTCTAAGACAGATGGTAAGAGTTTTAAAAAATTGTGTCTTAACTTGGGATGATCAGTTAAAATGTGATAGTTCCTGGGCTGAGTGTCTGATCTCAGACTTCTTTATCTCCAAATGGTTCTGAAGCTTTCACATTTTGGTCAGACCAGGATCATCTGTGACCGACAGTTCAAAAATACAATGGTGTGTTGTGTCTAGTCAATGTCATGCTGGAGAATATTAAATCAATAAGAATGCTATCAGAACTGAAAATCAAATGCAAAGTAATTCCTTTGGCTTCCCAGATAATGACATTTGCTCTCTTGATGAATTACTAATGTGTTCTTGGACAGAAGAACCACTAGAACAACTAAGACAAGGATATAAATTGAAAGGATGAAAGAGAAATGCTTTGTTGCATAGACAAATGTCCTTCACTGAACAGTAAAATGCTCTCAGTTTAGAATCCTTATCTATTCAACTCTGTTCTCCAAACTCAAGTGAATTTCTTTCTATAAATCCAAATAACAATCTATGATATCCAGAGGAGTGTGCTGATATTTGGACCCAAATAGCTATATGTTTTTGTACCATGCTGACAAAGTCTTTCTCTCTCAAAATGTGTACTTCAAGTAGATAATAGTGGCCTTGAGATTGAAATCACAACATACTTTTATGAAAAGGATAGAAGTGGCTTAAAATAACAGTATGATTTTTAAAAAATCACATCACTAAAAGAAAATATTTTGGAAAATTTAAGTTCTGTCTTTTAGTTTTGAGGAAATTCAGAATCATACACATATAAATAGATTAAGCTGTTTCATATTAGTATGCTCATAGTCACCTAGGTAGATCTGAAATGTATTATTATTACTACTATTCCTAATAAAATTTATAGAGCACTTCGAGTTTTGAAAAGCCCTATACATTCTTTCATTTGAAGAGAGGTGCTATTATCTCCTTTTTGCAGAAGAGGAAACTGAAGTTGAAAGTGGTTGAGTGATTTCTCAAGAGTCATACAGCTAGTTAGTATTTAAGGTAAAATTTGAACTTGGGTCTTTTTGACTACAACTCCAAGATGCCATGTATATTATAAATGGAGTTTCCAGATGAATTGAAATGGAAAAGATTTGCGTTTGACTCTCAGTTGTATTACTGGCTCAGCTTCTCTAAGTTTTAGTTTCCTCATTTGTAAAATAGAGATTCTATCATTTACACAGCAATATCTCTCAGGCTTTTGATATGAGGAAATCTTAAACAGTTTAAATGTCACTTGCTGTCTCTGGGTCTCAGTTTTCTCATCTTCGAAATGGAAGCTGAACCTCCCATGGGTCTTTGAGCTTTATGCCACCCACAGACCCAAGGTTCTGTGATTCTTGCCTACATTTTTGTGTATGTTCTCACAGTGGAGCTATTCAATAGTCAGGAGTCCTAGTTTTTGTTTTCTTTTTCTTTTAATATTTATTTGTCTTGAGAAGCACTATTGCTTAGTAAGTAGAGAGTTTGTCTTAAAGTGAGAAAGAGCAAAATTTGAGTCTTATCTCTGACATTTACTAGTTGGGTAATCACAGACAAATCATTGAAGCTATCTGAACCTTACTTTCCTCATCAGTTAAATGGTAATAGTAATATCTACTCATCATGTCGCCATAAGGGTCAAATGAGATTATGTCTGCAAAATATGATAAAGCTAAGGTGCTACATAAATATGGGCTCTTCTTTCATGGCTACTCAGGGGCCATTCAGATTGTCCATCTGTTATTGTTCATTCTCACTTCATGCCTGGCTCACCTCATTTCCTGATCACACATTTACCTGATAATTTCTTTTAATGTACTTTTTTTGTTTGTGCTTTTCTTTTTTTCTGGATGTTGGTACAATTTTTAATAATCCTTTTCTGACAGTCCTTTTCAGATCCATGTTCTCTCCCTCCTTCCCTCCTCTCCACACTCCCTGAGAAAGCACAATCTGATATAGGTTATAAATGTGCTATTATGCAATATATACTTCCATGTTCATCATGTTGTGAATGAAGACATATTGCTTAGACAAGAAAAAATACTCATGAAGGAGAAAAAATGAAAAATGGTTTGCCTCAATCTACATTCAAATTCCATCAGTCCCTTCTGTGGTGTTGGATAGCTTTTTTCATCCCGAGTCTTTTGGAGTTGTCTTGGATCTTTACGTTGCTCATAAAAGTTGAGTTATTCACAGTTGAACCTCATGTGTTTTTGCTGTTACTATGTTTAACATTCTCCTGGTTCTGCTTAATGTACTTTTCTAAACATGGACCATTATTAGTCTATAGGATAAGCAACAGTCTTCTTACACTTTCTGTTTATATCTCCATGTTCCTTTGTGTTACTGAAATCCTTTATTCTTCAGTAAATTTTCTATCTCATAACTTATAGTTTAGGAATGATAGTGTTTAAAAAGTGGGCTTTTTATTTTTTGATGTCAAAGTGAAAATCATTGAATATATTCCCCCAAAGAAAAGCACAATGTATTGGAAGTAGTGTAAGATTTGAAAATAGAATGTCTGTTTGACTTGCATTCTGATAGTTCCTCCCTGTGTCACCACAGACAAGTACGTAATACTCACTGCACTGTGGGAAATGATGGAATCGAACTTTGTTGTTCAGTCATTTTCAGACATTTCTGATTCTTTGTGACTCCATTTGGGGGTTTTCTTGGCAAAGAATTGGAATGGTTTACATTTCCTTCTCCAGGTCATTTTACAGATGAGGAAACTGAGGCAAACAGGGTTAAGTGACTTGTTCAGGGTAACATTACTAGAGAGCCTGGATTTGAATTTAGGAAGCTGAATCTTCTTAACTCCAGATCTGAAACTCTATCCACTGTGCTAACTAATTGCCTTAATCTGGAAAGAAGTATGGAGAACTGGATTATTGTTTTCAATTATTTGTAGGTCTGCCATTCATTAAAGGGATTAGATTTGTTCTGTTTTACTTCAGTGGACTTCATTAGGGGAAATGGGTTGAAGTAGCAAAGAGAGCAATTAGGTGGCATAATAGGAAGGCTGCTCCTAGAGTCAGGAAGATTCATTTTCATGAATTCTAATCTGGATTCTGACAGCTACCAGCTGTGTGACCCTGGACAAATCACTTAACCTGTTTGCCTTAGCTTTCTCATTTTTAAAATGAACTGGAGAAAGAAATGACAAACCACTCCATTATCCAAGAAATCCCCAAATGGTCATAGTCAAACATGACAAATGGCCAAACAACAATAAAAGTAAAGAAATGGGTTTAGGTGGCACAGTGCATAGAGTGCTAGACCTAGGGACAGAAAGTCTTGAATTCGAATCCTCCTCTGGCATTCACTAGCTCTATGATCTGAGGTGAGTTGCTTAATTCCATATTGCTTCAATTTCATTATCTGTAAAATGGGAACAATAATAGCACCTATTTCCCAGGTTTGTTGTGAAGATTACACAACTGCCTACAGTGATGTGTTCCCCTTTTTTTCAGGATCTTCAGGAAAAGACTAGGTGACCATTTGTTGCTAAGGTGATATCTCTTCAGTTAAGGGTTGATGAGACAGCTTCTAAAGCTCTTTTCCATCATGAGATTCTGTGATTCTTGGATTGGGCTATTTTTTAAAAATTTCAATTCATTTCTTTATTTGTTTATTGCTTTGAAATACCAAGGTAACTCCCTCCTTCCTTCCTCTCCTCCCTTTAGAGATGATATCATTTGAGAAAAAGATATTCTTATATATACAACTATATCTGGGCTTGTTTCTATTTATCAGTTCTTTCTCCAGAGGTGGACATATACAAGCCATTCTTCAAACAATATTTCCATTACTTTGTATAATATTCTTTTAGTTCTGCTCATTTCACTCTTCATTATTTCATGGAGGTCTATTACGTTTATAATTGAGTTTAGTTAATTGTAAAAATATTCAAGTGCATTTTAAATCTGCCACAACTTTGTTTCCTCTTCCCAATTTACAACTTAAAAAGGGAAAAGAAATGTGTCTTTGTACCAAAGGATCAAAAAGGAAAAGGGTTTGTTTAAGAGGAAATAACTATTTGGAATAAGAAGTTACACTATGTCACTATGTCATACCCAGGGAAAGTAAGCTTTTGATTACTTAGAGGTAAGGTTGCCAGAGGGCTTCTGATTTAAATTTGTAAGCCTTGCTAAGAGCCTGAAGGATTTTAGTGAAAATCCGGTTGTTTTGTAAACTCTGCTTTAAAAAACACACAAAGTATTCCCCTTTACCCTCTATTTTCCCTTACCCTCTTGCACAATTTACTTTATAGGTAGTATACTTCCTACTATAGATTCTCAGATCTGTATTTGTTCAAGTCTTGGTCCTTGTTACCTCAGTTTGATCGCCCCGCTCTTAGAATGAAAAATAAATTGTGGAAAAGGAAAACTGCCTTGCCTTAAACAATACGTCTGCTAGAAAGATAGTTAATACCTTTTCCTGCCTACTCAATTATATAAACTCTCCCCCTTCACATTCTTGTATTGGAAAATGGCTTTCAAGAATAGGTCTCTGACCAAGAACCTTTCTGCAATTGACAAGTGGTTTAAGGATGAACAAAAAATACTTTAAGAAATGGTAACTTATAAAGGACCATTTGAAAACATACTCCACACCACTACTAATAAAAGAAAGGTACATTAAAATAAATACAAGACTTCACCTCTTGCCATTGGCAAACAATGACAAAAAACACTAAATAATATTGGAAGGGTTATGAAAGTCAAAATCCTTAATATGCTTTTTTTTGGTAGAGCTGTGGAATGGTACAAACATTCTGTGTATCAATTTGGAATTGCATGAGCAAAATCTCCCAATATTCTTTATCCTTTGACCTAGTGATCTCATTATATTGTGCACATCTTATGTTTGTAAAGGGCTTAAAGATTTATAAAGCAATTGTTATACATTATTTATTAATCTTTATCCACAAGAGTAGGGAGGGCAAATGTATTTATTATCTTCATTTATAAACAGGGGAAGAGTTTCAGAAAGAAACTTGTTTACTTAAAGTCACACTGCTAATGAATGTTAGACCTAGAACTTTGATCTGGGTCTCCTTGGCTTTGAGACCAATACAGATATCTCTTCCAAGGTGCCACTTTCCTCGTAGTGCTGTCATGGATCAGCATAAGAAATTAAATGGGAAGTTTTTGACAGTCTTGTGGAAGCCACAAACATCAAATGAAGACCAGTAGATGACAGAAGTTTAGAAGGTCAGAAATGCATAAATAGATGTATAATATCATATAACATTTTATCTTTTAATACCATAAATATGTGTAATTTCCTTTTTAAAGTTAAAATAAGTAAAAAAGTTAGTTTTCAAAAAAGAACATGAAGCCTGGCAGATAACCCACAAAGGCTAGATATGTAGATATCTTAACATTGACGTGCCTATAGCTTAAGACCAAACACTTAACCCAAATTTTACAATAAGGTACTGTAAATACTCCATAAAAGAAAAAGAAAAAATTCAGATTTCTTCCCTGTTACAAAGAGAGGACTAAAAAAATTTACTCAGATTTTCCAGATCATGGGGATGCCATGCCCTTAACCTCCATAATGTGGAAGGGATACCTGTGTATAATTCTGCTTTACCAATAACCGGAGACTAGGATGTCATCAGTTTAGGCAAACAGAAGCTCCTCCCTCTGTCAATCCAAGTGTCAGCTCATCTATGAATTGGTAGGTACAGTTAAGGGAGTTATCTAAAACAGTTTGAATTTTTATACAAGCTGCTTATTGTAGCAGATGGGAACCTGGATTTAGAGTCAGAGACACTTGGGTTTGAATCCCGCCACATATATTCTGTTACCTTAGGTTTTCTCTTTAACCAATCTATGCCTCAGTTTCCTCATCTGCAAAAGGAAGAGGATGAATTTGATGGCAGCTCAAGTAACTCCTAGATTTAAATCTATTTTGTTACAGTGACATAATCTGATCAGGTAATTCCACAGTTAGCAAGTGTCAATGACAAGATGTGAAGGCACATTTTCCTGATGTCAAGTCCAGTCTATTATTTTACGAAAATCAATAAACTGATCTTATGTGTATATGTTATATATATGTCGATGTATATATGTATGTATTCTCGATACTCATTATTTAAATAATGTCTACAAAACATCCATATATCACTTTTTTAAAACCTAAGAATTTCTTCATCTAAAGAACTATGTTGGTACAGTTGATGGCATTGAAATGTACACCTTGTAGTTATCTCTAAATTAATTTCTAGGTTGTGCTTTATTAAGAATTAAATCCACCATTTCTGTAAACAGAAATTATTTCCCCTCCCCAAAACTATGAACTCATTACATTGGGATCTTTTGGGGAGTTAAAATGAGTTTACATGCATCAGTTAACAAAGTAGAATGAAAATTGTTGTGTTTTTTTTAAACTTTGAGCTATTCTTCTTCCCTCTAATACATTAGTTTATCAATTCAATCACTTTCAAGATTTTGAAAAGTAGTTTTGACTATTTAATTTCCCTTCCTCCCCATCTATTTCTTCAATTGTTCTGAAATTCTGCACACGAGATATTTGGTATTTTGTCTTCACATCTGCTACTTTGCACAAACCGGCATTACTTTTTTTGAAATTAAAAAAAAAAAACTAAACAAAAGAAAACTTTCCCCTTCAATTCAAGCACTACCATTATGACCAATATTATCAAAGCTTAAAAAAAAATTCCATCCAAAGTTTTCTTTTTATCTTTTTCTACTGAGTTGTTGTTTCTAATGATCTATTATTTCTGTCATCTCTTGCATTGTCTTGGGAAGGAGGAGAGACTTTTTCCCCCTTTCTTCTAAATTTTTGAAGAAGTATCTTAAAAAATTAAACCTATAAGACTCATTTATTACCTTCTTTTGAGGAAGGTAATAGGTGAAGATTCATTAGTAGAGTGGAAAAAAACTGGAGGAACTAGGTCCAAATCTTACTCCCCATTTGACTGTAGATAAGTCACTACCTCTTTTGGCTTCTGTTCCCCCATCTATAAAATGAAGGGATAAGACTTAGATGTCTTTAAAATCGATGATCCTTCGTGGGTTAGGCAGGGTGCCCAGTCCTGGAGGCTTCCCTCTGTCAAAGGGAGACTTGGTAGAGCTCATGTGTAATCCTCCTACCCCACAAAAAGGGAACCTACAGCTGGTGTCAGAGCTGTTTACTGATAAGATTTTATCACTTTTGCTTCTGATCCTGATAGAACTGTAGCAAGGCAGGCAGTAAATAAGATGGATTTATTACGGACTGGCTGCCTTTGCTAACAGTGTCTGCTCAGAGAGGTAGAAAAAGGCAAGGGAAGGGAATGATCTTTTTTTACCACCTTAGATTTCAGTAATTCACTAGATTTGGCGACTGGGGCCAGGGAAGGAGGCAGATGGAGAAGGATCCAAGGAATTTATCTGTACAGAAGTTCATTTGCAACAATGAATGACAAACAATGAATGAATGAATGTTTCTTGAACAATCAGCTTAATCAGAATAGATGACTACAAATCCAAGGGCTGATAAATGATCATGAGGGCATCTGTGTCTCATGTATCAAGACCCTTAAGCAAACCCTGCTTTGTACAGTACTTGTGGATTAATTGGGCATGCATAATTTACTCCTGCAGTTTACATAAGTGTAAGTATTTTTCTCATTCTAGGAAATAAGCATCTTAGCTACAAGAAGAAAAATCAGAATATTATTTCACGGTAAAGTAAGCCATCACCCCAGTCCCCGTTATTTAGAAGAAGAAAAAAAAAGTGGGGGGAGGAAAGATGCTTACTCCTAACCACTGTTGCTTGAGTTTTTAAATTGAAATAATTTTTCAGGTTTAATTTGTTTTTCACCCTTTATGCATTCCTTTCATTTGGCATTTCATTAACTGCCTGATTTTTACCATTGCTGAGAAAGAGGCCACTTTCCTATTTTCTTGCTCTAAGTCCGGGATGATTGTATTTGTGTTTCCAGGAGAATTTGAAATTAGAATAATTTTTGCTTTCATAACAATTTTTATAAATTCAAACATAATTTATTACAGGGAGGTTTAATAGTACTTTTTAAAAACTGCATGTAGTCATATTTGGAAGTATTTTATAAGAATACTTTCTTTGGATTCTATTTGTCAGTCAACAGCAGGGTAGGAAAAAGTTTGGTGACCCTGAAATTTGTTTCTTGCAAAAACTATTTGTTTGTTATTAGGCAATTGTCAACTCTTAGTCAGAGGCAACTAGGTGGCATGGTGGACAGAGTACTAGACCTGTAGTCAGGAAGACTCATCTTCTGGAAATTCAGATCTGGGCTTTAGACCCTTACTACCTGTGTGACTCTGAGCAAGTCACTTAGCCCTGTTTTCCTCGGTTTCCTCAGCTGTTAAATGAGCTAGAGAAGGAAATGGCAAACCATTCCAGTATGTGCCAAGAAAACCCCAAATGGGGTTACAGAGTGTCAGAACATAACTGAAAAGACTGAACAACAAAAGTTTGCAGATGAGAAGGGAGTTCAGACAGTGTGGCAGTGGTGGATGGAAAAAGATGCATCAGGGATGGCTTGTAGGGCAATTTGGTTGGACTGTCGAATGCAGGAAGGGTTTCATGTGTAATTAGTCTGGAAAGTTAGACTAGAGCTAGGCTGAGAAATTTATATTTTATTTTAGAGGCAATAGAGAGCCACTGGAGATTTATGGGCAGGGGGAAAGCATCATTTGAGACATCAACTGATGGGAAGCCATCCTTGAGTCTCAGTAGTGTGGATTTTAAAATTAATATTCAACATCTCCAAAGTATAATATTTATAAAGATTTATTAATATTTAGCTAGAGAACTAGAGAACACAGGAAACGTTCCCCACCCACCTCATGTGAAGCCATAGTGTGTACTCTACGTGCAGAACCACTTTCACTATGAAACTAACTCCTCTTTGAAACATTATTTTGCCCAAACTCTGCATTTTGGAGGCCCCAGTTAATGACATGAAGCAAAATGTGACCGAATTAAACTGAAATGACTTTCCTGTCTTCCTTCCTTTCCCCAGACTAATTCTCTATCCAATTTGCTGATGCCAGAAATTCTATAATTTGTCTTTAATTCCCTTAAAGAATTGTCATCTGCGAAATAAGACATCAAGTTATAGAAGTCATTTACATCTTACTGTGAGTTTGTTAGTATTTTTCTCGCTTTCAGATTTTAGTAGGGGAAAAGAAAAAGAGGGACAAAGAAATCTTGAAAAAAAACTTGATGCTTCTTGTGAGGAAAGAGTAATGAAGGGATGCATTGGCCAGCAGTGGGGTAGACTGGAAGTCAAGACAAATTAGGACTAATAATAGATGATTTTGCCTAGAGCCACTTCTGTACTTATGCATTAATAATTGATGATGCTTTAAATGTTTCAGAAATTATTATAATGAGATATACTTTGTGCAGCCTCAAGTTTTATTTTTCATTCAATAGCCATTAATGCTTTTGTCTTTGGGGTTCAAAGGGTTAATGAGACTTTTACTGCTATAGGAAAATATGACTGACTGTTGGTTCACATAATTGATGTATTCCTCAAAAATTATGGCTAGGTTGAATTTTTATAATAAAATTGTACCTCATTTTGATTTATGTGATTATTTCAGAAGTTCTTTATCTTCATTTCTGATATATCTTCAATTGTACGTCTTTGCTGCTACTTAAGTTTTAAATGACCCTAGTACAAAGAGAAAGTCATTTTGGCATGATGGATGGATGAAAGGATTCAAGAAGACCTGGCTTCAGATTTTTACTTTACTTACTAGTTTTGTGACTTTGAGTAAGTCAAGTCAGTTTCTCAGGGCTTCTGTTTTCTAATGTGTAAAATGTGTATAATACCCATAGTGACTGTCTCCAAATTGTCATGAGGATCAAATGAGAAATATTATAAAACACTTTATAAACTTTAATGGGCTATATTTGGTAGTTTTTAAAATAGAGGAAGGAAATATTTAAAGAATTCCTTCAAAGTATCTTTTCTTAATATAAACCTAGATTTATTTACTAGATTTGGTATGGCTCATAAGATATACATATGTAAGGGGCAACCACAGTAAGAAACTAACCATCTTAGACTGACTCTCTCCTCCTCCTCCTCCTCCTCCTCCTCCTCCTCCTCCTCCTCCT
>NC_058133.1:456458178-456529701 GCF_016433145.1 Gracilinanus agilis
GAGGAGGAGGAGGAAGAGAAGGAGAAGGAGAAGGAGAAGGAGAAGGAGAAGGAGAAGAAGAAGACACAACAACAACAACAACAACAACAACAACAACAACAGCAACAACAACAGCAACAACAACAGCAACAACAGCAGCAACAACAGCAACAACAGCAACAACAGACTCGTTTCACCCAAAATGAAATAGCTCATGGTTAGCTGGGGAATTTGTGGCATCCTTTGGGACCAAGAGAAAGTAGTTGACAGTCTCTCTGATCCTACCCTCATTTATGTGAAATGGGTTTTGAGTGGTTTGACATTTCCTTCTCGAGCTCATTTCACAGATGAAGAAACCAAGACCAACATGATTAATTAATTGACTTTCCCATGATCACGTAACTAATAAATATCTGAGGTCTGATTTGAACTGAGCTCCTCTTGAGTCTAAGGCTGGTGCTCTATCCACCACACCAACCAATTCACTGACTCTCCATGAATTACCTGCCCTGTATACTTAGGCAGATATTTTAATAATAAATTGTATCCGAGAACCATCACTCCTCATTTTCTCTCACGTCATAATGGCTTGTCTGATATTCTGTAATTTGGGGGGACTGGAAAAGTTGTTTTCTTCTTTTATTTCGGCTTCTTTGTCCTTTTTGTTCTCCTCTGACATTGATAGGTGTTATTTCCTTCTGCAAACAAAGAAATGAATGCCCTGCACTGGATAAACATTTGTGTCGGGCTTCCCTCCTGAAATTAGTATTCTTCTACACGGGTTAAAGCCTTCGCACCGCCTCTGACTCCCTAACTATGACAAGTGAGGAGCAGAATTGTGTATAGTGAACAACGTATCAGTTGGGGCTGATTAGATTAATTACTATTCAGGTCAGTGCTTAGATTAATTATTTTGTTTGTATAGTATGTTCGTTAAGTGGTTGCCTGATTGCTGTTCAGAAGATTGATTACTTGTTACATTTACCTTGTGGTTTCTGTGGGGAAAACATCTTTTAGGATTCATCACTTCCAAAGCCCAGGGGGTTCGGTTGACATAAGAAGGCTCCGATACCAAGCAGAAATACAACAGGCTATGTACGATGCATTCCTAAAATAAATTACTAAATAAATCAGCACCGACCTTATAGATAGAATAGCCATCAGATCTCTTTAGCCTTAGCGAGGAAAAATGGATGGCAAAATGGAATTTTATGTGAATCGTACAGGGTGAGACAAAGAAAAAAAAATACGGATGAAAAAAATCCAGGGAAATGAGGAAAACTTCATGGTTTGTCATGGAAAGAATGTTGGACTGAGAATCTGCAGACATGATTCTAGTCTCTGCGGCTTACTAACTGCAGGATGGAGCAAGTCACTCCGTCTTTATGAATGTTGCTGGTAAAAAGAAATGGCTAAAATAGATGTTCTCTTGGGTTTCTTTTAGCTCTTACATTCTCTGATTTTTATTTTATTTATTTGTTGTTTTTTGGCAATGGGGGTCAAGTGACTAACCCAGGGTCACACAGCTGGGAAGTATCTGAGGCCAGATTTGAACCTAGGACCTCCCATCTCTAGACATGGCTCTCAATCCACTGAGCTACCCAGATGCCCCCACATTCTCTGATTTTAAGGGAGACAGCTGAGTGCCTCAGTGGATTGAGTGCTGGGCCTGGAACTAGGAAGTTCTGAGGTTAAATCTAGCCTTAGACCCTTTCTGGATATGTGATCTTGGACAAGTCACCTAAGTTTGTTTGCCTCTGTTTTCTCATCTGTCAAATGAGCTTGAGAAGGAAATGGTAAACCACTCTAACATCTTTGCCAAGAAAATCCCCAAAGGAGTCACTGAGAAGTGGATGTGACTGAAACAACTCAACAACCAAAGCACTGACTCCTTTTGTCAATAAGATTTCAGAAAGATGGAGTGGACAAGTCATGTAACCTGTGAATATCCAACAAAAGGATCCATTGGATCCACTGGAGAAGGAAATGGCAAACTACTCTAGTATTGTTGCCAAGAAAATCCTATGCATAGGTAAAGTCCATGAACGACTAAACAATAACAAAGCTCTTACATCCTCTGACTCTAAGGATGCTCCAAACTTTTCTTTGGAAAGCTAGGTGGTGTGATGAATGGAGAACTGGGCTTGCATTGAATTCAAATCTGGCCTCGGGCACAGTAGCTGTGGGACCCTGAGTAAGTCACTTGACCCTGTTTGCCTCAGTTTTTCATCTGTAAAGTGAGCTAGAGAAGGAAATGGTGACCTACTCCAGCATTTGTCAAGAAAATGGGATCACATCACTCTATTGCCAATATGAATAACATGGAAATAGGTTTTGAACAATGATACACGTATAACCCAGTGGAACTGCTTGTCAGCTCCAGGAGTGGGGAGAGAAAAGAGGAAATCATGAATCATGTAACCATGGGAAAAAAATTCTAAATAAATAAATAAATTGTATAAATGGAGATCTGAACCTTGAACTTCATCTCCCTATAAGTTCCTTAGTATTTTCCAAAATTCCCTTTTATCTCTCCTGAGCCTCCACATTTGCGTGGTCACATTATTGTTTTATAAGTTCTGTAGCTCTTCCCTCTTCCTCTCTCTTCTCCATGAGCGTGATCTGGGAGCCTTGCCTTTACTCTAGCCTTTTGTTTTAATATTATTATTAAACATAATAATTAGAGTATGGAATATAAATTTTTAAAATCCACAAAATGGAGGAAAAAAATAAAATGGCATCACAAAGATTTTGACATGAACAAAATAACTTCTCTCATATGCTCATCTAGTGAAAATGTTGCCTTGTGGACTTTTTATTGCTGTTGTTAGTCATGCTGATATCCAAGATGGAAAAATCCTTTCAAGATCAGTCAGCCAAAAAGGTATTTATAAAGTCCCTGCTATGTGCCATGCAGGGTGATCCATGCTAAGATTATCCAGTCCAGCTCCATTTTACAGATGGGGAAACTAAGCCCCAGGGAGGCATGACGACTTGCCCAAGATCATGAAGCCAGGATTCCAACCAGGGACCTTCCACTAGATTCTGTTTGTTTTTCATTTCTTTTTTGTCTTGTACTATATCTGTCTCTCTTAGCTGACTGCTTAATGGCAATCTCTTTGTCCACTCTCACTGTTGGCACTATCTGATTCCAACTTCTCTGTGGGACTTGCTTTCTCCCAAACAATCCATATTAGAACTCCCTCTTGGTTCTTTTCTCACAGGAATCTATGTGGGTAAGGGTCCCAGAGTAAAGCATTATCTGCTGTATTCAAGGGGTGACTGCAGGCGCTCAGAAAGGATTTACTCTAGATAATAGGATTTCATTGCAATGAGAGATTGTAAAGAATTAAATAGAAATGTACTTAAAAAGAGAATCAAGGGGGTTTGTGGATTAACAGTAGGACAGCCTTTTGTTTTAATAGAATGCTTTCCGAAGCTACTCAGTTTGAATAAAATAATAGTAGTAATATAGCTGAGACTTGTGTGTGTGTCCCATACTTGAATGTGACTTTGAAATATTCCAGCATGTTAAGAACTATTCAGGTGACCATCAATTTCCTAGAATCCTGATGGAATACTCTCTTTTCAACCAATGAATAACACATCTCCGTTGGAGCATTTTTCTCACATCAATTCTATATATTGGAAGTTTTGTTGTCTCCATTTTACGAATATAACTCAGATTCAGGGAAGTATCTGACCTGTCCATCTTTGGTCACATATGTTGGTGGTGTGATTCAATGTAAGTCTGCTGGCTCTGTTTAGCTCTTTTCCCACTGTAGCATTGTACATTTTTAAAAGACCCAGGTAGCTGAAAAATATGAGCCAACTGATCAATAATTGCAGAAGTTTCCTGAAAATAGGAAATTAAAAATAAAATAACTGCATCAAGATAAGTTCTAGGAGATCAAACAAGTTATGCAATTTTAATACTCCAAGGGGGAAAAAATGGAAAGAATGGGAACTTGCCTTTAAGGAATAGAACTTCCCTCTTTGCTTTTGCTAAATAAATAAGAAATGATTATTTGAAAAACTTTAACTTCTTGATACAACTTAAAGTAAATTTTCATTCAAGAAACAGAGACCTGAAATACTGAGATATGATCTCGTTGTCTAGCTGTTTGGACAGAGATGGAAATGGCCCGGATCGGGTGTTTGATTCTATTGCTCAGGACTTGTGTTTTTTCATCAAGAGGGGAAGTTATAGTCCTAATGTCAATATGAATTAAAAGCGAATTGCCCATAGGTTTTTTCCTGCTGGCACCAAAAAGGCATCTTTATGGTGACCCGAGCTTTTTCTTCCATGCAACATAATCCAGTGAGGCTGAAGAAAGCGTAGCACATTTTAGGAAGTCCAGAAGTGGGCTTTCTTTGAATTAACAGTTCATCGACAAACCTTTATGGAGTGCCTTCTGTTTGCTAGGTTTTAAGGATACAAATACAGAAAAGAAGAAGCAATCCTCACTCACAAGGAGCTCATGATGTAAGGGAGAAGTGAGGGAGTTAAAGGGTAGATGATGAATATGTGAAAGGGAGCTGGGAAGCATATTTATGTCTTTTGTACAGTGCTGCTCATAGCTTGCCAAAATGAATAGAATCGTGTCTATAAAATCAGAATCCATGGCATAAAAGGGATTTTGAATGACAGCAGGGATTCCGAAAGGCAAAGGTGAGGACAGTATATAGTCCAGGTATGGGGAATAGACTGCTTTCCTACTAAAATGCTTAGACAAGGAAAAAGGGGAATGGCTTCTGTTTCCTCAGCCAAAATATTCTCAGGACCTTGGTAATTATACTCTCCTTTTCCTCTGAGGCTTAGGTGTCAGACAAAGTCTATTTGTGTGGAAACTAGAAAGAAATTGATTCTTTAAAAACCTTTTTTTTTTTTTTTTTTTTTTGTCATCAACTGCCCCCTTCCCTCCACCTCCTCAGTGCCTGCTGAAATTTTGGTTCGCTAGGGAATTCTTACACCTGAAGTATAGCCAGACTTAGCAGACAAAAACAAACCCTCCTTCAGTGTTGAAGGGCTCTTATTATGGAAAGTTGGGCAGACATTGTCAAGGGAGGAGAGTGTCAAATAAAGTATCTTTTTGTGTTCTTTGAAAAATCTTAGCTCAACATTTGGTCTCCAGATCATGAGAACTGAACCGTATTCTTCCCAATCTTGTACAACCACTCTGTACATGCCCTATAAAAATTCCAGAATCACAGAATTTAAAAGTTGGAAGGAGACAAACCATTTTGCCACCTCTTTGGAATACTAACAAGTGGAAAATTTGAGGGGCTGGGAAGCCTACCATTTCCTTAGGTAGCTCGTCTCATTGTGGGTTATGTTTAGCTGTTACATTTATTTTTTAGTCTCTGGAAGGAAAACACACATTATGGTAATTGCTTCTGAAAGTGTAATGCCCAGAGCACCCACACACAAGAAAGCTACACCGGTTTTGAGGTGTTCTGTGAATCAACATTCATTCTAAACTATTGTTCTTGAACCATAAATATATATATTTTATTTTTGCTTTTACCAGGCAACTAGCAGACACATTAGTTGAAGGCAAAAGACATTTCATCAGACAGCAGAGTAAGACCCAGAGATTTAATGACTTCCACAGATTTCTATAGATATTAAGTGGCAAAGTTATGATTTAAATCCATATGTTACAACTCTAACTCTTATGTTGACCATCCTTATTCTTGGAAATGAGAGGACTAAGTAGGTATATAAAGGAATTTACAAGCGTTAAACACTTTGTCTATGCAATTAATTTTGCTAGGCACTGAAATTGGATTAAACCAATGTCGTCTTTTTGCCTCATTAATAAAATACTAAAAATAATCAAACATAGTTAATACTGGTTTTTTCCATTTGTCAGAAATGTCCAAAATAGAATAATATCTATTTCTGACAGAAGTCTTATAAATGCTTTGCATAGCTGAAAAACATGTAGAATTCTTGCTGGTCTAAATTTCTAATTGCTATCTTTCTAGCACTTTACCCCTCACACTAGCTATCATCTCAGAGATCTTTTCATGTCAAATTAGAAGGTAATTCCATTGATTTTGAAAGATATACACATACGGATAGTTCATTCTAAAGTCAAATGGTAATTTTTAGGTTATCTATGGTTTTTAGATGGTTTAAACTTATGTCTAATCTTACACCTGCCATACTCTGAAATTATTTGAGTTAAATAATAGATTGGAAACAGCCACTTGTTCCTAAATTAACCAGTAGCTAATAGATTAGAAGGAATTATCAGCAGTTGGTTCCAGGATGGGGAATGCTAATAGTAGTCCAGTGTCATCCACATTTGAGGCTCATGCTGAAGAATAAGGAGTCAATGATGATGCTAGCTCCAAACATTATGCTCAAAAGGGTGAAGAAGCCATCTTGCAATGAGTAAATTACAAGAGAAAACAAGCTATTTGTTCTATGTTCCCACCCATTTGGACATCGGACTTCTCAGAATTCTTCCAGACTTAAGAATGGTAGGCTTTGTCCTTTGGAATATGAAATTCCAACTTTGCCCACTTGCTCTTCTGAATTGAAGATGCAGGACTCACCACTAGTCCTCTGTCTGCTTGCTAGCTGGTGTTAATTAGTCCTTTGACCTTGGATCATTCTCTGATCACTGCCAAAACCATTAACCATGAAAGAGCCCCACACAGACCAAATATTTCTGTGATAGCTAAGTCCATGCATGGCACTCTGATAAAGTTTCTGATATGTCTCATCCTTTATAAGAGCTAAAGGAAAAAAAAAACAAACAAAAAAACCAAAACAACAGTAAAATAGGCTAATGTAATTGTAATACCAGAAGTGAAGAAATACTTAAGCTGGCTAAAAAACAAACAAATGCAAAACCTAAATAACTATGGAAATAGACTCCATGGTGCACCAGAAAGAATGACCTTAGACTGCTGGGCTTGAAGTCTGGTGTCCGAATTTGAATTTCAGATCTGCCATGTAGACAATTCATTTCTCCTTTCTGGGATTTAGGCTTCCTCCTCTTTAACATCAGAGAATAAAATATGTGACTTCTAATGTCCTTGTTCTTTTTCTTACATGACCCTAAATCTTCTAACTCCTTTACACTGACTACCCGTCATGTCTAGAATGTTCTGATTCCTTAGTGCTACCTCCTGGCTCTCTTGGCTTCCTTCACGTCTCAGTTCAAATCACACATACTCCAAGATGCCTTGTCTCTTCTCTTTCACTTCTAGAAACTTCGATCTGAGTTTACTACCTAATTACACACATATATATCCTCTACCTACATAATTGTTTGTGTTTTCTTTGGACCATATTTTTGCTTTTCTCTGCATCCCAATGGCTTAGCATACCTAGCACCTAAAAATAATAAAGCATTTAATAAATATTTGTCTACTGACTGAATGTTGCATTGGCAAAAGGTGTTGCCCAACACAGGACCTGTAAGAGAACCAGAGACAAAATTCATACCTGATTCCATTGATTTGAAATCTAGAGAATTTTGCATTAAACATTGCTATAGATTTCTTAATATATGCATAGAAGAATTATTCTCTTTTGTTATTGTTCAGAGAGAGCTCAGATGGAGATAACACCTCTGCCTCTAAGGTCATGGAGCAAAGAGAGATGCCATCCTAAAGAATCAAGATAGCATGATAAGTTCTGGCAGCCAAATGACTCAAATTCCCCAGAAATAAGAGTATTAGTCTCCATATAATATTAGAAATTAAAATAAATCCACCTTCTCTTGTGCTTCCAGTTTAATAACCTCTCAGCTAAATTCTTCCCTATGGTCTGGTCCTTCATTGCTTGAGTAACCTCAAGGCCAGGGCAACTAGGCATCTTCCTATCATTCCAAGATGATTTTTATTATGTAGGACCATTTCAGGGATAATAGATCTTGCTTCCCATTTCATAAATCTATACAAGTGGGATTAAATGATTCAGTCTTGGTGCATTATAATTATATGAAGGATATTGTCAGATTAATCCCTGGGCCTAGGGAAGTAAGGCAAAGCTTGACCTGTGTAGATAGGATCATCTACATTTTGGGTGATGAGATAAATTTCATTAACTTGAATGCTCTTACTGAGATTACATGCTCTTTTGTTTAATGCATTGCTCTGGGCTATTCTTCATAAGTGTTTTAATAGCTCTACATAGTATTTTTAGCTCTTTATGGAGTAGTTGAGAAAAAAAACACTTATGTTTTCACTGGATAAATTGGCACTGTTTGCAAAGTAATGGATACTTTCATCACCCCAAATTAAAACACATTGTGATTCTCTTAATAATAATAATAATAATAATAATAACTCTACACCATGGATAAATTCATGAAGAGTCACATAATGGAATTTTTACATAAACGGTTTTGTTAACAATTACAACAAACAATCCAATATAAAATAAACAGTGCTGAGATCAAGACATCATATTAACTGGTAATTCTAAAATGAGACAATAATTTTACCTGCTGTTTGTGTCAGTGTAGATGGAGGAATAAATTTCTTTTTCCATCTTGTCTCAAAACTGACTCTGAAATTGAGCTTCTGGCAAAACATTCTCTCTCTCTTTCTATCAAACACATGAAGGGAAATCCCTGAAGGACTTCTTTTGGCATATTGATATGAGGCCAGTACAGTCACAGAATTTAACTCATCATCATAGAATTAATCTGTGGTTCTTTTCAAGACAACCAGAAAGCTGTCATTCTTCATCTCTTTTGTTCCAAAGTTTCCATGTGGATTATTAAGGTTTTTCAGCATATCTTTTTAGAAGGAAAGTTCAAATCCTGATTCACCCAGTTACAAAACTTAAGAACCTCAAATTGGAAAGGTAATCTCAGGAGAAATCTCATCCAAACTCCTCATATTACATGTGAGAAAACTGAGGCAAAAGGTGGTTAAGTGATTTGCCTGAGATCACATAGATAATAAGACTCTGAGATAGCATGTGAACTCCAAGACCTATTACTTTTAAACATAATTCTTTCAGTACTTTGCTGATCTCAGGAGTCGTCAGATTTAGTCCATATCTAAATACTAATCCCCTCAATGATATTTCTTATAAGTCACATGAAAACCATACTACAATGGTAGAAAAAAATTATTTGACCCATAGACAGCTCTAATTTTTTTTAAACCCTTACCTTCCATCTTGGAATAAATACTTGTGTATTGCTTTCAAGGCAAAAAAGTGCTAAGGGCTAGGCAATGGGGGGTTAAGTGACTTGCCCAGGGTCACACACCTAGAAAGTATGTGAGGCCAGATTTAAAACCAGGATCTCCAGTCTCTAGGCATGACTTTCAATGCATCGAGCTACCTAACTATCCAAGATAGATAGCTCTAATTTTAAAGAAAGTTTTATTTAGATCAAGACAAATCTACTGCTTTTACTTTTATCTAGTTCTGTCCAGAAAATCTAAATGTCCACAATAGGGAGTCTCTAAATATTATGACAGCTCTGTCCACTGTCTTATCATCTCCAGGTGAAAGTTCCTAGTTTCTTTAAGCAATCCTTGTCATGGCCTTCTTCCTCTTGCTATCCTGGTTCCCCTTTTCTGGAATTAATGAAAATTAAGGGAAAATTAACTGTGGTACATGATTGAACATAATATTCCAGATATGGTCTCCTAATTTAAGGCAAATTGCTACTATCTCTTCCTTCATTGTAGACACTGTGCTAGTATTAATATAGACAAGATAATGTTTATTTGTTAATTTTTAGACTGGAACTTGTCAATTCAATTCTCCAAAAATTCAACTATTGTATGCCAAGAGCTGTGACAAAAACTGGTGATACAAATTTAAAAAGGGAACAGTGTGCCAGCAAAAGTCAAATTCCACCTGTGCTACTTGCCAGATCTCCCACCTGGGATGTGGGGGAACCTGCAGTGCAAAAAACAGCAACCTACCTTTTGACTCCAGGCCTTATACCTCCTTCTATACATGATTAGAACAGCTGGTGGCAAATGGGACTTCTTTCTCCTGGCATCCTTGCTATAAGTAATGGGCTGTACTCATTCTTACTTGATCTCCATCCTTCACAGGGAAAAAGAATAGTGAAATAGGATTTCTATTCATATTGCATTTGCCTCCAGACTCTTTTGGGAAGTAGAATGGTAACTGTCTACTCGATTGTGAATATTCTCATCCCTGCTCATATCCCTCTCATCCCACTGATTTTGAACCCCTATTGGTCATCATTGAAATCTCTTTCTTTTTCTTAATGCCAATTCCTCCTAACCTCACCCCTATGTCCCTGCCAAAGTCTCAACCCAGCACTTCTACTGTGCTTTGTGGAAAGCCTGTTCCACAGTGAACAAATTTAATCCCCAAAATTTCCCTCTCTCACTCCTTCTTTACTATCACTAAAATCTGGCTTCCTTGACCATCCTTTCCAGTACTGGCTGCACTTTTGCTCATTTCTCTCAGTTTACTGTTGAGGAAGCAGAGTGGGAATAATACCCATTGCTAATTCTGGGACCTCCTTCTCTCTCTCTTATTCAATAACTTCCCCTCCTTTGAGGTTCATACTATTTATAATTACTACCTAATCCAAATTCTTTTTTGTCTTTTTGTAGCTTTTGTCTACAGATCTCTAGGTAACTTCCTTTCCTCACTCATTGAATTGGTACATGGCTCACTGCTTTTTCTTTTCTCTCTAATACCTATCTTCATAATAGGGAACTTCAACATATATCTTGATTATCCCCCAAACTTTCCTAAACGCCCAGTTCCTTAACCTATTCACTTGCCACAACACAATCTTCTAACCTATCTCAGCCACACACAAAAGTAATCATCCTTTTGGTCTTGTCATCACCCACAGATGTTCCATCTCCACATTCAAAAATTTTGAATTACCTACCCTCTCTATTTTTTTATCATAATCTTTCGATTCTGTACCTCTCCCTCTGCCTTCCTTTACAAAACCTTATTCTTCATCTTCATCATGATTTCCAGATCCTTGAACCCTCAGTTTTCTACCAGATAACATCTCTTGTACCAGACATTCTCAATTCCCTCACCCCGATTTTGACACCTTGGTGAACCAATTTACTTCACATTGTGGTCCTCTCTTGAATCTCCAGTCTCCCTCATTATTTTTCCCATTATGCTCAGCCAAATCTTAGCTTTGGATCACTTCCTTCATTCTCTGCCTTTGCTCTTACACAGGTTCTTCTGAATGAAGGTAGATACAACCGTTCCTTCTGACTAGGTCCAGTTCAAATTTATGCTGTATACTCTCTTTTTTATATATTGATTTGTTTTTAGAAAAAAAAAATTTCCATGGTTACATGATTCGTGTTCTTGCTCTCTCACCCTCCACCCTCCAGTAGCTGATGCACATTTTCACTGGTTTCTTCCTGTGTCATCAATCAAGACCTATTTCCATATTATTGATAATTGTTCTAGGGTGGTCATTTTAAGAGTCTACATCCAAATCATGTCAGCATCAACCCATGTGTTCAAGCAATTGTTTTTCTTCTGTGTTTCCACTCCTGTAGTTCTTCCTCTGAATGTGGATAGCATTCTTTTCCATAAATCCCTCAGAATTGTCCTGAGTCAGTGCATTGCTGCTAGTACAGAAGTCCATTACTTTCGATTTTACCACAGTGTATCAGTCTCTGTGTACAATATTCTTCTGGCTCTGCTCCTTTCACTCTGCATCAATTCCTGAAGGTCTTTCCAGTTCACATGGAATTTCCCCAATTTATTATTCCTTTGAGTAGGATTCCATCACCAACAGATACCACAATTTGTTCAGCCATTCCCCAATTGAAGGGCATAGCCTCATTTTCCAATTTTTTTACCACCACAAAGAGTATGGCTATAAATATTTTTGTACATGTCTTTTCCCCTATGATCTCTTTGGGGTACAAACACAGCAATAGTATGGCTGGATCAAAGGGCAGGCATTCTTTTAGCGCTCTTTGGGCATAATTCCAAATTTTTGCTGTATACTCTCAAATGGCTCCTCACTGTTGCTAGGCAATCTTTTACCTCACCATCTCCATCTACACAGTGGTTCTTACAAATCTTTAATTCTTCCTCAAATTTCCTGTGACTCGTCTTCCTCCAACCCCCTCAACTGAGAACTTTTGAGTCACAAATTGAGATCATTCTCCATGAGCTCTCTCTCTTCCCTCCTCTTCTTCATCTCTCATCACTCATATGCCTCCTGTTTCCACCTCCTCCTTCTCTTATGTGTCACAAGATGAGGTCACTATACACTTTACCAAGGTTAACCTCTCTGCCTACTCAAGCATTTCCTTTCCTTTCCATCTCCTCTAGCATATTATCTTCCCAATTGTCTCCTTGTCTACTTGTTCATTCCCTGTTGCCTAACAAACTACCCATGTCTTCTTCCATCCTGAAAATTCTCACTAGCTCCTTCCTTCCTCAGTTACTCTTATATCTCTTCTCTTTATAGCTAAATTCCTTGAAAAAAAATATCTACAACAGATCCTCTACTTTCTCTCCTCTTACTTTATTTTAACCCTTTATAATCTGGTTTCAAATCTTATCATTTTATCAAAACTGCTTTTTCCAAAGTTAATGGTTTCTTAGTTGCCAAATTCAATGGCCTTTTTTCAGTCCTCATAATCCTTGACTTCTCCTCAACCTTGACTCCCTTTTCCTCCATGATGCTCTCTTTTCTCTAAGTTTTCAGGATACAAGTCTCTCCTGGCTTTCATCCTACTTATAAGATCACACCTTCTCAGTCTCTTTTGTTGAATCCTCATCTACCTCATATCCTTTAACCATAGGTGTCTCACAGACTTCTCTCTCTATTCTACTTCACTTAATAATCTCATCAGCCCAAAGATTTAATTATCATCTCTTTGTTGATGATTCTGAAAGCTGCCTAACCTGCCCAGTCTCTTTGCTGACCTCTGGTATTTTAGCCCCAACTCCCTTTCAGACATCCTAAACTGAATGTCCAGTAGAGATTTTAAATCAAATAGTCCAAAATGCAACTCATTTTCTTTATCTCTTAACCCTATCCCCACTATGTGGGCATTTTCTCTGGCTATCCTCAATTCCTTCAGATAGTCTATCCTTCCTCAACTCCACTTACTAGATTCTCTGTCTTTCTTACAGTTTCAACTAAAATCCAGTGTTTTTAAAATAAGTCATTCCCTATCCTTTTTAAATCCCCTCTGTTAAATCATTTACTATTTATTCTGCATATAACTTGTTTGTATATATGTATTTGTTTGTCCCTCATTAGATTGTGAACTCTTTGAGGGCAAGTCTTTTGCCTCTTTTTGTATTCCCAGAGCTTAGGACATTATCTGGTAAATAATAGGCATTTAATAAATGTTGATTGATTGATTGATTGATTAGAGGTTGAAATGAATTTCATGGTGGATACAAAAAGGCTTCTTATAGGAGGCAGCACTTAAGCTGGACCTTGAAAAAATCTGAGAGTTCAAAGAGGCATGAATGATAAAGATCTTTCCAGGAATTAGGAAAGGGCTGCACAAAGGCATGGAGGCAGGAAATAAAATATCATGTAAAAGGAATACCAACTATAAACCAGGTTGGTTTGAATGCACTAAATGGTACCTTGGATAGAACACAGAAACTATAGTCAGGACAACCAAAGTTCAAATATTACCTCAGCCTCTGAATTAACTGTGTGCTCCCAGGGTAAGTTATTTAGCCTCTGTATGACTCAATTTCCTCATCTCTATAATGTAGATAATAATAGCTTCTACCTCCCACAGTTGTTATGAAGATAAAATGAGATATTGTAAAACTCTTCCAAACCTGAAAGTACTACATAAATGCTAGTTATTATTTTTAGTATTATTATTGTTGGCAGTGATGTGGAATCAGTCTGGAAAGATAAGGGAACCAGATTGAGAAAGGATTTAAATGCTAAACATAAGAATTTATGCTTTATTCTAAAGATAGTAGGTGGCCACTGGGACATGGAATATGATTTCTGTAGCTATATAGAGAATGCATTAGAGAAGGGGAGAGTTGAGGCAGAGAAACCAAATAGGAGGCTATAACATAAAATCCATATGTGTGGGTAGCAGAAACTGAACCAGGATGGTTGTGGTATTAATGGAAAGAAGAGGAAGGATGCAAAGATGTAATGAAATTAGAATCACCAACTTGAATAGGAGGCAAGTGAGAGTGAGGAGTCAAGGATGACTCTGAGGATTTGTACCTGAATCACGACATTCTTTACCACTTGGGGTGGTAGTGTCTTATAGTAATAGGGAAATTAATAAATGGAAAATGGAAATGGTTGGTTCCTTACTCTATCATGAAACATTAGTCATTACTGCTAGTTTTGTGTCATCTTCAGATATTCTAAACAGGACACCAATGCCTTCCTCCAAGTCACCAATTAAGATTTGAACACTACAGGGGCAAAGACAGATTCCTAAAGTATCTCTCTAGAGATTCTATAGAGTTAATAATGACTACTCTTCTGGTCTAGCTATTCAATCTACTCCAAATTCATCTTCCTGTAATATTATCTAACCCAGAGCATTGATTAACAAATCAGAAACTAGAAAGATGAATTTGTTCTATTCTCCACATTAGGTAGTGATTTGTTGGGTTTGTAATCAAAAGAAACACACCTAACCTTCATCCCTTATTTCCCAACATTCTTACCCTCTGACTCCTTCTACCACTGTTCACTTTCCCTCTTTGAAACCATTGGCATCTCATATCAATGAAGCAACTATGTGGCATGGCAGATCGAGGAATGGACCAAGAATTAGATAGACCTGAGTTCAAATATGGCCTCAGATATTGACTGTGTGATCCTGAGCAAGTCACTTACCCTCAGTAAATCAGGATATTATGGCATCTTTTTCTGGGTTGTTGTGAGGATAAAAAGAGATCATATTTTCAGAGGGCTTTGAAAACTTTTAAGTGCTCTAAAAATTCTACTTATTATTATTACTTAACGATGACCTGGACACCCATATTATCATTTTCAGATTTTAGGGTGAGGATTTTACTTCCTCCTACCCTTCAGATAACCTCCTGGTTGCAACATTGGCCTTCTCATTGGTCTTATTGCCTCATTTCACTATTCCAATCTATCTGCCACATACAACGGCCAAAATAATTTTCCTAAAGTACAAGTTTGACAATGTCACTCCCCTATTCAGTAAATGCTAGTGGCTGCCCAAATGGGTCAGATATAAAGTTTTCTGTCATTTAAAATCTTTCAGGCCCAACCTACCTTTCCAACATTATAATGAATAATTTTGCTTCCTTCACACTATGTTGAAAGTGGCCTTGCTCTGCTTCTCACAAAAACATAATTAATTATTCAAATATGAGAAGGATATTAAGGTATGATACCATTCATTAAGCAGAACCATGTAAAGAAAGAAGAATAGATTTATGTTGGAAACTTACTGATAAATCACAATCAGTTACAGTTCACTTTTGCCTATTTTTGCAGTGCATGTACAGTGAATGTCTGCACATAGGAAAAGCTGTTATGTTTATTCACTATTTGATTCTTTGACTATTACATTATGTATCTTTCAATTTTTTTTTATAAAAGGTAACCCAAAAAGAAGAAATTCACTATAGTAATCAACTAAACTGAATTAATTAGCTACTAACAATATTTATTTACAAGTCAGCTCTTTGCTCCAGGATATATACAAGGATTTTATTTTTAATGAAGCATACTCAATCACATTGATTTAAATGTAAATATTATTATTATTAACACTTAAGTGAAGGCAAGATGTTTGTTGGTAAGATGAAATATTTAAATATTTATTTTATAGTTTTCAAATTTATATTTACATATATCCTGTGTCATGCACAAAGTATGCATTTGGTGCATGATATAATTTATAAATAAATTCAAATTTTGGGAATACATTTCCAAAAAAAATATTACTGATAGAATGTGTGTGGCCAAAAAAGTTTGAACCCAGTGACCTAGACTATGCCTCCAATTTGTGTACATGGATATCATGAAAATTTTCATCAAGTATTTCACTGAAATCCTGGCATGGCATATCAAATGACATTCACTTAAATCTCTAGCTACTATTATATATTTAATAATTTTTTATCAAATTAAAAATATAGTCATGATTCATCCCTTTAAGAATCTGATCTAGAATTTGTTGGAAATTATAGTCAAGCTCACCAGCCTCTAATTCAAAATTCTTTCCTTTTAATGAAAAATGAGAATAACACATCAAATTCTAGCCCAATGTTATCTTTCCTTTTCTTTTTAGAAATTTCTAGGTTGGGAGAGGCTAAGTGATTTAGTGGATAGAGTACCAGGCTTGGTGTCAAGAGGACTTGGATTCAAATTTGACCCCAGAAACTTTCTTGCTGGGTGACCATTGGCAAGTCACCCCTATTTGCATAGCTCTTTTAGCAAATAAGGATTTAAAAAAAGAAGATGGCACATGAAAAAGTGATCTAAATCTCTCATAATTAGAGAAATGCAAATCAAAACAACTCTGATGTACCACCTCACACCTAGCAGATTGGCTAACATGACAGCAAAGATAAGTAATAAATGTTGGAGGGGATGTGGCAAAATTGGGACACAAATTCATTGCTGGTGGAGTTGTGAATTGATTCAATCATTCTGGATGCCAAAAAGGACTTTAAAAGACTGCCTGCCCCTTGATCCAGCCATACTACTGCTGTGTTTGTACCCCAAAGAGATAATAAGGGAAAAGAGTTGTACAAAATTATTTATAGCCACATTCTTTGTGGTGACAAAAAATTGGAAAATGAGGGGATGCCCTTCGATTGGGGAATGACTGAACAAATTGTGGTATCTGATAGTGATGGAATACTATTGTGCTTAAAGGAATAAAGAACTGGAGGAATTCCATGTGAACTGGAATGACCTCCATGAATTGATGCAGAGTGAAAGGAGCAGATCCAGGAGAACATTGTACACAGAGATTGATACACTGTGGTAAAATAGAATGCAATAGGTTTTTCTACTAGCAGCAATGCAGTGATCCAAGACAATTCTGAGGGACTTTATGAGAAACAATGTTATCCACATCCAGAGAAAGAACTGTGGGAGTAGAAACACAGAAGAAAAACATATGATTGATCACGTGGTTTGATGGGGATATGATTGGGAATGTTGACTTTAAATGATAACTTTATTGCAAATATTAATAATATAGAAATTCATTTTGAGCAATGATACATGTAAAACTCAATAGAATTACTCCTTGAGGCCTGGAGGAAGAATGGAGGAGGGGAGGGAAAGAATATGTATTATGTAACCATGGAAAAAATATTCTTAATTAGTTAAATGAAATTTTTTTGAAAAGAAGACACAAAAATTTTTAAAAGAAAAAAATTAAAAAGGAAAGAAAGAAAGGTGTTTGGCAATCACATCTTTCAGTCTTTGAAATACTTTGAGATTTGGTTTTAGGTCTGGTGATATGAATTCTATGGGGGCAGGTAGGTGCTCCCTTCCCATCTTCCCAATCTAACTTTGATTTTAGTTCCCTGTTACAGTGTTTACACTGTACTTCCTAGTATGCAAATGATTGGTTTGGGATGAAAAAACTGAAATAAAGCAAGGGCTGGAAAGCCTATACATTCTCTTCTCTTTCACTCTCTCTTTTTATTGTGTCATTATTGTCATACCATGTGGTTTAAACAGTAGATACCTCTTTTTTAAAAATTTCTTTTTCCTGATAATTCAGTTTATCCCTTTTGTTCTTGAAATCAAGATGCTCTGATGTTTTATATTGACATTGTTACTTAATAATGAGAGTCTGTGAGCAAATCACTAAATCTCCCTAGGATTGTCTCTTAATGGATAAAACTGTTAATTACCCTTCCTTACACTGTAGTTTTGAGGTACTATAAAGATCTTTGCAAACTTTTAAGTGCTAGATGAATATTATTATTATATTAAGTTTTAATTTTACTGGCAGTATTATTATAGGATCATTATACCTTTGTATCTATTCCCAATTACCTTTCTTGCTTTCACTTTGTATACATGTTCTTTTTAGACAACTCCTTATTTTCTTCATAAGGTTAATAATAAAAAAACAATAACAACTAACATTTATGTAGTAATTACTAGGTGTTTTGTACTGGGCTAAACATTTTACGTTTAAGAAGATATTATTATCCCCAGTTTACAGATGGAGAAACTACATCAAACACATTTAAGTGACTTGGCTAGAGTCCCACAGCTAATATCTGAGCACGCATTTGAACTCAGATCTCCTGACTTTAGACCTAATATTTTATCCTCTGCACTACATAGCTGTCTCAGCAGAATTTCTGTGTCATTAAAATTTAATTCTTCACAGTATTCTTTTTGAGATGAACACCCCTGGAGAATTCTGTAGTCTTCTGAGTTTATCGGAATTTGCTCTTCTAAAGTCCAAGTTTTTATTCAAAAGTACTGATTTATTTGATTTTTATAGCATAGCAATTTCTGGGAAAGGAAAAAAAAATCCACTCCAGATTGAATACTCCCTTGTGATGGAATAATATTTAAGCAAAAAGAACCTATCCTCTAAGTCTGTCTTACTAAATGTATATCATTTTCCCTAGGAGTCAGTTCCCTTCCGTCTCTAGGGTGAAGAGGGATGTATGTTTCATTATCTGTTTTCCAGCACTTTAAGGGATTATTTCATTTACTGGTTTTAACATCTTTTTAGTGATCTTTCCATTTGTTATCATATTCCTTGCATATGTTCTTTTTATCCTACTTATATAATTTATTTGGATCATCCCTTTTTATGCCATCTCTTACAAATAATACACTATTATATTCCTGAGATATACATTTTCCAGATAGTCCCCAATTAATGGATACCAACTTTACTTCCTGTTCTTTAGAACAGTACTATGATTATTTTGGTATGTAACAGAACATTTTATATGATTGCTTAAAATGTAGAATGCTTCTTATGAATATTCTTTGACCATTTAATTTTTAAAAAACATAAGTGTTATTTCTCATTAAAAAAACATTTGTACTGTATGTTAAAAATAAATATGTCTGGTTTGGAGGATATTTTATTGCTTATGTTGATTGTGTTTATGTACATATATATTATACATAATATACATACATATGTTATATATATTTATTTACATATATGTTCCTAATGTTGAGCTATCCTTATGATAATTGATAAAAATTAAATTTAATCATAATGTAATAGCCATAAGGTCAACACTCATCGCTGACTGTGGAAGAGGTAAAGAGGCTGTAGGATTAAAGCAAATAGGAAGACTGGATTTTACTTGACCTTGTAAAGGGATTCTTTCATGAACAATGAATGGAATTAATCCCAGAGATTTGTGTCATCTAAAATTACATTGGTTGTAGGGGTCACCCTTAGTCCTGTGGGCGTTGACTGTAGACTTTAAGTTATGGTCCAAAAGTAAGAGCTCTAGGAAGAATTACTTGCTGAGTTATTTTTAGCTAATTTTTTTTAATTAGAATTATAGAATTGCCTTGAGTCTTCCCTAACTCTAGCTCTACTGAGTTTGCTTCATTTGTGGACAGTTTTTTTTTTTCATTAGTTGTCGGGGGAAGATGGTTGTTTCAGAGTTTCACCTGCCATCTTCCATGGATTCCCACAGTGAGGACAGTCTAACGAGAAATGGATTAGCTGAGCTATGTAGTACCATCTCTCAGAAGAGTTCTTCTTTTTTTAAACAGAAAAGATAGTGGGAGCTGGGAAAGCAATCGGGAGCCTGTTAATAGAGTAAATTTGAAATATTCCATTTGAAAAAGACAAGCAGAAAAAATAACTAAGGGATAATAAATGGAAGGGAGGTCATAACAATTAATCTTACCTAAAAGGAAGAGACTAAAATATAATTTAGGTATTGGCTTGAGGGAATGTCAACCTATGTCACATCATAGTGTTCTAAATCATTCAACTTGACAATCAGTAGATTATTTTTTCTTATTAAATCAGCTACTAGGGGGCAGCTGGGTAGCTCAGTGGATTGAGAGTCAGGCATAGAGACGGGAGGTCCTAGGTTCAGATCCGGCCTCAGATGCTTCCCAGCTGTGTGACCCTGGGCAAGTCACTTGACCCCCATTGCCCACCCTTGCCACTCTTCCACTTAGGAGCCAATGCGCAGAAGTTAAGGATTTAAAAAAAATCAGCTACTGAAAATGATCAAAATACTAAATATTTTCACAAATGAAATCAATAGACATTTATCCAGGCTTACATAATATTCCAGTTATAACTTTACATTTTAGGTTGCTTTATTTTATTTTTTCATTCAAACTTCAGTTTTGAATAAAAAATTTCAGTGTTGCCATTGTAACTCCAACATGCAACTGTTATAATTGTAATTCTAACTCATAACTATTTCCAGTTGTATGATCATTATATAAATTGTAGTATTAGAAAAGTCTCCATTAGGAAAAAAACAAAAACAAAATACTGGTGTGTCCCTAAATGGACTCTTAATATTACAAAGATTCTCAAAGCTTGGGACACAGAATGTATTTGGATTACTGGATTACTGAACTATAAAATCTTCAAAATCAAAACTTACAAAATAAATTAGCTTTTCTTGTTTTATCTAATTCCCATTTCATTCCATATTAATATATTTTCATTTTTCAGTCATGTCTGATTCTTTGTCACCCCTTTTGGATGTTTTCTTTGTGAAGATACTACAATGGTTTGCCATCTCTTTCTCTAACTCATTTAACTTGTAAGGAAACTGAGGCAAATATGGTTAAGTGACTTGCTCAGGGACACACAACTAGCGTCTTCTTGTCTCCAGGCTTGGCACTCTATCACCTCTGCCACCTAGCTGTGTGTTAAATCCAGCCGAATTTAAGTCTTTCTGATATAGGTCTTTTGGATATTTGTCTTAGAGATTATATTATAATTAATAGAAACTCAGTGCTAGAGCTTTTTCTTGATCAAAACAAGTTTCTTTTTGTAGCCTTTCTAAAACTTTGCCGTTTAACAAATTCAGCATGCATTTGTTAAATATCTAGTCTCTCTTGAATTGTGATTTAGTGCAGAGGCATCAGTCTCATAGTTGACTCGTAGCATGTGGCCCCAACACTTTGGAGTAAGAAAGAAGACAATATGTGGATGTAGATTCAGAGAGGAGAAAGGACAAGTGCTTCCATACAAAGCAGCTAATAATACCACTAGGAAGGTGTGCCATGTTCCTAAATAAGTGTGATACACAGTAGATTATTACAGGACCAAAGGGGAAACACAAAGTGATGCAGAAAACACATGGGAAGGAAAGGAGACAAAATTCACTTGAGTGATCAGTGGAGTATCTGAGCTGGGCTTGAAGAATTCCACTAGAGTACATTTTAGGCATTTTGGGGAATGTGTGGAATTAGCTGAGATGTAGCTTACCCAATTGCACTGGGGCAAGAGATCGCAAAATGAAATCAAGAAACAAGAAGTAGTTCATTTTGGCCAGAAAATAGAATTCATGAAGGGAAATAAGATGAAATAAAGTGGGAAAGGTAAGATGGAGCTGTATTTTTCAGGATTCTTAAATGGCAAGGTTAAGATTTTATTTTGGGATGGCACGGTGGTGGATAGAGCACTGTACCTGGAGTCAGGAAGATTCGTCTTCCTGAGTTCAAATCTGGCCTCAGACACTTACTAGCTATGTGACCCTGGCCAAGTCACTTAACTCTGTCTCAGATTCCTTATCTGTAAAATGAGTTGGAGAAAGGAAATAGTAAACCACTCCACTATCTCTGCTAAGAAAACCCTAAATGGGGTCATGGAGAGTCAGACATTAGTAAAAAGTAAGGTTTTATTTTATACTCTAGGCCAGTGATTCCCAAAGTGGGTGCTGCAGTGATCCAAGGGGGCAGTGATGGCCACAGATGCATTTATCTTTCCTATTAATTGTGCTTAAAATTTTTAAAAATTAATTTTCAGGGGACTAAGTAATATTTTTTTCTGGAAAGCGGGTGGTAGGCCAAAAAAGTTTGGGAACCATTTCTCTAGGCCACAGGAATTCACTGGAAATTTTTAAGCAGAGTTGTGACTTTGCCAGACTTGTTCTTTGAGAACATAATTCTGACCAGTGTGTGTGTGATGAATTGAACTGGGGGAAAGAGGGTAAGCAGAGAAACAGATTATAAGGTAATTAAAATATGACAGGTAATGAGAGAGTAAAGAGGAGTGGTAGCAATCTGAATTTAAAAAAGGGATGAGTGTAAGAGAACTTGTAGAAATATTATCCACAAAAATTTGTAGCTGGATGGAAGTAAAAAGTAAGGAATAATAAAGAATCAAATATTATTCTGGGCTTTTGATTTTCAGGACTAAAAGGACATTATACTAGAAATGGAAATACTAAAGTTGGAAAAAAGGAACAGTTTTAGAAAAAGGCATAACTTCATTTCAAATATTTTGAACTTTTAGTTCCTACAATACATGCAGATGCTAATGTAGGGTCTGAAGTAAGATCTATGAAAGTGAGGCTCAAGGGAGATTGCAGGAGATGTATAGGTGTAGGTGGAATCTATATAGAGATGACAAGTGATGCTGTGGGGAGGAAAGAGAGACAGATTGAGTGAGACCAAGAGAGATAGAGAGATAGCAAGAGAGACAAAAACAAGAAAGAGAAAGAAGGACAGACACAGACAGATATAGACAGACAGAACCAAAAGAGATGATTGAGGACATGAGGGAAATGGCTTGAGGAATATCCATAGTTAAGGGTAGGAAAAGGACAGTTAAAACCTGATGGAGAAAAAAGCCAAGGAAGGGGTAGTCTATTTAGAAATAGGGATGAGGTGATCAATAGTGTCAGATGCTGAAGAAAGGTCAAGAGGGATAACGATTGAGAGAAAGGATTTTTGGATTTAGCAATTAAGAGGCCATTGATTACATTGGATGGAGTAGTTTCTGCAGAGTTGTGGGGTTAGAAGCCAATATACAGTCCTGCTAATACTCATCTTGCATAGTTATTCCACAAAATATTAAATCATTCTCAGAGTCTTTGTGCTTTTTAAATAACAGCCCCTTATTCTCCTAAAATTACTTTATCTCTAGGCATGAAAATAAAAATAATAATGATAACAATGGTGATGATGATAGCTAGAATTTATATAACATCTACCACATGCCAGGCACTGTGCTAAATGTTTTGGAAATATTGTCTCACTTGATTCTCACAATAACTCTGAGAGGCAGATGCTATTATTATCCTGATTTTATAAGTGAGGAAAATGAGGCAAAAAGTGGTTAAGTGACTTGTCTCTGGTCTTACAGCTATTAAGTGTCTGAGGCCAGATTGGAACTCAAGTCTTCCTGATTTAGCACCCTATTCTCTGAAACACTTAGATGTCTTATTACTATAGCTGCCATTTGGAGAACTCTGCTCTAACCCTTGGCAGTTTGCAATTTGAATTGTTAGAAGGAATCTGCATAACATTAAGGTAAGATCTATTGAAACATTATGATTTTAAAATAGACTTTGAGTTGTTGATTCCCAGTCTTTTTGAGTCTGAGAATTTTTATAATATCAAAGTTATGCTTCGTTGACATAATTGTCAACAAGAAAGCATGCAAGCATTTATTGAACACATATTACATAGTAGGCATCCTACTAAGGGCTAAGAATACAGAGAGAGAGAGAGAGGCAGAAATAGGACCTGTCCTTTAGAAGCTTAAACTCTAAAAGAGAAGAAAATATCTGCAAAATCACAGTGTTCAGTGAAATAATTCTATGGTCCCACAGTCTGCAGCAGATGCATGACTATATGATTCCAATAAAATCCTCTAAGACCTTATTGTGTTGTAGAAATGATTGGTTTCTGGAAGGTATGCCAATGGATATACTTTTTGGCAGATTCTACCAAGGGAAAGTGGCTTAGAGACCAGGCACAGTGATAAACCTACGCATCTGGAATGGAAGTCTCGTCAATAGACTGACTAGAAAATGATGGATTTGGGGCCTTCCTCAGGCTTTTTCAAAGACCCCCTACTAGACCACAGAGGGGTTGTTGTATGCACCAGTAGAGATAGTATGCCTGCTAAGGACATCCTAAATGTAAATCTGCTTACTACAGAGTCATTTAAATATTTCCTCTTTAATCAGCTATCCCATTTACCAGAATCCTCCATTTCTCCCATTTTTCTATTCTCCTTTGTAAAGTCTCTCAGCCTTTTTCCATCTTCTGTGTCAGTGTCTGAAATTGAATGCAGTAGAGGACTTCTGGGTCAAGTGAATGATAAGATGGTGGACTAGCCATTTTTGCTGATTTCCACAGTCTCTCAAAACTTTTCAAAAGGAAATAATTGAAGTTAAAACAAGTTCATATTTCCACGGTGTATAATATTCAGAATCCAAAAGCAGATAAAACACATACACCCATGAACTGATGATCACTAACTTTCATCTCACTCAATGCTCCTCCCCTGTGTCCAATGCTACTGGCAATGAGACTACACTAGAAGACTCAAGGAACTGACACAGGCTTGCCAAAAACAAAACAAAACAAAACAAAACAAAAAAGCAAAAAACAAATAAACTCCCCAAATCCACAAACAACAACAACAACAACAACAACAACAACAAAAACCAACCTCACTCCTATAGCCTGGTCTCTCCTCCCTCTTTCCAGTACCATGGAGAGCTCACTGTCAAGCTAAGCAGGACCATAAACAACCATCCAGCAGAGTAAGACTTTGTGAATTAAAAGCCTGTCAGAGAGGACAACTTCCTAGCACCAGAATTGCAAAACTCTGAACAGCTGCTTCTGTGTCAGAGAACTAAAGAAAGAGAGTATAAGACAGAACATCAGGACAGGGCATCATGTTTATATGTGTCAGGGAAGTGTGTGTGTGTGGTGTAGAACTCCAATAATCCTGTAGGAAAGAGCAACATGATACTGAGGCCAGTTCTGATTAGCTAAAAGTCACTAAGAGTGAAGATCAAGTCTGGTTAAACATGAATTGCCAATGTGGTCTAGAGCTAAGACGCTTTGATATCCAGCTCTCAAGAAAAATATCATCAGAAGAAAAAGAATTAGAAAGAGAATTTGGGAAAATCAGAGGGTGGGAAGAAGACTAAAAATACCAAAGATAACAGGAGAAAGAAAATTTAAAGTCTTTCAGCTCAGATAAAATAATAGAAAAAAAATTTTTTTAAATAGATCTAGCAAATGAGTTCAGGAATCTGTTAATCTGTTAACAACAAAACAGGAAAATGATACAAAATTTGTTGAGACAGAAGAATCTGAAGAATGTGAAGAGAATATGAAATCATAATGCACGGTTTCCGGTGTCTTAGTTCTCAAAAGATAAATGATGATTTTGAGAGCAGAATTTGTATCCTGCACAACAAAAATAATGAACATAAGAGAAAAACTGGAATCTGTGATAGTAAGCCTCACCAAAGAAACTAAAGAAAGAACAAAACATTAGAAATGCAAACTATAGAAGTAAAGGATAATCTAGAAGAAGAGAAGCAAAAATCAATATTAAAAGAAAATACGCTCACTATGCAAGCAAACTCTATTGATCTCACAGATAAAATGCATAGATACAGCTTAAGAATCATAGGTCTCCTGAAGAGCATGACAGAAAAATATTTAGTATCACTATGAAGTAAATAATATAAGAGAGCTTCCCAGAACTTCTGAACAAAAAAAAATGAAATTCCAATTTAAATAATTCACAGACAGCCTTCAGAAAAAAATATCTAAGGCTTCAAACTCTAAGACATATAGTGGTTAGATATAACAATTCAGTTCAGAAATAATGAGAACAGCAAGCAATCAGCAGAAAAACCTTCAAGTACAAATAAAAAGAAAATCATATAATGCAAGATTCTTTTGTATCCACCAGAAAATTTAGGAAACAATGGAATAATGTATTCCAAAGAGCAGTAGAGCCATGGATACAATCTAGACTGACCAACCCTACAAATTTTAGCTTAATCATTCATGAAAAAAGAAAGATGTTCAATAATAAAGAAGCATTTGAAATTTTATTGGAAAGAAAACCAGAACTGTGAAGAGAGAACACACGAAGGCAGAAAGATAGAAGGGAGATAGAGAAGAATGTGTGATGTGCAATGGCCAAATCAATGACTAGCAATGAGGGGAAAGTGACTCCTGTAGTCTAGTAAAAAGAAGAGCCTGGATAGAGAGGAGGGTGAGGGGGAAGATAGAAAAGGAGGAAAAGTAAGGAGGTCTTACTTTGATGGTGGAAGGGGTTCCACTGATGAATGCTCCTATGGGTGAAGAAAGATGGGAGATGTAAAGGGAGACTAGGACCTTGTACTATATATGGCCTGGAGGTTTGGTGCTTGGGGCAATTGACACCTAGAAGAAAGAGAGAGCAGGGACCAGGGAGGAGATTTAGAGATAGATGATGGGAGGGGAGATAATCTTGGGAGGATATATACCAGTGATTGGCTTCATAATCAGGGACTTGAAGAAGTAACCTTATAATCAGACAGCATCCCCTCTGACATCTACAGTGATTGGCATTGTTCCTTGAGTGAAACACAATGGAAAAGGGGAATCCACAGGACAAGCTCTACTAGTGGAAGTTGCAAAATTGCTTAGAATGAAGAGTCTAAAACAGACACCTTGTAAGTTTTGATTGCAGGAAGACTATAAAGAAAAGAGAGACACCAGATAATTAGAGGATCATGAATCGCAGAATTAGTTTCTAAAGCAAACAGAAAGAGATCAATAATGAAGACAGTGAGAGAAATCCTTTTTTGAAAGGAAAACCAAAAAAAAAGGAAGAAAGAAAGAAAGAAAAATAATGAATAGGACTAGCTGAAGGGGAAGAGAAGGGGGTCAGAATTTACTGAGAGCGGGAAAATGAGGGTAGAATTGTATAGTAGAATAAAATCAAACAAGAAAAAAGAACTCATGAGCAAATTGGCATGATAAAGGTCTAATAAACAAGAGATGATCAGAGGTGACCTGAAAGAGAGCCAGTGTGAAGAAAGCCACCTTAAAGAAGATAAAATAACTCAAAGAACATAGGATATATGGGGGGATCAGATGTTGGGGTAAAAACAATATTAGAGGGAGATGGAGGAAAATATAAACCTTATTTATAACTTTAAATGTGATTGGATTAAATAACTAATAAAATGAAAAGAAGTGACAGATTGGATAAGAAAAAACCCTACAGTCTGTTGCTTACAAGAAACACATTTGAAAAATATACAAAAATTAAAACTTGAAGGAATGGGATTTTTTTATTATTATTATTCAGCAAGTAAATCTAAAGCAACAGGAGTTACATTTGTGTTATCTGACAAAGCAAAAGCAAACATTCCAAAAAAATGGATGAACAAGGAAATTGTATTATGCTGAAAGGAACAACAAACCAATATCAGTAATAAACTTACATGTTGCAAATGTCTTATTCATATGCCAAATTTATAAAAGAAACATCGCAGCTACAAGAAAACATAGATAGTAAAACAATAATGATAGGAGACTCAAGCTCTCAGCTTTGGATAAGTAATATAAAGATGAAGAAAAAGATGATGTAGAGATGAAAAATCTGTAGTAGGGAGAACAGTGTGTAGAGTATTGGGCCTAGAGTCAGGAAGATCTGAATTCAAAAATTAAAACATTTTTTTCCATGGTTACATGATTCTTGTTGTCTCCTTCCCTCTTCAATCCCCCCTCCCAGAGTTGACAAGCAATTCCACCATGTTATACATATATTTTTAATTTTTTTAAATTTTAAGACCTGAATTCAAAACCAGTGTTAGGAACATATTATCCATGTGTCCTTGGGCAAGTGATTTAACCTCTGTTTTCTTCAGCGTTCTTATCTGTAAAATGTGGAAAATAGTAGCATGTACCTTTTTTAGAGTTGTTGTGAGGACCAAATGAAATAATAATTTTACTGTGTTTAAAACAGTGCCTAATACATGGTAAGTGTGGTTAAGTGCAATTTAAGTATTAAATATTATTACAATAGAACCCAATAATCCAGTGTTTGACAAAAAAGAAAATATAAATTACTTAGGGAAAATTTCTCATTTGATAAAATCTGCTGAAGAGGAGTATTTGGAATGCCTATGATTATGCAAAAAACCAGATAATATCAATGAAAACTCAAATAAATAAATTCATTAAAACCAAAAATAAAGAAAAAATACAGTGTTCTGATATTTCAATTATGATTTTGTCAATTCAAGCAGTGGAATAATGATTATAAGCTGAATGTTTGACTTGGGATCAGAGACTTGCTACAAATAGTCCAAGGGGTGGAAAATCCTAAAGCCATGAATTTGCAAACATGACCATTCTAACATTGGCTATGAATTATAGTTTATCTAAAAAAAGCTAGATGGTGGGATGCAGTAGGAGACACAAATTGAAAATGATGACTCTGGCCTCATCGCTATGACAGCAAACAACCAATTGAATAATGACAGAATCTTTTGAATCAATAAAACCGATGATTGTCTTCATGTCCAAAAAGAATTAAATTGATGGGGAGAAAAGAGGGGTCAATCTGAGTTTTGTGGGCAAGCTGTTGTCTTAGCTTCTGGCTAGAGATGATTGAGATGTGTAATTCTTACTTGCAGCAAATTGTTCAAATGGTAAGATTGGGGCTGGGCAAGAGATTCCCTTTATATTCCTCTAGTTTATCTGCTTAGTCTATAAAGATAGAACAGCACAGTCTTGAAGACTCCCTCCTCCATTTTGAATGAGGGTACAACGAAGAGGAGACTCCAGATCATTGCAGAAGGCTCCACCGAGTGATGGAAGACTCGATCTTCTAATGACAGTTGGCACTTTCTCTATAGTTTCATTATTGGAAATAATCACATGGGTAGAAACCTTTTCAGAGGACCTGAAAAGTCATACTTCCCTCAGGATAATGAGCTATCAGTCATGGTTGCCCATTGTCACCAGCTACTTCTACTACTTGATCATTGGGAAGCCCAGTTCTCCATCAGCCTCTCATGGACCATTTCCACCACTGTAGAATACTATTGGTATCCTTTTTGACAATTGTGGATCTCAGAGTCTCACCCTAGGTAAATACTTCCTCTTAAAGAGAGAACTGGCAAAGTATATACTATACAAAGTATGGATGTTATTAGACTTACACTATATATTTATATATTACTTTAAATTTAAGTCTTTGCAGCAAGTGCAAATATTAGCATCCTCTGGTCAGTCAGAGATGAGCATTGAGTACATTCTGTCTCTCAGGGGATCTGGAAGAAGGGATGGGTTACATACATGCTTGGTGTTGCAAAATGGCAAATTAGGTTTGGTGTAGAATAGATTCTGTAAAGGGGAGTAATAAATAATATCTGCAAACCCAAGTGGTAATCAAATTGTGGAAGGCCTTACATTTTCTGTTTTAAGTTTTAGGAAATAGAAAGCCATTGAGTATTTTGAAGAGAGAAATAACATGGTTCAAGCATATGCTTTAGGAAGGTTATTTTGTCGGTCCTGTGATTAGAGGAGGGAAGAATTAGGAGACAGGGTGACCTGGCATGTTAGTTTGAGAGGAGATGAGGGGCAGAATTTGGTGATGGTTATGTGAATGGAGAGAAGGAAACAGGCAAGAGAAATGTTAAGGAGGTAAAAAAAAAGAGAAGATTTGTTGATGGATTAGGCAAAAAAAAATCATGGGATCATAGGTTTAGAATGAAAAGGAATCTTAGAGGCTATTCTGTCCAAATCCTTCTATTTGCAGACCAGAAAAAGGAGGTCCAAGGAAATTAAGTAATTTATTGAAAAATCACAAAGAAAGATCCAGAGGTGACATTTGAAGCCAAGTTCTCTGACCCTGGAACCAGTGATGTTTTCACTGAAATATACTCAATTGCAAATAGAATCTTGGTATCATTAACAAATGAAATGGGGAAGTTATTGGGAATGTTTAATCTATCGTGGAAGCTAATATGTTTATTTTTAAGCATTTTCAATTTTACATGCTATCCACATGGAAATGCTCAGCTTATAGTCAAACAATTGATTACAAATGGATCCATAAAATGTGGAGTAATCTGAAAAGAGGTAATAATTGAAACAATGTGAGGTGACATAGTGAAGTGAGTAGGATACTGGAACCTGAAGTAAGGAAAGTCTGGGTTCAAATCCCTCCTTAGATATTCACCAGTTGATTACCCTGAACAAGCCATTTAACCACTTTTATCTTTTATTTTTGATACAGTTCAGTCATTTCAGCCCTTTCTGAATCTTCTTGACCCCATCTGGGATTGGTTTTCCATCCCCTTTCCAGTTCAATTTACAGATAAGGAAAATTAGGCAAACAAGGTTAGGGGAATTGCCCAGGGTCAAGAAGTTAGTAAGTATCTGAAGCCAGAATTTAGATTCCAATAAAAAAAGAGGAATTTAGATTTTTAGATTTTGATATAACTTATAGGTAGAATTTTGATATAATTTATAGATAGAATTTAGATTTTTATAATCTCTACTCTCATTTCTGGCTCGAAATTTATGATCATATGAGTGTATATGATCATAGAGGATTAGAGCGTAAAGGGAGAACTATGGAATGGTGCCTTGGAGGTCAAGGATAGAAATGCTGAGAGTATGAATAATTTTATGTGGAAGATAATCTTAAAAAGTCACAAAGTTTTTGGAATATATGTTGGATTTTTTGTAGCAGTTTACGTTCTGCCTAAATTATGCTTTACTTATTAAATTTAGTTTAATTCCCTGAACATATGGTGACTTCTCAGCACAGAGAAACAGCCCAGGATTGGCAGAGTAGTAAGAGGAAGAGAGCCATCATCCAACACAGATAATCCTGAGTTGACCATATAAAGTTGAATTACATAGGGATTACTTTGCATAAAGAAATTTTTAAAGAAAGGGGAAAAATGGGGAATGTCATGTACAACTTATCCTTAAGAGAGTGACTATTGTCATATTTTTAGAATAAAGTATTTTTTCACAAACCCTTCAACACTTGAAAGCAGGGAATGATTGTTATATGCTTGAAGCCATGAATAGTTCTGTGGTCATTTTTTTTTTCCACCAAGTCTGATTTCTTTGAAGACAGATGGGCTTAATTGCTTGGGCACCTTTGCTAATGTTCACGGCTTATTATATACTAGTTCCACTTAGGGCATTATCTGAGAAGTTGGGTTTTTAGGGAGTGGAAATCAAGAACAGTGGCTGAAGCAACAAAGAATTGTGATGTGAGAGAACTGGTTAGTGGAATTTGAGAGTTAATGACTGCTCCCTAAGCTATCTACTGCAGCCTTTTATATCTGTGATAATTAGCTTGAACAAGGCAAGTCTAAAGAAAGCCTTTCCAAGGCTTCTATAGCTTTCAAACTTCCACACTTAGCATGTCTTGCCTCTTAACGAGCCTTATAAATTCTGATGCCATCTTAGTTATTCTCAATGGGAAAGTAGTATTCAGTTTTATGTTCAAGGTTCTTGTTTTTGTTAATTTCTTAAAGTTTCATTTTTGCATTGGGGTTTCAAATATTTCTTGGGTTTTACAATTTTAAAAAATCATATATTTTACAGAATAATAAGGGATAGTAAGGATAATAAATCATGACCCAGATATTTCTCATTAAATATTCAAAAAATTCAAATATTCAGCTAATATGTTGTGCTATTTCACTTAACGGCCTGATATAATTGTAGAGTCTCTTTAATAAATTGAAGGTAAGAGCTCAGCTTGTTTTTAATGGATGGCAATAGACAAGGGAGACATTAACTTCTCTTTAACCCATTTCTCTCTAGCTCCTTCCACATGTAGGACTCCATCTGCACCCCCAGAACACACATACAAACACTCACACACACAAACACACAAACACCTTTTCCTCTGACATCCAATTTAATATCTCCTTAAATATAGGTTTCTGCTGTTGCACTGCTTATTTCTAAAGGCATTTGTACTTCAGAGTGAGCTAAAACCTTTGCTCTTCATAAGGTGGTAGGAGAGCCCTATTGATTATCTCATCTCCCACCAAGTTTAGTGGTGATTGGCTCACTCCCAACTTTTTTTTCCTCCGCTATGAAGAACTTAGTTGACCCATTCATACAGAGATGGCTTCATTAAAGCAGAGACCCCAAACTTTGAGTGGATTAAGCCATTCAGCCACAGAGCAAAATCCTTGGCAATCTCATGGCAATCGATGCACCCTATCCTTTGCCCTTATGAAGTTAAAAGACTTTATGGATTTTTACACCACCCCCTTTTTTATAAGTGCTCCTTGAACTTTCATATCACATAAGCCATGATTGTCTGAGGAGGATGCCTGGCTCCAGCCATCTGATCCTGTTGCTTTATACAATGGTTGTTGCAAAAATAGCCATTTCTTTATAGAGATTGAGCTGATCTCAGCATTTTCTCTATTTTTGTTAGCATGGCAGCATGGATAAAGATTCAATATTTGAGGGTGGAAGACCTGGTTTCAAGTCCTACCTCTCAATCCATAATGGCTGTGGAAGTCTGGGCAAATCATTTAACCTGTTAGTCCCCAGAGTCAACTCAGTTATTAATCTGTGTTACTTTACAATTTCCCTTAAAAAATAATAACCCTTATATTCTGTCTCAGGATGTTCTAAGGCAGAAGAATGGCAATTGGGGTTGTGTCTTGCCTGGGATCACATAGCTAGGAAGTCTCTGAGGCCAGATTTGAACCTTGGCCCTCCCAAATCTAGGCATGGTTCTCTATCCACTGAGCCACCTAGCTGCCTACTACCCATAGGGAATTTATTTTCCAGGAATTCCCTATGCCAATAAAATCAGTCAGATTAAAAAAACAACACACACCACTATTTGTAAAGTTATTTTTTTAAAATGCTCCTGATCATAGCCCTTAGAGTCTGGTCAATGTTTTTCTTTATTTTGGTGCCAAAGATGTCAAGTCACAGAAATAAGTAGGAAGGTTGTAACTGGGAGATTCTTTCCAGATAAATGAATTCTTTTTCACAAGGAAAGGATGGCTTTATTGACTGAACACACAGAGAAGAAGTTTTGTGCAAGCTTTGCTCAAGAAGAAAAAAAAATCTTTGCTTTGTGAGACAGAAGACAGTGTTTGCCCTGAAATAAAGTTTACATTAACATCTCCACAATGTTTCAGCTGTGCCTGGGTTCGTTCTCTCTCTCTCTCTCTCTCTCTCTCTCTCTCTCTCTCTCTCTCTCTCTCTCTCTCTCTCTCTCCTAGTATCCTCTCTTTAATGGATAAAGCATTCAGACCTAGAATAAGGGAGACTCTTCATGAGTTCAAATCCAGCATCAGACACTACTAACTGTGTGACCCTGGGCAAATCATTTAATTGTTTGCCTCAGTTTCCTCATCTGTCAAATGCTCTGGAGAAGGAAATGACAAATCACTCCAATATCTTAGGCAAGAAAACCCCAAATGTGGTCAGGAAGAATAGGAAATGACTGAAACTACTCAACAACAACAGAACATCCTCTCTCCTAAAGCAGAAGAGATGTGAGAAACTCCATGGTGAATGTTATCAGTGCAAAATCTGATGCAGTGTCCCAGAGTACTTGAGATGGACTCTGGGAAAAGAGAAAAGATGCCTGCTCCTACCTCTGCCCTTTCATTTGTTGTGCTTTATATACACTATGTCTTTACCCTCCAATATTCTCCAGGAAAGCTTGAGCTACTCATTTAGGGATGCCCATCGCCTCCTTTTACTTTATCTTGTATTGATTGAATGTGTCTGAGGGGCTGCTATATTTGTATGCTCAATTAAGCAATTGGTCAGCTTTTCCCCCACGAGGCAGCCCAATAAGTCAGAATTGTCAAGCCTCTTAGGCAGTATTATGCTCTGGTCTCATTCCAAATGAGTTCAGGAGAGTAAATTCTAATTTGGCAACTTGACCAGATAGAGTTATTAGAGAATGTGCCCTTCTTAGGGTATTTCAGCTTTCTGCATAAAGTAAGAGGTTCCAGATAGAACTGTGCTGTGTATTGCTTGTGTTCAATGTATATTCCAAACCAAGTACAAACATACCAATGTTAACGCAATGATAGCCAAGAACCCAGAAAAGTCTATCGGTGAGGGACTCAACTTTTGAGTGAGTAAGGACTATATATAGGAAGACCATAAGATTAAAAGTCAAAATCAATCAGCAAACATTTATTTATTAAGTTCTTGCTGTGTGCCAGCAAGGCACTCCGCCAAGCACTGGGAATTCAAAGAAAAAGCAAAACTAGTTCCTGCCTTCATTGATTTTACATTCTTTTTTAAAATTAAAATTTATTTACTTACCTTTTGTTACGTTAAAACTTAACACTCCCCTTCCTCTCTATCCTCCTCTGCATTAGAGAAGGCAACATTTGACAAAGAAAAATATATGTATATGTTTATCTCTCTCTCTCTCTCTCTCTCTCTCTCTCTCTCTCTCTCTCTCTCTCTCTCTCTCTCTCTCCCCATCTGTCTTTGATATCTTATTTCTATTCATCAGTTCTTTCTCTGGATAGGAAAAGAATTTATGAATAAACAAAAGATAGAAAGCATTGTGAGATATAAAATGGATAATTTTGTAAGCAGCAAATTGAAATGTTTTTAAACAATGCTTTTTGTACAAAACTAATGTAGACAAGATTAGAAGGAAAGCAGAAAGTTGAAAAGAATTTTTCTGGAAAGTTTCTCAGATAGAGGTCTCAGATCTAAAATATATGGTAAATTTCTTCTAATATGTAAGAATATGAGCCATTCCTCAACTGACAAATAGATAATATGAACGGTTTTTGCATGAAGAAATCAAAGCTTTATATAACTACATGAAAAAATGCTCTGTGGTTATTAGAGAAATGAAAATCAAAACAACTGAGATTTTCATCTTATACTTATCAGATTGGCTAAGATGATAAAAGGGCAAAAAGATATATGTTGGAGGGAATGTGGAAAAATGGGGAAACTAATACACTGTTGGTAGAATTGTGAATTGATTCAATCATTTTGGAGAACAATCTGAAATCATGCTCATAGAGTTATAAGACAAAATATACCTTTTAACCCAGTAATACTAATAGGTTTATTTCCTAAGGTGATGAGGGAAAAGAGGAAATGAACATATATGTTCTAAAATATTTACAACTCTCTTTGTGATGGCAAGGAGCTTACATTCTAATGGGAAGGAAACCATGTATATCAATAGATAAACAAAATACATAAAGAAGAAAGGTAGCCCTCGAGGGGGCAGATTTCAAAGATTATACATGCATTACTGATCTTGAAGTTAGTAAGACCTGCATTTGGATACTACACTAGATATATTTGTTCTATTTTCCTAAATACATTCCTTTACTGTTTTCAGTCCAGTTTCCTCGTCTGTAAAATGGAAATGCCAGGATAATTATCCTATGGTATTACAATGAGGATCAAGTGTATAAATGTATTTAAAACATTTTTCGTGCCTTTAAAACTATTGGAATGTCAGTTAGGAGATAGACACACTATGTACATGACAAAGTTTTCTCAGAAATTCAAGAAATTTCCATCAATATAGATAAACTGCATGAGGGAAGGACAGTCAATTAGTGTGAAATTAAAGAATGATTTAAATCAGTTCCCAGTTTTAGATATTAAAAGGTGGCTAACACAATGTTAGCTAGTGGAAAGAAGTCCCTAAAGAGCTAGCATGGATATATAGAAAATAGTATTTTACATATGGTATATTAATTATTTAAATTTAAAGGGACTTCTCTCCAGTGCTTGAGGGTACTTGAATAATTATATCCTCTTATTTAAACATTCTTCCAAAATTGTTTACAGTATTAATTTGGTTAGGAAAAAACTTAATAGGGTTGAATGGGTTAAATCTGTTCCATTTAGGAAAAAAAAAAGGAAACTAAAATCTAGTTCCCATTCTAATGAACAAAGCTGATTTAATGTAGGCTGAATTAATGACATTTTTAGCTATGACCTTTAGTTGGTCAGTATGAAAAACTATTGCTGGTGGCAAAGACCCTTTCTGTTTTCTATTAAAGAAGGAAGGATACTGCACGGAGTTCAGACCTCAGTGAAACCCCCATTTTTGCCCCATTCATCAATGATTATCATTACTGCTGAGGTTCGAGAAAGAGAAAGAGGAAGAAAGAAGGAGATGGAAATTTTTGGAAACAGGTTCAGGATGGCAAGTTAGTATTTCAGTCAAGCTCAGTAACTTGAGTGTTGATCATCAGAATGGGCTGCCGTTTCTTATTTCTTTCCTCTGAAATTCTGATAGGGTCCTGAGAAATTTGTCTAAGGTCAGGCCAAGGAAATAGAACTGAAACCCAATTCTTCTTCCTGGTAGTTGTTTCCTTACACAATAGAATCATAGAATCTCAATAGTTGGAAAGGACCTTAGTAAGCATCTGATCAAAAAAACTATACTTAAAAAAAATTTCCTCTAGAATGTAGCTAATATGTGTTCATATAGGCTTTATTTAAAGATTTTCATTGGGAGGAAAATCACTGGCCCCCAAAGTATCCAGTCTCACATACATATAGCTCATTGTGAGGATGTTACTTTTTATAGTGAAACTAATTTTATAGTGAAACTAATGGGTAACTTCTACCTATCATACCTAGTTTTTGGTAATAGCTAAGCAATTGGGTTAAGTCATTTACCAAGAGTCACCCAGCTAGGAAGGGTCTGAAGCCAGATGTAAACCCAAGACCTCTTATTTCCAGGTCTGGCTTTTTATCTCCTTAGCCAGCTTGCTGCCCCAAGCAGAACAAATCTAATTCCTTTTCCATATGTGACTTTTCTTCTGAGACAACCCCCCCACCAGTTATTCTATATAGATCTTCTTTATACATGATAGTTTGAAGTTTTTGGGTTGTTTTTATGTAATGTTTTTACCATTTATAAGGAGGATATTAGAAAATAAGTATTGTTTTATCCAGAGATAAGAAGTAGAGAAGCTGGCTTGAGGAAGAATTGGAGTTTGAAGTGGAGCTGAGACAGTATGCCAATTTCAAATGTTGACAGTTTCACTGTCTTTCTTGACAGTTGCTCTTTTTGAGTGTAGCAGTTGGGAGTTGGTCACTGTCAGTTGGTCTCTGGCAGTTGGCAGATACACACACTCAGGGACTCTTAGGACGGGAGAAGGTAACATCTTTACCTCTCTCTTCCACTGTCTGAGAGAAAGACCTGAAGGAGCATTAGTTTTTCTTTTCAACTTAGGAAACACTATTGATTATCAATTGCTGTTTATAGATTGATTAAAGTCTGAGAAGATCAAAGAAACTCTGGTCTTTGGTTTGGACTCTGAGTCTGTTAAGGCTCAGAGTCCTAACTTGATTCTTGTTGAGACTCAACCAGCTAGCCTTTATAACCTAAGGCAAAGTTAAGACTTATAAGGATAATAGTGGAAGTTTTATTTAGAATAGTATAAATTTTGGTTAGTCAGATCAGGGAGGATTAGTATAGCCTGTGAAACACAGGAGAAGTGGTTCCTTTTTTATCCTTATATATTTTAAATGAATAGTTAATTTTTCTATAACAAGAGTCTCTTTAGTGTTCCTTACACTTGTCCCTGAAGGGAAGTTCACCTATGAGCTTCACTTCACTTGATCACTGAAGATATTTTTTATTTTATCTATCAAAAGTATCAGAAACAGTTTGAACCTTTATTTCCATAGTTTTTGCCCTTTATTTTGTAGCTCTCCCCTTATTATTTTTACACATTAGACAGTGAGCTTCTTTTAGAGCAAGCACTGTTTTTCTCTTTGGTATTCCCAGTCCTGAGTAGGCTATTTTGTGCATAATACATTCTTAACAAATATTATTTAACCCATTGACTGACAGGATATCCCTAAAGTACATGAAGACAGCTACTATTTTCAGCTGATCTTCATAGAGCATAAATTTGAGGTCATTTGCCATTCTGTTGCTCTACATAGTCAGAAAACCCACTCTTAATTAAGGAGAAGTGGTGAGTTCTACATTAGGCCTCCACCAAGAATTGCGTGCTACAAACCCACACGGAGTCCCAAGACTTTCCTGCTTTGGTCACTAACCCCCTAGGAGAAATCACTGTGCTAGATGACAACTCCAAAGAACAAAAGAATTTGAGGGACTTATATACCATTTGGGGAATGCAAGGACAGGGAAAGATGATTGATTGACATTACCATGGCTACAAGGAAATGGGGAGTGTTCAAACTATATTGACAGGCTTGGGTATAAGGGAATGAACTATTTACAATGTATACTAAAGGGTGGTCCCTGCACAGGTGTGGGTATTCTTAGGAAAGAGTCTCTGATACAATGAGATAAGCTCATTGTATCAGAAAAGAATATTTTAACATTTAATTAAAATATATTAACTCCATCTAGCTAAGTCCATTAAATATCTTAAGATCTATAGTTCAGTCTGAAACTTTTGGGTCTCCATCTTTCAAGATGATTAAACTTGGGGTTCTCTTATATTCTACATTAACACGTTCTTTTCCTTCCTTCCTTCCTTCCTTCCTTCCTTCCTTCTCTCTTTCTCCCATTCTTCCTCTTTTTCTCTCTCTCTTTCTTTCTCCCTCTCTCTCTTTTTCCTTCCAAAACACACATCCATAAACCCTTATTTTCCATCTTATAATCAATACAATGTAATTGTTCCAAAGCAGGAGAGCTATAAACATTAGGCAGTGCGTGTTAAATGACTTATTTAGGATCACACAGCTAGGAAGTGTCTGTGTTGTACTTTAATTCTATGATTCTACAATTTAATTTTTGAGTTGATCTATGTAGAAAAATGGATGGCTATATAGTGTCATAGAAATAACCAACATGTGCTTAGTTTTCTGGAGATAGTGGAGGACAAAAGAGTCTGGCATGCTATTGTCCATGGGGACATGAAGAGTCAGACATGGTTGAACAAGAGAAGAAAAACAAAAATGTAGAAGATTATTACCATCATTAGAAGGTATTCATTCAATTATATACCATACTCTGGACAAAAGGCATTCTTCACTGAAGTGGTGAGGTAGCACAAAAGATAGTTCAGCTGGGCCTGGAGTTTGAAAGACCTGAGTTCAAATCCTTCTTTCTTTCCTCCCTTCCTGTCCTCTGTCTTTCTCTATTCCCCACTGCTTCACCCCCTGACTCTCTCTTCATGCCTCCCTCCATCCACCCCCTTTCTCTTTCTCTCTCTCTGAAAGGAAGTTTGTAGTATATATTTCAATAAAAAATGTCCCATATTCTATCTACTTGTTTTACTCTGTTGTTTTGTTTTTAAGTACTCTTAGGATGTGTTAACATGGAATCTAGAAGCCCCTAAACCTGTAGCCTAGAAATATTTGTGACCCCAGTCTATTTAGCTCAAAGGTGATAGCTGCAGGCTTAGATCCATCACATGAAAGTTCCTGAAGGCCAAATCCAAGTCAATAACTCTTTGGTGCAGTAGGTAGTGTGTCAGTCTTGTAAACTGAAGGTCTTGAGTTCAATCCTCCTTTCTAGGCTACAAGTTTGGGGACTTCTATGTTCTACATTGACAGATGGTATGAATTAATTTGTCACTTGTCAAACTTTTTATAAACATTATTTTCCCTTCTGTAGTCTCTCTATGTATTGTATTGTTAACTTGTAAAAACACAGACCTATTAAGGTAGTCAGAAAAAAACAAGTCTTTAATCAGGAAAGAGATAGGTCCAATAATTGGCCACTATCACAGAGCCAAGGGCCAAAAGCTACACAGAGTCAACACACTGGGGTTCTGGGGACAGTATTTCTTGGGAGGATCAACAAGCTAGAAGATTCTTCAAAGAACAATAGAACTTGGAAACTTATATACCATTTGGGGAATTAAGGACAGGCAAGTATGATTGATTGACATTACCATGGCTACAAGGAAATGAGAAGTCCAAGACAGATTTCAAATTGACAGCATGTACAAATACTATATATTATGTAATATTTTCTTCTATTTTTCCTTCCTTTTTTCATAATTTTCATTGCTTCTAATGGTTTCATGAAATAACATTTTGCATAGTTTTTCACCATGCTCATAGGATTTTAGAAATGATTTAAATCAGTATTTCTCTTGGCTGCCAAATCTCTTTACTTGGCAAAGAGACCAACTGTCTATAGCCCTTTCTTTTCTCAACTACAACTGTTATTTTTATTTTATAGATTTATTTTGCTTATTTTCCATCCTTCTATTCATATTTAGTTTATTATATCCTCAATATCTCAAGAATGACATTGATCCTGATAAAATTGTTTTCATCATTTTTTTTTTCTTTCCTGTTTTCCTTCTTGGTAGATATAAAAAGACAGGTCAGAGGAAGCAAACATATTTTTATGCCTTTCCATTTTAGTTGATTTTGTAGAGTTGTCTCTTTTATATATATTAGTTTCATAGAGTCTCTTTCAAATGTCACTCCAAGGCAATAACTTCTTATATCCCCTACCTATCACTACTGAGTAGTCTAGATGTATATGCAAGTTCCTTGTGGGTAGAAAATTTTTCATTTTTGCCTTTTTATCTCCAGTCTACTATGGTGCATGCCATTAGCTTCTTTCTCTTCAGTAAGATTAGTCACAGATTTTTGAGTCCTTTAATTACATTTTCTCTGTATCAGTGAATTTTCAGGAACAACTAGGATGTTAGCATAATAATTTGCTTTTGTTTATTAATATTTCCAAAATATAATTTTTGTTTCTTTGTCCATGAAAATCTTATTTCTTGAGTTTCTTTTAACCATGTAATCAATGTAGTAATATCAAGGCCAATTTTAATAAGTAAATTGTAATTGAGTAAATATTGGAAATCTATCCATTTTTAGCACAAAAGAACTTATCAAAAGTTTGAAGTGTTCATTCTTCATATTAAATAAAAATGAAGGTAACTTAATATTAAAAATATTTCCTTTTATAAAAAAAGTAGACTTTTCTTGGTAAATCAACATTTGGAGTAACATCTGGTGACAAAACCAAGTTAATTAGAGTATTCTTGTCAATTCATTTATTTAACAAGTATTTGTTAAATGTCTATCATGTGCAAGGCCCTGAGGAACCAGACAAAGACAAATAGTCTCTGGCCTTAAGGAGCTTTTTTTCTAGGGGTCACTGGAAATAGGGGGAGTAGGGAAAGGGGATGGAGAATATTTCCAAAATAAATTAAAATTAGTTTCAGAATGGGAAACCAACAATCAGGAAAATCAGAATGATCTACTATAGGAAAGGGCAAGACTCCAAAGGAAGCGGTCTAGAGGAAGAAATGAAGAGAAAGTGTATCTATCTTTCAGCTGAGAATCATGATTTAGGTACAGGTGTCATCGAAATCATTCCAAAAGAAAGAAAGCAATTTTTTTTTCGTTCCCAGTTAAAGGCTTACAATCTATCAGACAAAACTGGTTGGAAACCAAGTTGGCCCAAACAAATCTGTCTCCTTAATGCATTTATTACTTTTGTTTATAACCGCCCAAGGCTTCTTTTGCCATTTTATTCTAGACTCAGCTAATGAATATTTAAAGTCATGTACTCTGAGGTTGTATTTAAAACTGAAGGGAAAAAAAACCCACACCATATTAGTTGCTGGCTGATACCAAAGATCTTCAATAAAGCTAACCTGCAAACCTAACAGCTTTCAAAATAGCTTTAATTAAAATATAAATTGATAGTAATGATATGGTCCATTGTGACAGCTGTTTGGCTCTGGATTGATATTTAATTAAGACTGGATGATAGAGGGAAAATGTAAGCATTCCCACATGAGGCTGTCATAGACTAAAATACCATCTTTTTCTATGGACTCTTATTGAATACCCATTATTAGATCTTTAGGTCAAACCAACTCTACTTATTCTGGGCCTTAAAAACCAGCCTGAGAAAGTCCAGAGCTTTTCAGAATAGGTCCCTCTCCCAATCACCTTTAACTCATGCATGTATATTAATGACTACAGTATCTAGGGCATGCTGTATCTTTTATGCGTACTGAGAATGTAGCATTAATGAAAGGAAGGAATTATGGGGAGGTGAGACCTCGTTCTGTCAAGTTTAGAACCTGTTCAAAAAAACAATGATTCAGAGTTTCAAACTAAAACAGTCTCTCCTGGTTAAAATTCAATTTTGACAAAATGGTGGTATATTAACTTCTAAAAGTTTAAGCAAAAAGTATCCCTTGGCACAATACTTATAATATTTTTAGAATCTGGAACTTCTTAAACAATGCAAAAATCTCTTTCTGATCATTTGATGGCTGGTGTTCAGCACTTTGTTTTGAAATCCCTTTATATACATCAACTTATTTGGAGAAAACAAAAGTTTCTCCAATAGAATGGGAAATCCTTGAGGGTAGGGACTTTTCCCCATTAAAAAAAAATTGTATCTCCAATGTTTAACAAGTACCTGGAATAATTTAGTGTGCAAATTATCTTGATAACTCTTTTGATACCCTCAAGTTGACATACTACGTGTGATGAAAATGTGTACGACTGATTCTGTTTACCTGGGAGCGTTCTGGAGTGATCTGGAGAAACTGATTGTCTTTAGAACCCAAAGAACTTGAAGAAACTGTCTTTGAAAATTACAGCCTGGTTCCTATTCCCATTATACCTTGCAGATTTAAAATTATTAAAATAAAAACTTTTCTTTTTTCTTTTTATATGATTTGTCTTTGATCAAACAGCTAATAAGTCTACAAAGTGGGATTTGAACTTGTGGCCTCTCCAGAGTTTAGGTACATCCCTCTTTCTACTGTGCTCTGTTGGCTCTCAACCAATGCAATATATATCAAAACTCATGGAGAATGCCTATGTTTCATTATTATCCCACTGTACGGAGGGAGGGAGGCAGAGTATCACAGAAACACAGAAAGGTAAACTCCTTTGTGGATATACAGGCAGATAAAGACTAGAGTTCCACAAGAGGTCCAATCAGCATTGCTTACAATCGGCATTGCTTTAGTGAATACCCACAGAAATTATACCAAAGATTCATAGACATATCAAAGTAGTATATTATTATTATTAATGTTGCTTTTATTTGATCATAAGCTTAAAGCTCCAAAGCCCTTTATATATATTACCTCATTTCATCATCTCAAAACTCCTTGGATACGGGGATGTCAGATATTATGCCCAATTATTAATACATTTACAAGGGTCCACAAGATATTGCCCAATTTGTACTTATTAATTCAAGATTACTCCCATGAGGTAAACTCCCGTATTTTCTATTCCTTTCTAAGACTAGACTATGGGGAGCTCTATTTTCCTAGAGACTATATCATAATCTAATAATTCTCTCTGATATTGTTTCTCTACTTTCCCTGGCTCTCTGCTTGGGCAAGTGGAGCACAGAGACCTTCCTGGTCCATAAAGAATTGCTTAACAATGAACTCCATTAGGATGCTGAAGTTCATATCTGCATTCCATTCAAGTGAGTACCTGGAGGACATGGAACAGGATAAAGAAGACTGTCCCCATCTGGAAGGTTCTCTATGAATTTCAGTTCAGTTTTATAAATAACCTGAAAAATATACAGAAGTCCTTAAAAAGTCCCAAATGGAACCATTGTCTCCCTTGAATAAATAGTTTTCAAGGCTTTGATTTAAATTCTCACTCAAAAAAATCAAATTGATTTGCCTAAGAATATTGAAATGCCTGAGCCATCCTTCAGGTAAAGTTGAGAAAGACCTTGATGAGTGACATATAAACTTAACTTTAGATGCTGTTGTATTAAAAAGCAGACATTATTATTGTCTAATGGAAACTGTGCCTCTAAATGATTAAGTAGTTTAAAGAACTTAAATAGATAACCCTTAAAAGCCCTAGTAAAATGATCTATCCAGCCAAATCTAAAGCATCATGAATTCTTAAACATTTCAGAAGCACTGTAACATAGAGCATCTTTATAATATCTGCCTTTTGGTATGGCAACAATATCTGTTTTCTTAGGAAAGGAATCAAATTTAGATTTTTTCTTCTTTACAGCTTTGCAAGCTATAAAGTACTATACAAATGAGTGATTATTGTCCTCTCCAACTCTGCATATCCTTGCTTTTTTCTTCTCTGTTTTTAAGATTTGTAATATGTGATGAAAAATTCTGAGTGGTTGGGTTCTCAGTAAGAAAATCAATTTATTTATCAGGCTAGCAATAACCAATAAATTAATTGGTCAGTGATCTCTTTAAGTGATCACAATCAGGGACATACAGGATCCTTAAACAATGAATATAATTTTGGAAGCTCATTATTTAGCTCTCTACTGAGCTCAAGACATCTCTTGTTGGTGAATGGTTATGAAGAGGAGGAATAATTTTCTCTCAGTTCTAGTTTTTCCTGCCTCTCCTTCCATATCCAGTAAAGATTTTAGCTTTTGCCAACCCTTCTCAACAAAAGGGCTTAGAAATAAAATAAAATGGTATTATATAAACCATCCTCAAAAAATAATATGAAAAGAGAAAGCACTTAGCACACCTATGTAACATAGTAGGTACTTTAAAAAACTAGATTCATGACTTAATTGGTATAGCAAACCCCTGGAGAAGCACTTCTATTAGTGAAGATCTGCTCTTCTGAAACTTTCTGGTCTCAGAGACTTACCTGGGAGCACTGGGAGGTTAAGTGATTTGCTTATGGTGATACCACCAGTATAAAGCAGAATTGAATCTGAGTCTTCCAAGGCCCCTTTTCTTCTATACTACATTGCCTTTTTTTTTTGAATGAATGAATACATGAAGTAATTTCTTCCTCCACTGAACTATAGAAAAATTATTCCACGTTGCTCAGTCTTACTGACTTTTACATACATGGCTTATCTCCCTTACTCTAGTATAGTTTCTTTAGGATAGAACCTAGATGATACTAAATGTCATCTTTTATCACACACAGGACTTTGGACAATTCCTTGAACAGAGTAAGTGATCTGTAAGTATTCGTTGAATCAATTAAATACAGAACACTTGACCTACAAAATCTAGATCCAATTTTTCCCCATGAAATTGTCCTAGAATTTGCTCACCACAGACTCATAAATCTTACAGCACTTCATCATATCTTCACCATCATCATTATCATCATGATTAACAAGTACTTAGAGAGAGCCTGCTGTGGGTAAAGGATTGTTCCTGGAAGTGAGAAAAGGGAAGGCAGGAGACCCAAGTCTTGTCCTTAGGTAATTTAAAAATCTAAATAGGATAGCAGAATATATACAGAGAATTGTTAGCCTAAAGTAGCGTATATTAAATACCAAATGAGCTTTTTTAAACAGGTAGAACAAAAGGAATTAAGAGAAGAGAAAATATAATTGTGGGTTGGGGATATGGGGAAAGGTTTCATGAAGGAGGTAGGATGTGGGGTCATAAAGTAAGAATAGGGTTTAGACAATGGTCAGGAGAGAGAATTGCATTCTAAGCTGGGCAAAACTTGACACCATCATCAGGATTTACATTTGACTTTATAGTAAGAGATAAGGCTAGAGAAGAGGAAAAGAGATTATGGAGGGTCTTCTTCATTTTCTCAAATGTAAAATGGGCATAGAAATGAAGGTTGTAATACAGTGGCTAAAATAAGGTTTATTCTATGTTAAAAACTTCTAAAACCTTGAAATGTTTTATTTATAGCCATGTATTGGTCTCAAATTATTTCATATTTCTGTCTATTCAACCAAATGATAAATTCCTCTGCAACAGGGACTATGTTGTCTTCTGGTGGCACTAGTAGCACCTAGCGTGGAATGGAATCTAAGCCCTTGGTGTAGACCCTTTTTGATTTGATGCTTTCTTTTCTTTTGTGATGAAGCAAAGCCAATGATTACACCATCTGCCCATTCTACCACCTCCTAATTAGACCTGAAGCCACTAACCAGTAAAGCTTTTGTACTCATGGTTGAATAACATTTTCCAATTGATGTTTTCTTTAGTTGTAATAACAGCTGATTCCCAAGCCGACAGCTGCAAAATCATTCTGCTTAATTGAGGAAGGTGACTGAGATAAAGACTGATTTCATTAGCAATATGCTAACATCAACAACAATAGCAAAACTCTAGGTATTTGACTTATTTTGTACCACCCTAATGCTGAAGAATCAAGAAAAAGTAGACTGAATGCTGAGATTAAAGTTAGGATGAAAGGGCCATCTCCCATCTGTGGACAGTAGCTAAAAGACCCTGGACAAGTCATGTAGCCTCTACATCAATCTATGTGACTTGGTTGGAAAGATTCTTTTCTCCTAATGAAATTATTGTTTCCTCATGTATTTGTGAATGTAATTTTGCTCCTAAAGGACTCAAGTGGGAGTTGACTAAGTCTTAGAAATAATGGCTGATATTTATATAGTTCAAGTAGGTTGAATAAAGGATTTCATTCAATATCCACCTGCGAGAAAAAAAAAAAAACAGATATTGTCTCCATTTCACAGATGAGGAATTTGGGCATCAGATAGCTGAAGTGGTTAGGTCATAGTCACATACCTACTGAGGAGCTCAAGTAAGATTTGAACCCAAGTTTTCCTGACTCCATGTACGATATTCTACTTTCTAGAAAGCAAATGTGTTCCATCATTGTTCATAGTAATTCTACAGATATAAACACTAGGAGAAAAGAACCAGTTTTGTGATAACTTATGAAAAGAAGGCAAATTCATCTCAATTTTGATTTTCAGAGCATGGATTCATAAAATTATAGAATTTTAGAGTTGGGAAGATCTTCAGAGATAATGTAGTCTCAATCTCATTTGCAGATGAAAAATATAAGATGTAAAGACATTAATTGATTTACTCGTTGGACTAAGCTGAGAAGTGGCAGAGCCATGCTCTCAAGTAGAGAACATCATGTTTTTCAAAGATGCCCTTTGTTCACCTGAATGTGCTATAACTTGGTTTCTTCTCTGGCTTTTTTAAACTATTGTTTTAATGGTTTATGCTCTTTGGCTGTATAAAGTTTTCAACATGGAGGAATAGAATATATTTTATTTAACATTTATTTCTATTTCAGGATATTTAAAATGTTTACACCATGTTCTCAAATGTCCTATGTTAAAGTGCATTTCACGGAAAGCATCTCAGATTGATGTGAAGTGAATTTAAGTTGTTAGGACTGATTTCCAGTATTAATCAGTGCTAATATTTTTAATAGATGCATGTATGTATATAGATATACACACATACATATATAGGAATGTATATATATTTTTGTATATATATATAAATGCATATATAACATATGTATTTATATATATGGGTATATATGTATATTATATACATAAATATAAATAACAATATGTATAAATATGTATAAATATACAGTATTAACTAGCACTAATATTTGTAATGTTAGCCACTTGTCAGCTTGCTAACAATGGACAAGTCAGTTAATCTCTCAGAATCATATAGTCTTCATTTGTAAAAGGATAATAGTACCATAGGAGTTCTAAGGTCCCTCCCAGCTTTAAAATTTTATGATTTTATAAATCCATGGTGTGAAAATACATATATGTACATGCATGCATATATGCATATATGAAAATGTTATCAAAATCATTGACACTGTATATATCTACAGGTTTACGTACACACCCATATGAAATTAAAGTATTACAGAAAAATTCTAATGTAACTCATCAAAAATGTAAATGAGGTTTTTGTATGTTTTTGATGATCAGAAGTTTTATTAGGTTCTTAACTTATTCAATCTTAGGGATTAAATTTGAATAACTATCAAAAATATTTACTTAATTGTTGATGTTGCATATATTCCAAGATAAAAAAAGACATAAATGTGTGTTGTATAGAGGAGAATGCATACCTAATTTATGGGACTTAAAAAGTGACATCTTTTTTTTATTCTAGAAGGCTTTTAAATTTGCATTCTTATAAATAAACCAGCCTCTCTTTGAGACAACCTTAAATCTAATAAATAAGTAAAACCTAGCCTTGATTTTTGTGTGATAATTTTTTTTCCTGTCAGAATGAAATGATACAAGATAATATGTGGTATTATTACCAGAAAGTAGCTCTATTAAGACTCTATGTTATACTCTGCCCTATGAGTCACCACTAACATTACCATTTACTGTCCATGTCTTCTATACAGTTAATGCTTATTCTTGCTTCTTTGCCTGGACATATATGGGTGACCTTAAAAAAATACCCTCTCCAAACCCCCCAGTCTCTGTATAAATCTTGTTTTTCCTTCAAGACTCCACTTGACTCGAAGAACCTCCTCCTACATAATCATTCTCTTTCATCATCCCTTAAATTTGAATTCTCAGTTTTTATTTTACTTTCAGTGTTGTCTAATGTCATCAGCACGTGCATACCTATCACTAGTACAGATTGAGAACACTTATTACCACTTTATCCTGTGCAATTCTTGGCTATACTTTTCTGGAAATCCTATCTGGACAATTCCTCCCAACCACTTTGAGACATTGAGTGGTCACTGGTTATCTCCAATATTTATTGAATGTTTGGCCCACATCAATTTATTGTTTTCATCATGCATATTCCCAACAATATTGGTCTTTTATATCACTTCTTATATGGTGACCATTGAAAATTTGCTGCAGTTTGCTATCTGCCACATGCAATTTACCTCTATCAATTGCCATTTTGGTTACTTGCATTTTTAATCTATCAGAGATTATAATATTCCGTGATGTAACAATTATGTAGCATCATCATTAATTAGTTTTTTAGTGTTAAAAGCTGTTTTTCATAAGAGCAAGTAACTTTCAGACATTGAAACAGTGGTACTGTTTTCCAAATGCTATCTAGTTCAAGTTCTTCTGGATTATAAACTGGGCCTCATTTGCTTATAATTTTTAAGTTGGGATGACCTAGTTAAGTGAGTTTTGAAATATTAGAAGTCTTTGAATCATTTCCCTATCCATTAATTCTCTGGAATCCCAAACTCTAGTGCTTGATAAGCATAAGAAAAGGGCCTAGAGGTGATGGAGCAGTCATAAATTAAATGTCTGCCATGACCCAACTTTCTCTCAAGGAACCTTTAGAGAAGACTTGTGTAAACTTAATTTTCCTTGGAACATGGCATGAAAAGCATTAATGGCTAGAACATTTTATAGTGCTTCTCTATAATAAAGCACCAGAGGGGCTTTTGTTAATTTCTCAGAGTTGGAAGTTTATTTCTAAATCTTTGCAGCATCCCTTAAGTCCAGTGGAACTTTCAATATGATAAAACCATGTAAGTTCCCAAAATAAAAGAAATCCTGAACTGTTTCAGACCCCTAAGCATCTGTCTATTTTCAGATTTGGCAGTGAATATTTTTCAGGTCTCTCAATTCCATCCAATTCATAAAAAACAGTGATAGCCTATATTTAAGTCTTTCTTTTATATGAAGTTTGTTATATTTGTCTTTCCTTTTCCATTCCCTTTAGAACCCCATGGTAATAGCTCAAGTGCTACTTCAGTAGTATTCTAACTTTTTTCTCCATGAATGCATTTTGCACCAGATTATCATTTCAAAAATAATGATTTAATCAGGTTGCTCCTGTGCCATACTGTAAAAGTATTTTGGGTGCCAAAGAGAGCATTTTAGATTTGATTCTTGAGATAATGGGAACAACTGGAGTTTATAGAAGGAGACACTTCAGTAGTCATTACTAGACCCAATCCCAATACTGCTCTTCCTGGAACCTTTTAATCTCCTTCACTTTTCCAAACTGGGTTAATTAAGCCCTCTTGAGGTGTCCTGGCAACTCTCCAGTCCCAAGGCTTCACAGTATTGGTGCCAGTCTTAGGGTGAACATCAGATACACTTTCACCCTACTGCAGCTCCAGACTCCTAAATTCAAGCAATCTACCAGTCTCAGACTCACTATAGATCTTCCAAAAAATGTCTTCATAGCACCCTATAGTCCATATGTACAACTTAACTAACCTATTTTCCCCCACATATATTTCTTCAAAGAAATTCCTTGAGCTATTTTCTGAATGTATTTTTAAATTTTTATTTATTTAGAATATTTTTCCATGGTTACATGATTCATGTTCTTTCCCTCCGCTCTTCCCTCCTGGACCTCAGCTAACAAGAAATTCCACTGGGCTATACATGTGTCATTGTTCAAAACATATTTCCATTTTATTCATATTTGCAGTATAGTGATCTTTTAATGTCAAAACCTTAATCATATCCCCATCAAACTATGTCATAGATCATATGTTTTTCTTCGGCATTTCTACTCCCATAGTTCTTTCTTTGGATGTGGATAGCGTTCTTTCTCATAAGTTCCTCTGGATTGTCCTGGATCATTTCATTGCTGCTAGTAGAGAAGTCCATTACATTTGATTGTACCTCAGTGTATCAGTCTCTGTGTACAATGTTCTCCTGGTTCTGCTCTTTTCACTCTGCATCAGTTCCTGGATGTCATTCCAGTTCACATGGAATTCTTCCATTTCTTTATTCCTTTCAGCACAATAATATTTCATCACCAACATATACCAGAATTTGTTTAGCTATTTCCCCAATCGATGAATACCCACTCACTTTCCAATTTTTTGCCACCACAAAGAACGCAACTAAAAATATTTTTGTATGTTTTTTCCTTATCTCTTTGGGGTACAAACCCAGAAGTGGTATGGCTGGATCAATGGGCAGGCATTCATTTTAAAGTCCTTTGTGCATAGTTCCAAACTGCCCTCCAGAATGGTTGGACCAATTCACAACTCCACCAGCACTGTATATTTTGCCACATCACCTCCAACATTTATTGCTTTCCTTTGCTGTCTTATTGAGCAATCTAGTAGGTGTGAGGTGGTACCTCAGAGTTGTTTTAATTTGCATTTCTCTAATCAGGAAGAATTTAGAACACTTTTTCATATGATTATTTATAGTTTTGATTTCTTCATCTGAGAACTGCCTATTCATATACCTTGGCCATTTGTCGACTAGGGAATGGCTTGAAATATTTTTGTAAATTTGACTTAGTTCCTTATATATTTGGGAAATTAAACCTTTGTCAGGGAGTTTTGTTATAAAAATGTTTGCCCAGTTTGTTGCTTTTCTTTTAATTTTGGTTGCATTGGTTTTGTTTGTTCAAAAACTTTTACTTTGATGTAATAAAATCACTTTACATTTTATAATGTTCTTTATCTCTTGCTTGATCTTAAATTCCTTCTTTTCCCACAGATTTGACAGTTATATTATTCTATGTTCACATAATTTATTTATGATTTCATTCTTTATGTTTATTTTAACGGGGTACCATTTTGAATTTATCTTGGTATAGGGTGAGAGATGATAATCTAGACCTGATTTTTCCCATGCTATTTTTTTAATTTTCCTGGTAGTTTTTGGTCAAATAATGAGTTCTTGTTCTAGAAGCTGGGATGAATGCACATATTTTGAATGAATATTTTTATCAATATACTCTGGCTTACTTGTTCTCAGTTTGTGTCTCTCCTTTGCCATTTGTATGGCTGACTATTTTAATTCCTCAGTGAGAATATTCTTTATAGATTGAAAACAAATACTTCATGTTTATAGAGATATTTAAGATTTGAAGCACCTAACAAACATAAAATACATAATAAAAGGGTTTTTTTAAACTTTTTTTTGTGTGTGTAGCCTGATATGGAAATTCCCCTCAGTAATGACAATTGGAAACTCACCCATGACTTTAAACATCAGGAATTTTCTGGGATTTTGAGTAGCAGTTAAGTGTGTTGATTATGATCATACAAACAGTGTGGTAGAATATCATTGATGGGATGAGATCTTCCAAACTCTAGGATCTACTTTCTCTACACCAGTGATGGGCAAACTATGGCCTGTGGGCCAGATGTGGGTCCCCTGAAATGTTCTATCTGCTGCCTGACATTATTCCTAATCTGACGAATACAATGAGTAGGATACAATACAATGAAACTTCGAAAGAGTTGCCTTAGAAACAGACTGAAAGATGAGCATTTCCTTTCCTTTGGCCCCCTCTTTAAAAAGTTTGCCCATCACTATACTAAACCATATCCTCTCAGTTCAATGTATTTTTATATCTATTTTATAGATGACAACAGAGACTGAATTCAGATAATTTACTTATGATAATGCAATTAATAATCTTCTTATTCCAAGACTTTCCAGTCAAAACCTGACACCTTTTATCACACTTTTCCAATTGAATGCCTTTGATGACACTCAAGCATCTCATTTGGCTTCCTCATTCAGTGATGCAAGTGGAGTAAATAGAAAAGGGTGTTGAAAGAGTTAAAGTCATTTCTTTGAAAATACTGTAAGAGAGTATGATTTTAAGTTCTTTGATACTTACTTAGCCAGTGACCTTTTTGAAGCTGGTGCTAATTGGTCACCTCAAATGATATTAAATATATGTAATAAATCTTTACTCTGGCATCCTGTCAGAATGTAGGGACTTTTTTAAAAGAGTAAATCATTGATTCCTTTTGAAGCTAATAATCTTGGATTATATGTTTTTTTCAATGCAACTGTTTTGAGATGCAAGGAGACCTATTTTTTTCCTCTAGATCATATTATTGATTTTCACGAAATATATTTTTAAAAAACTGAATTCTCTAAATAAGCAACAGTCATTGAGGGGCACCTAGGTTGCACACTGACTAGAACACTGGATGTAGAGACAAGAAGACTAGAGTTCAAATCCTAACTCAGATACAGTAGTTGTTTTAATTCATCTCTGTCTGCCTTGGTTACATTGTTTGCAAAAAGAGGAGACTCGGTTATCCCTCAAATACCTTCTATATTGGAATCTATGATCCTAATTTTCATAACATGCCCCTGACTTGGAATGAAAAGTTTGGAAAAGATTTTCCAGGAGTAGCAGTAATTAGAAGTGTCAGGTACTGATTTAAGACATTTTATCTCTCACTGGCATGGCATTCCTGGGAAAAGGATATCAATTTCATCTGTTCTCTTTATGAAAAATCCTCCCCTTTACTGCATTATTGATAGTAACACATAAAGAGATGATGAAAAGATTTTTGGAGTTATTAGATTTAAAACCTGTTAATTTTCTAAATGCAAATTGTTTTTGAGAGTCTGTTATGGGTAAGGTTTCTGTGGTAGATATTAAAGGATATAGGCTGATGTTGAAGGAACACCAAACCATGTCATATTATGATTAGAAGAAAGGAAGGCTCAGAAAGTTCATGAAAACTACATTTCAAATATCTAAAGGACTATTAATTGAAAAGGAGAGGGGGCTATTTCTTCTGTGTTTCCAGAAGAAAGAACTAAGAATAATAGGGAATGAGTTAAAATTTGCAGATTTTGATTCAATGGAAGGAAGATTCTAAGAATCATGTTTGTCTAAAAATTGAAATGAACTTTCTGAACAGGGAAGGAATCCCTTATCTCTAGATGTCTTTCAGCAGATGTCAAGTAGCCATTTTTAAAGACAGAGTAAAGTGACTTCATGCTTCAAATAAAGGTGGACTAGTTGTCCTCTTAGAGGAAGCTAGATGGTTCAGTGGATAGCGGGCTAGGGCTGAAGACAGGAAGACTGAGTTCAAAATCTGGCCTCAGACATGAGAATGGAATGGCAAACTACTCCACATTTTGCCAAGAAAACACAATGGAGAATATTAGTGTGCTGTGGTCCACAGAATCATGAAGAGTCAGACATGACTGAACAAGAGTTGTCCTCTTAGCTCCCTTCTAACCCTGTTAGAAAGATGACAATTGAGATGTAGATAGAATACTGGAACTGGATTCAGAAAACCTGGGTTCAAATATTATCTTCTGCAACCAGTAGCTATGTTACCACTGGCAAGTCACATACTATTTTTGAGTTTCAAAATACTCATCTGTATAAGAAGGTAATGCTTTTATTACAAACAGGTAATATATAAGTCCCCAATATTTAGCAAAATACCTTGAGTAATTAATACATTCTTATTTATTAGATTGGGTATTTCAGACTTCTGATGAGACTCAAATGATTTGTTTTGGGACAAAACATTTTAAAATGTATTTATTAAAATTTTTCATGCTCATTTTTGATGGCATTCAGAAAGAAACAGTTTGGAATGAATTTAAATATTGCTATGATCATTTTGTATTTAATGTTCTATAGTCTAATATGCAGGTCAATAAAATGAGGGACTTTTGGCATCTAAATTCACAGTCTGTAGGCTCATTGAAAACATATTCATAACAACTCCATTAGAGAACACAATAATTGTGGATGACATGCATTTTATTCTGATCCCATGATCCCATTTGGTTTCCAAGCTTTTCAGCCATATAATTTGGAGATTATGAGTATTTAGAATGGTGGCATCTATTAAAACTTTTCTTCTCAAATTTCCTGGATGACTACTATGTCAAGATGGCTATGAGTAATAATAATTTGGTCTGTGATAATGCTACATTCTCAGTACAATGCATTTGTTGACTTCTTAAAATTATTTGGGGGGCTAAATTTGCAATTTTTTTCATATTAGTTCATGAAAGATGACCAACATCTATTATAACATTCTGGCCACTGGATCATTATCATTAATGTTATTATTACCAAATTGTAAGGAAAACTAAGACATGATCTTTTCTTTGAAGGAGTTTACCATCGAAAGCTGGATCCAGCAGGAATCTACATTCAGCATCCTCTTTATTCAGGGTACGATGTAAAGAGTAATGAATCTGATGCTAGTGCAGGCCTCTACTTTTTTGAATATATAATAAAAGGAAGTTAAATTAATGATCTCTGAAGCCTCTTCTGCCTCTAAAAATACTGCTGTAAATATTTTTTGTATAAGTATGTCCTTTTTCTTTTAAAAAAAATCTCTTTGAGATACAGATCTAGTAGTAGTATGAAAAAAACACTGTTTTATAACCCTTTGGGCATAGTTTCAAATTGCCCTCCAGAATGATTAGTTCAGTTCACAACTCCACCAACAATGCATTAGTGTCCCAATTCTGCCACATCCTCTCCAACATATATTATTTTTCTTAACTGTTATATTGGCCAATCTGAGAGTGGTGCCTCAGAGTTGTTTTAATGTGCATTTCTCTATTCAGAGTTATTTAGAGCATTTTTCCTTATTATTATTGATAGCTTTGATTTCTTCATCTGAAAATGACTTGCTCATATCCTTTGACCATTTGTCAGTTGGGGAACATCTTGTATTTTTATAAATTTGACTTATTTTTCTATATAGTTGAGAAATGGATCCTTTAAGAGAAATTTACTGCAAATTTTTTTCCAGTTTGTTCTTTTTCTTCTAATCTTGCTTACATTGTTTTTGTTTGTGCAAAAAATTTTTAATTTGATTTAATTAAAATTATTCATTTCACATTGTAATGTTTTTATCTTTGTTTGGTCATAAATTCTTCCCTTTGCCATAGACCTGACAGGTTAATTATGCTATGCCCTCCCTAGTTTGCTTATGGTATCACCTTTTATGTCTAAGCCGTATACCCATTTCAATCTTTTCTTAGTAGAGGGTATGAGACCTTAGTTTTTGCCATACTGTTTTCCAGTTTTTTTCTAGGAGTTTTTGTCAAGTAATAAGTTCTTATCCTAAAAGCTGTGATCTTTGGGTTTATCAAAGACTAGATTGCTAGGGCCATTTACCCCTGTATATTGTGTATCTAATCTATTCCATTAATCCATTCTATTTATTAGCTAGTACCAAATTGTTTTGATGTTTCCTGCTTTATAATACAGTTTGAGATCCAATACTGATAGACAACCTTCCTTCATATTTTTTCCATTAATTCCCTTGACAGTCTTGTTGCAGATTAAATTTAAAAATATGTCATGTGTACACTTTCTCCCCAAATTGCTGGTGGTTAAGACATTACCTACACCCCTGGTCACTTTGTATATAGACTTAAAGAACAGAGAGTCATTAACTCTTTGGATAAAATCCTCTCTTAAGTTTACAAGCTGTGTGGCTAGAGACAAGTAATTTAAGTTTCAGTTTTCCTTTTCTATAAAATTAAGTGGCTTCATCTATTCTAAGATTCTTAATATTCTAAGATCTCCTTCAGTACTAGAATCTATAATTCTTTGGTCTGGAAACTGATGCCGTATTATGAATCTATCTTGAACATTATATCTTTGCATCATTCCTTTCACCTGTCTTTCTGCCTATTCATGATATCTTATGTTTTTATGACTATCTTTCCCATGAAAAAAATATTTGATTTTTTTCTTAAAATGAAATGTCATATTAAAATTTAGAACAATGTAATAATTTCACTAATAAGTAGTACCTCTCCTTTTCCAAATGTTCTATCTGCAGGGGGAACATGCCAGAAATGTCTAACTCTTATACATGCTAACAAGAGCCACTTAACCTGTTGTGATGAACTTTTCAAAGGTGTCCTTTCCCATAGTTTGGGGTGGTTATGGATGCTGCTGCTTCTTAACAAATAAGATCAACTAAATACCCTAATGGCCCTCATTAGAGGAGAGGATAAATGATATTTCATTCATGATTTTTCTTGTTTATGTTATCTCCTCTATTTTTCAAAGGCATATATTCACACAAAAGCTCTCCAGAGCTCAAATGTGCCTGACAAAGAATGATCAAACACCAGAGAATGAAGTGCATGATTCTGTGGCAATAATAAGACCCCCTTTTCCCAATATATTAAAACTGTTTCTGCATAACATCAGCAATTCTAATTGTGGTGCTTGACATTCAGTGATAATCCACTGGCTCTAATGCTTATTAAAAATGGCAGGAGACACACTGGCAGCGCAGAAGCAGGGCTGAAATTGTCAAGAACAATGAGAGATTTTAAGGTTTGGCCCTGAAATTATGGATATTTTATAAAAATGATTTTTGCATGCAATCCACAGGTGTAGAATCAATAGCTCACTAGGGCATGATGAATAATGCTCACAGATGCAGCAGGGCTGGCAGCACAGCTGAGAGATCCTCAAAGGGGGAGAAAAAAGAAAAGGACTTCCTTTTGTCTTTTTTTTCCCCTTCTCTTTTTCATCGGGCTTTGTGGAACTTTTTTTCCCCCTCCACGGAATTAGCAATAGAATTAAGAATAAAGAATAAATGTCAGCCTTTCCTCCTTGAAGGAAGAAAACAATTCAAGCAGGCTGTGAGTGGTCCAAGAGAGGTTGGCAGCCATTCTGTGATGTGTGAAGCTGGTTCCCTAGGATCCTTAAACTGCAGGTGCTTATGGCCTCTGAGAACTATTGATGTTTTATTTCCCTGTCTAGGGACCAAGAAGAGCCATCCTCCAAAGCTCTCTCAATGAGATTCACTCTGGAAGACAAGGAGCAGAGTAGTTTGAAACTGTTAGATGGAATCATGGAATTTGGGAGAATGTCTTTTATTTTTTGACAGAAACCACAATTAAGTCTACTACTAAATAATTTCTGACTTTGAGCAAGCCCTTAATTACCTTCCTGGGCCTCAGGTTTCCAATCTGTAAAATAAGGGCCTTGAAAAAGATGACCTCTAAGATCTCTTCCAAGTCTAAATCTATCACTTAAGAATCAGATTCAAGTCTTAAGATCAATAAATGTGAACCTGAAAAGGATCGTAGTGGTCATCAAGTCCAGCGTGATCATTTTACAGATAAGGAAATTGGGATCCAGGGAGATTATATGACTTGTCTAGAACTACAAAGATAATTAGAATCTAACAGAGGATTTGAAGCTAGGTGTCCCTAATTTTAGGTCATTGTCCCTATTCACTATGGCATACTACTTCTTGCTTTTGACAAATGCTCTCTGTGCATATAACTATAACCACATCATCCCCATTCAATAAATTCCAGTGCCTTCCAATCATCTAGAGGATAAAATATAAAATACTCTGACTTTAAAAGGCCTTTAAAACTTAGTTCTCTCATGTCTTTCTAATATTCTTATGTCTTATTTTTTCCTTCCTTCCATACTCCATCCCATATATTTTGCATTGTAGTATCACTGGCCTCCTTGCTGTTGCTTAACTCCATGCATTTTCACTAACAATTCCCTCTGCCTGGAACTTTCTTCTTGCTTATTTCTGTCCTCTGGCATCCCTGACTTCCTTCAAGTCCCAGCTAAAATGCCATTTTCTATGAGAATCTTTCCCTGATTTTTCTTAATGGTAGTGCTTTCTCTCCACTGACATTGATTCTCTTTCTCTCTCTCTCATTTGCAGTTTTTTAAATTTTTCTCTCATTAATTAGATTGTGAGCTCCTTTACTGTTTCTTTGTTCAATTTTTTTAATCTCCAAAACTTGGTACATTGCCTAGCACACAGTAGGCACTTAATCAGTGCTTGTTGACTGATTGATTGAATGGATCAGATCTGAGAACCACATTGAGATTTTTCGACCTCATTTTCAATTTGGTGGCAGTTTTGACAAGATGACACCATCTATGTGTCCATCTCAGCCATTCCTCAGTTTCATATTTCAGAGTCCCAAATCTATTCCAGGAATGTTAGTAAATGAAAGTTGACAGTATCTTGTCACAAGTGCCCATTAATGAATACCATGGAGAATTACATGCCTTCCAGTTCACTATCTACTGTAATTTATATTCACTATCCCACAGATTATGCAGAGAGGAAGTAGGGATATTTGTTGGAGCTACACATTTAGACAAGCAAATAGGATTTCATAAATTGGTGGAAGTAAGAAGTGAGAAATGAAGTGTAAAGTCTGCTCCTGAGGGTGAATATTTCAACAAAGTAAGGATCTTTGCATCTTTTCTCTTGGTAGAAGCCTTTTGTGCAAAGAAGAGCTTACTGATAAACTTTAGCTCATGGTTATTGATATGATTCATTTTGACAAGTCATAATCCTTCTCATTCCAATTCACAAAGAAACATTTATGCCTCAGGATTGAAATTTATGCAAAATATGAATGTATTGTTCTCCTCAACAAAGATGTCGGTAACTCGGATAAACAGGACACTCTTCAAGTCAAGATACAAGTGATTTTTGTTTTAGGAAAAATCAAAATAATCTTGTCAGAAAACACTGAAAGTTCTTGAGAACTCAAACAAAAAAAAATTCCACCCTATTGTATGAATTCTTACAGTGGAATTTGGTTTTCCTTGGTGTTTTTTGAGGTCTCCTTCCCTGAAGGCACATGCATAATTCTCATTGATACATAGAAGCCATAGATAAATTCACTTATAGAAGAAAAAATGAAACCATGCTATTAATTCAGAGGATACAAAAGCCTAAGAAAGGTAGATGGGTTTTGAGATTTCTATACACTATTAGAGTTGTTATGGGAACACACATTATTTATCAAATAAAATATTATTTATCAAATATCTTTTCCTCCAACATGAAGGCAAGATTATAAAAAAAAAAAAACAAAAAAAAATGTTGTACCCTGAAAAGTAATTCAGCATGTCTAAAACCAAACTCATCTTCAAACTGGAATCAGTTTTTCTTTCTGTTATTCTAGTAACCATGTTTGAAACCTCATAGATACATTCACAATAAGTGTTGCAAAGAATCTTTTCTGAGTCCTATATGTTATAAATGAGAAAACTAATACCAAGGACATTTAGTCAAATTGCCCCAAATCACACAGTTTTCACAATATTCCAGAGTAGAATTGAACTCCCTTGGTTCACTGAAATTTTCGATAGACAATGTTCTCCTCTCCCTCAACAATATGGAATAGTAGATAGTGAGCTTCTGGTCTTGGAGTCAGGAGTCCTTGGGTTCAAATCCTTTGACACAACTCTTCTCATTCTCATTTTCTTCCTTTATAAGAAGATAATGTTGCATTAGATCCCTTCTAGCTAAAAATCAATGATCCTATGAGTTTTTGTTGTTCTAATATTTGAGTGCCTCATGAGGTAACAGAAAAAATAGCCCTAGTGACAGTAAAGATGGAGCAACAAGTATAGATACATAGAAGAGGGCAATGCCAGAGATAGTATAATCTTGGATGATTTCAGAGTGGGAAAGACCAACTGTACTGAGAAAGGAGTCCATTTGTTAATGGGATGCCAAAGTCACCTCAACACATAGACTCAATCACACATACTCACACACAGTATTCATGGGATTTGACCATTCTGGACAAATAATAGGGTCTTTAAAATGTTTAATGATTGATTGAACCTTTCCACCTTGGGGCCAACCTCTAATCTTCCTGCTTTGCAAATACTTCATTTCCATTCATCCATAAGAGAGAGATGAGTTGAAAGAGATGAGTTGAAATAGTTACACTAAATTCAACAGCTAGCAAAGGAAGAGGAGAAAGGAGTTTGGGGTTTAGGGAGGACTTAAACAAGCTTTCATGTCTATCATTTTGTATGAAAGTGAACGAAAGGGATGATGTTCTGAGCAGATGGAGTATCTTGGGAAAAGACCTGGAAATTCCAGTGAGGTCACCAGTCTGCCTTCCTTTAGAGTTCATAATCACATACATAGTCTACCAACACATTAACTGCCTCAAGATGCTCCTCATTTTCTCTTGGTATTGTAGAATTTAATGTGCAATACTTGAAGTATTGTTTTTTTATAAAGTTTATTATCTGACAAAACAAAAAAACACATGACTAAATTTTTCTACCTGCTCAAAAATCCCCACTCCACCAAAGCCCAGACAGGAAGGAAAGAGAAAGAGAGAGGGAACTACTCCCAATTTATATCCTGTCTACATCAGCACTTAAGGACAGGAAGTGAGTAGGGTGCTAGGAATGGTAGTTTTGCTGGGGATCATCGTTTTTGGGTAACAGATTCTAATTACACAGTATTGGTAGTAGAGAATGATTTAAGATCAACTTAGTATTGGGAATCATCAGACAATTTTGGCCCACATGTCTTAATTAGCAAATTGGAGCTAATTAAATGGGGGTAGGCAGAGGGAACTATAAATTATCAACTTACTCATACTCATGAGGAAAAGGATTGATTTTCAAGATATCTGAAAGGGGTACCAAGTTTTGTACTTTGCACATATTTTCTTATTTGATCCTCACAACAACTCTATGAAAGGAAATATTTTCATTTCTATTTTAGGGAATAAGGATCTGAGAAGTTAAAGAGACTTGTATAAGGTCAAAATTGTCTCAGCAGTTCTCTGCCATATACTATTTCCTGTTCCCTACTTATTGAAAATTTCTGCCCTGTTTAATACAATTTTTTTTCTTGACATAATTTTGATTTCCTAGATATATTCTCAGTTAATAAGCATTTATGAGCATATACTAAGTAGTAGTTACTGTGCTAAGTGCTGACAATAGAAAGAAAGGCAAACCCATGGAATCTGCCCTCAAAGATCTCCCTTTAGAGTTGTGGACAGAAGGCAAAGAAATATGTAGGTTACATAGATAAGTACAGAGTAGGAAGAAGATGATCTCAGGAGGAAAGCAGCAGCTCTCCAACCCTTAGAAGGAAGAGCCCATGACCTATTTTTTATATTCTAGCCAGCTCCTTGATGCTATTTCAAGAAGTATTCTGCCTTTGTTGATACCCATTTAATTCTTTGATTGGTGTATAATTCATGCTTACAAATGGCACTATTAGGACCAAGTTAAGCAAACAGTTAATCTATAGTATCTTGCACCTACATGTAAAAGCATAGATATGATATTAAAATGTAACACACAGTTTAGTCTTAGGCCATTAAGAATTCTCTCTGAGTTGATGAAATATTTGACAGTAGGCTTGAATGATAAAGTAATCACATTGGCCATACCATTCGGTTGGAGAACTACCTAGTTAAAAGAGTCATATCTTGTGACCTTTTTTCAGACAGAAACTAGAACTTACATTTTATATTCATTTATTCTTATTACTCTGGGCATCTACTATGGGCAGGTTAGAATAGTAGGTGTTGTGGGGATATAGGAGAGTATCCCTTTAGCTTGGGAGGGAAAGTATACATACAAGACAATATAATATATGATCAAGGGCCAAGTGAAAATGCAGAAAATAAAGGGAGCAGTTTTCAGAATAAAGTCACTATTTCTTTTGGGGAAATTAACTTTGTTTTGCCAATAGGAATCATATTTGTTTCCTTAACAACTGAATATTCAAAAAGATTGAAAGGAGCTACTTGTTATGTCTTTAAGTGGAATTAACTCCCCTTTGTCAATACATTAAGTGTATTTAACTCCTCTTTGTCAATACAAATAATGTTTATTTCCCTAATGAGTGAATAATTGATGATAATGAGGTTTTGAACTTTAAATAGAGGAAGAATATTTTAATGATTTTGGAATTCACAGAAATTATAAATTCATAAAATTATATATTTGGAAGGGAATTTAGTAGACAGTATTCCAACTCAAGCCTTTGAAATATTTGAATTCTCCTAGATAAGCTCCGGGATCCCAAAGGCAGTGAATTCAATTAATGCTAGATGTAGTGATTAAATCAGTACTATGTCCCATTTATTCAAGGTCCTCCTCAATCTGGTCTCAATCTATAGTTCCAACCCTCTCTTCCACTGCCTCCTATTATTAATACTTAATATTAATGCCAAAAAAAATCCTTTCAGCTTGGCCCCAATTCTGCAAACATGATAACTTTATTCTCCTTTCCTGCCCCTCTAATGCCTTCCATTTCCTTTCTACCAAGTTCTACCAAATCTACTAATCCAGAAGATCTGATCATCCAGTTATCAGTATGAAGATTTCCCTTATTCCAACCCTTTGGGACTACTCCCTCCAGCTTTCATTCAATCAACCCATGTTTGGTCAAATATGGGTATCGAATTGTTAAGTCTTGGAAAAATAGAGATAAACCAGAATAAGATGGGTCCCAAAGAGTTTGAAGTCTAAGAGAGTAGATCATAATAAATGTGTTGTCTTTATGGTATTAAAAAAAAAGAGGTGCAAGCTACAAACAGTATTCTGAGTTAAAAAGCATGAGATCATTTATGGCTTGGGGACATCATGAAAGGATTCAAAAGGAAGTGGAATTTTTGCAAAATAGAATTTCACTGGGAAATAGAAGAAGGTTTTCCAGGTATACAAAAGGATATGAATAAAGGAATAATGGAAGGAAAGCATCAGACCATGTCTGGGAAATGGGAAAATAATTCAGTGTGCCTGGAACATCAAGTAGTAGAATAAGAGAAAAGATAAGACAACTTTGAGCCAGTTGAAGGAGAGCTTTGAATTCTAGATTAAGAAAAGGCGAGCTATGGAAACTTTGATCAGTAGAAAAATCTGATTTGATCTGAACATAAGTAAGACTAAGGTGCCATGGGCTAGAAAAGGGAGAAATTAAAGATAATGAGACCTGTGTAGAAACTGTGTGTGTATTCATTTACATATACATGCTGCCTCTTATTGCTCTTTGTAGGTGTATACATATGTGAGTATGGTATAGAGATCTTTTTTCCTCAGATAGTAAAGTCCTTGAGCTAGTGTTAAGGCCAGTATTCTAGGAAAGTATTTGAAAACACAACTCACACCTTTTCCTAGCTAAGACCTTGGGATACTTAAATAATGAACAATAGGATGCTTAGCTGGCCAAACTCTACTGAATAAATAGACAGCTTTGTTTGCTAGAAAGAAATATTTAATGAGGACTTACAAGTACATTGACTTTCAGAGAAATTCTAGTTCAGTAAAAGATATGCAAATTCATCAAAAATAACTTCTATGCACTGAGTATACAGTTGTTAACAGTCACTTTAAAGACTAAGACAAAATCAGAGAATGGAACTAGATTATTGATGGAGAAAGGCTCTGGGTCCAATAGCCCTTTTCTCCTCCCTTGTGAATTCTAGAGAAGATCTGAATGGGATTTGAGTGAGAAAGCAAAAAAAAATAATGTTGCCTCCTGCTCCTCTGACATATTCCCCAACACCCTGTCCTTATCCCCTCAGGGAAAGGGAGAAAAGAGCTATATTCTGGCTCTCCTCCTCTGAACAAGAGAACAAAAACAGAATTTAAACATTTTTTGTGTTTTTGTCATACTGTTATTTTTGACTCTAGGAAGGCCATTTGATGTTTACAAGAAACCCACAAGCATAGCAGGGCAGGTATTATGAACCTTATCATACATGCCAGGCAAGTGAAATGACTTATTCCAGGTCACACACCCAGACAGTGATTGAGTTGTATATGAACTGAGGTAACCTAACTGACAGTCTGGGAGGCTTTGTCCTATTATCCTAGCTGACTCAGTAGAAAACATGGCCCTGGTGGATCATGTCAGGTCCTATCAGCTTGATGGCCAGGGCAGGTAAAGGAAGTGGGAAGCAGGGAAGGGTAACAATTGTGGAAGAAGAACGGGCAGGAAAACAAGGCTAAAGTTGTGGTTCCCTGGCCAGGCAGCTCAAGTGACCAAGATGGCGCAGTGGCTGGAACACTGAGCATGGAGTCAGGAAGATTCCAGTTCCCATTTGGCCCCAGACACTTACCAACTGACCCTGGATAAGTCATTTAACCTTACCTCTATTTGCTTGAGTTTCCTCATCTATTATTATCTATAAGGATGATAGGATAACTCCTTCAAAGAGTTGTGAAGATTGAGATATCTATAAAATGCCTAGCACAGTGCTCCAGACATGGTAGGTGCTACATAAATGCTACTTATTATTATTATTGTTATTTATTTGGATTTAATTCACTAAATATGCATTATGTGCCTACCGTAGGCAAGTTGCTGGACAATACAGAGATGAAGACAATCCCTATGGATTCTTTCCCTCTGTAAACTGGTGACTTTTGCTTTGTTCTTCAGTTACAGACAGGGCCTAAAACTCCAGTGACAAAGCTAACAAATGCTCCACAGAGCAAGATCAGGTAAATGGATCAGTGGAAATCTAGCATCCCTACCAGAAAAAATGCATCAAAATATATCAATATCAAAATATATGAAAAAATGTATTGATGATGAGGCAGTAGCATCATCTAGAGCTAGGAAGATATGATAGGGATGAGAAGTAGGCCTGTAATTTCAATTGTAAAGGGAATACCTGGTTGTTAAAACTCCCTTTATCAAAGAAGGTTACTGCCTTCTCTGTAATTTATAATCCTAGTGTGGGTTTTGAAAAGACTACATGCTGGAACTACATTACCCAGCATGCCCCAGGGTTCCTTCCCCCCTACTTCCTGGTGTAGGATTGGTCTATGAATGGACCAATCCCACGCTAGGGAGCCCTACTTCCTGGTGTGGGATTGGTCTGTAAAAGGACCAATCCTGCCCCAGGGAGGAACCCTTTGAATGGGTTTTGGAGCCTAGAGTAGGGGAGCAGAGGGGAGAGATTGTAGGGGAATAAAAAAAATTTTTTTCCCTTTAATAAAGGCTTTTTCCCCTCGACATGCTTCCCCTGCCTTCATCATTTTTTCTTATTTCATTAGCAAATTGCCTGATTTCTAACCTGCCGAAGGCCACACAGCCAACAGCAGGTGTCCAAGGAAAGTCTTAAATACTGGCTTTCCTGACTTTCATTTCAGTTTTCTCGTCATTATAATAAGCTTAATATTTGGCCCTGAGGATGGTTACCAAACCAAAAAAAAAAAAAAAATGGCTACCAAACTATTTAGGAATAATTATTCAGTTCAACACAACCTACCTTGATTAAATATCCATTCCATCCTCAGACACTTCCCAGCTGTGTGACCCTGGGCAAGTCACTTGACTCCCATTGCCCACCCTTACCAATCTTCCACCAAGGAGCCAATACACAGAAGTTAAGGGTTTAAATAAACAAACAAACAAATAAATAAATAAATATCCATTCCAAGTGTCCTATCTCACTGGTTGCTGGGGAGAGATAAAGTATTGATTAAAGGCCAGCCCCTGCACCCTTGGAGCTTATAGTCTGGGAGGTATGACATACACTGAAATAACTCAAATGTTCAAATGGATCCATCCCTCCAGTGATGGAAATCCCAACCCACCCATACCTGTCCATCCAGTAGGATGTTTGTCTGTGTCCTCCCAGCATTCACCATAGGGAATCCATTCAACACCTGGGAAGCTACTAGTGGAATGCATACACTGAGCATTGATTAGTCCTGTGGCTTATCACAAGACAAGACTGGCTTTTTCACTCATACATTTAAAGATGTCTTTATTTAAACAGTAAAAATTTAATTCCCAGGCATATCACTCCCACTCTCCCCTCCCCGAACCATGGGAGATATGAACTGACAGAAAATATGTGTATAAATTGTCTTTCATGCTTCTATTTATCAGTTCTTTTTCTGGAGGTGGACATTCACAAGTTATTCTTCAAATATTAATTCTGTAGCTGTAGATAATGTTCTCTTGGTTCTACTTGTTTCACTCTTCATTATTTCTTGTAGGTCTTTCCCAAGATTTAAAAAAATAAATCCTACATTAAAAAAAATTCTTTCATTCTTATTTTCCATCATAATTTCTTTTGTAATATATTTCAAGTTGCTCATATTCATCATCACTTAAATACTATGAAATACATCATAGATATTACAGAATAACAAATGATCATCATGCAAAAAGGCACATCATAAATGTAGAAAATACATAAATAAGGTGCTATGTGAGGTCCACAGAGGACTGCATATATTTTATACTCCAATCAAAAATGTCTAAAATCAGGGGAGACTTTCTGGTGATGTTGGCATTTGAGTTGGATTCTAAAGGATGGGTTAAAAGTTTGAGAGAATGTTGGAGAACTTATAAATAATGGAATGGTATCAACAAAGACCTGAAATTAGGAAAACAATGGATTATATTATGAATTTATAATAGGTAAGGAGTCCATTTTAGCCAGAATGAAGAGTAGGTAGAAAGGAGGAGTATAAGATCAAGGTGGAAACAAAGAATTTCTTGTAATTGTAGAGGGATGTTGAATTCTAAATTTGCTAAATTAAATTTTACTTTGTAGTTATTAGGGAGCCTGTTAAGGGTTTTTAACCTATTGAGCCCTTGAGGGTTTTGAGTAGATTAATGACATGAGACATATTTGTAAAGTCTTTGGCAGCTAAGCAGAGGATAGAAAAAAAAAAGAGTATGGAAATGGGAAAAGCTGTCAAGACAGTATTTGAATTCTATTGAGTACTCATAAGGTCTCATTTTAGAGTGGTGGTAATTGGAATAGAGTAAAATTTATAAAATCATAGATTGGGAGATGAAACAGACCATAGAGGTCAACTACCATAAACCTCTCATTTTATATCCTAGAAAACTATGAAGTCAGAAAAGTTAAATGACTTACTTAGTCATACAGGTTTTGAGTGACAGAAGCAGGTTCTAGAAGCAGGCTGTCTTATTCCAGAAAAAGGTCCTCTTTCCATAGTGCCAAGCTCCCTCAGGAGATATTGCAGATGTAGAATGGAATTGACAATTGACTAGATAAGACCGATGGGAGAGTGAAAAGTCAAAGATAGCACCGAGGGTCCTAATATGAGTGACTAGATGGATGGTGAAGCTGCTTTCCAGGGATTTTGAAGGTAGAAAAGGAAACAGGTTTGGAAAAACATCAATAACCATTTTTGACTTTGAGAAGATGACAAAATATCTATTTAGAGATGTTCTAGAGAAAGTTGGAGAGAAGGACCTAGTTCTTGGGAGAGAAGTCAAGGACTAGAGATGGAGACTTAAGAATCATCCATATGGAGGTGGCAGTTGAACCTATAGAAGTGTATGAAATTGCCTAAGAAGAGAGAAGAAGACAAAGGTTCAATAGGGTATGGCCAATAGCAATTGAGGAACTATAGAGGGGAAGAAAAAAAAAACAGTTTTCACTTTCTGGCATGTAACTATCAGTTGCTTCCCTGCCTTCCCAAATGCTTCCCTATTTTTTACTGTCTGGTTTGAATCCATTTTTCTCATCCCTTTTTGGATAATGTAGTTTCTATTGCACTACTTGGTATCATTATCTTAAAATGAAATGTACAATAGGTCCCAGTCTGAAAAAGCAGAAGTTTGAATCATGGTGTTTTGACAGAGACAATGAGGTGTCCAGATGGGGGTCTGGAATATTATGCTCCATAACTAGAAATCATACTGTAAATGCTCAATAAGTGAAATCTCTGCAACATCAAAGTGCCTGATTTTCACTTGCCCTTTTGCAAAATCCATTTATGTTTGCTTTTGAAAATAACTTTTAATTAAAGTCACCCTGTGGATTTTATACTGTGTTCATTTTTCAGCATCAGAAAACCAGTTTTATAATTGCATTAGGGTTGGTTGGGATACAGAGGAAGGATCATTTGTGCTGTTACCTTTTAGAAATGGAGCCCAGTGGAGCTATTTATGTCACTTTGATTTTCCTGCTGGTCTCACCCAACTCGCTTTCCTTTCTTCTCATTTCCTTTATATTAGATTATTTTAAATGCCACTGCCTCCCCCTTTGAGCCAACATTTAGCCCATTCATTGTTGCCATGTCCATCTTGGCTCTTGATTTGATTCACCTATAACCTGCTTCTTTGCTATATTCCTCTTGCTTCCAGTATAAATTAAGTAATCTGGCCTTCTGAGCACCTCAATCAGTTTTGCAAATTATCATTGACTTTCTTGTGCCATGATGAAGAATCACTGGAGGACCTCTTGGGTTCCTTCTAGCTCTTTAGTTCTACCATAGCAATTTTATTGTGTCTACAACAGCAATTGGCATAAACCCTTGACAGAACATTGGACTGTAGCTATAATGCATTTTAAATTTTGTTTAAAATTGTTACTTATCAAATGAACAAACATGGGGCACAGAAACATGAACAAATGCATAAAAGCTATATGGCTAGATATGAAGAGACAGAAAGGAAAGCTACCAGGGTCAGTTGGGAATCCCTTTGGTGAAATTGTGAAATTGTGAAAGAACATGAATAAGAAATTATTCTATTCTATCAATTGCAGAATGACTAAAGTTGTGGTATATGATTGTGATGAGATACTACTTTGATGTAAGAAATTGGCAAGCAAGTTAATATTGGAAAAATGTGGAAAGACCTACACGAAATTATGAGGAGTGAAATGAGTAGAACCAGGGAAGATTATATAAAGTAACAAATATTATTTGAAGAGTGACTTGTGTATGTCCACAACCAGAGAAATAATTGATAAAATATAAATGACATAGTTTTATAAATACATATATCTTCTATGTCAAATGATGCATTCTCTAATGGGTGAGAGTATTTTAATATAGCAAACAAATAAATTTAATTTTTTAAAATCATGAAATGTGGGTAAGCTTGGCTAGGCTTATGTTCTGCATTATTTTATTATGCATTATTGAAAAAAAATATTTGTGTCAATGAAATAATTAATCTACATGAGTGATATTTTGGTCCTGACCCATAATTCTTTGTTGTAGCAAAATATCAATAAGGAAACTCCAACCAAAGCTAATGGATTACTTTTCTTTAAATTATACTCTTAGATTTCCCTGAGGCACAAGAGATATAAAGAGACTTGTCTAAAGACAATTAGCCCCAATATGTTAGAGGCAGATTTGAACCCAAATTATCCTGACTCCTAGACCAGCTCTTTCTATACACTCTGTTGGTCCAATTATATCACTACTCTACTCAATACACTTTATTTCCTATTCCCCTTAGGATTTATCAATTACTCAACAAGAATTTATCAAATGAGAGTAGCTAGGTAGTTCAGTGGATAGTGAGCCAGGCCTAGAAATGAAAGGTCCTTGGTTCAAATCTGGCCTCAGATATGTCCTAGCTGTGTGACCCTGGGCAAGTCACTTAACCCTCACTTCCTAACCCTTACCACTCTTCAGTCAATAGTATTTATTATTGATTCTAAAATAGAAGGTAAGGGTTAAAAAAATTATTAAATATTTTCTGTAGTCTAGCCACTGTACTAAGCACCAAGAATAAAAATCAAGCAAACCAAAACAACAAAAAAGAAAAAATATAGCATTGTTTCTCTTTTAAAACATTTCAAAATCAGGCCCCAATAAATTCACTTTTTCAAATTTGACATACATTAGTCTCCTTTTTGAACTCTGAACTCCATCATGTTATCCTTCAAAGTGTTCTTCATATGTTTCCCATCATTATGCCTTTGTACTTGTTCTTCTGTTTCCCATCATTATGCCTTCGTACTGGTTCTTCTGGATACTTGCGGTGTATTCTTTTCTCTCACCCTCTTCTATTTTCCTTATTTTATTCAAAATAACAAAACTGGCACATGCTACATACATGAAGATTTCCCTGATATGCCCAGATGCTAATGTCCTTCCCTCTAAATTTACCTTGCTTGTATTTTGTGTCTAGAGTGCCTGCCATAAAAGAATGTGTGCTTCTTAAGGTCAGGAATCCTTTCTTCTGTCATCGTATCTTTAGCAGTTAGCAGAATGCAAGACATATAGCAGGATCTTGATGCTTATTGATTGGTTGAGAAAACTATAGCATCTAAGCCAGTCTATGGAAGAACAAAAGACCTAGGATTTACTTTTCACTATTTCCATGGGTTTTTTTAATTGCTTGATAGATAGTGGATGAATGTGGTATGATGGATGGATGTTCTTATTGTTGTTTATTGTCATGTGTGACTTTTCATCACCCTATTTGGGGTTCTCCTGGCAAAGATACCAGAGTGATCTGCCATTTCCTTCTCCAGCTCTTTTTAAAAATAAGGAAACTGAGGCAAACAGAGCAAAGTGACTTTTCCAGAGTCACATAACTATTAAGTGTCTGGGGTCATATTTGAACTCGGGTCATCCTAATTCCAGACCCAGGGTTCTATCCACTGTACCACTGTGCTGAATTTGGATTTAGAAAGCCCTATATTTATAGGACCTTGTGAATTTGAGGATGACTCCCTAAAGAAAGGCAGGATGAACAAGAGGTTTCTTTCACTCTTGATTTCAGTTGTATCCATCACTGCTCTCAAAACTCATCCAATGGGACTATGTGGAACAATTGCTTAGCCAGATTACAATCTCTGCCTGATTACACTCTGAACAGCAGAATGCCTTTATTTGTAACACTCTGGATACTAAAGCTCTGTCTAACCAACAATGGTTATTTAATGACTAATTACTAACATTCTAAAAAATTGCTAACCAGTGGGAAGATGGCAGAGTAGAATCTGAAGCTTTTTCACCCTCCTAAAAACCTCCACAAACAAAAATAACTCCATAAAATAAAAAAAAACCCTGGAAAAACTGATAGGAATCCATAGTAAAGTTGAACACTATATTCTCAGGTGGGGGTCCTTGGGAGCAGCTGTACTGGCTGTGGTCTTGGCTTTGGAGATCTTGTCTGGCTCTCGTGGCTGGGGATTGAGGAGGTGGACACCAAAGAGTTGGCTGGTGCCAGGCTTTGGGGGCAAGGGCTCAGGTCTTATTGCTGGAAAGTTCAGGACTTTAGAGTCCCAAGGGTGAGCTGGACACCTACTCTGTCCAACCTGTAGCAGTGGGAAGGGAGAATTAGGGGGGGGGGGGATCACAAATTGGTTGGTGCTTTCTCTGGAGGACTAGAGCCCATTGTCTGTGGTCACTCCATAGAGAGTGGAATCCCTGGTTGTTGCCACAGGGAGAAGAGAATTGGCTGCTAGCAGTCACAGTAGCAGAATTGCCCATGGGATTTGGTTGGAACATTTGAGGTCAGTCAGGAATGGGGCTTAAGCCAGGGACCAGGAGTACATCTGACTGGACCATAAAAACTCCAATAACTAAATAGGCCCTAGGATAAAATGAACACACACAAACAAAACCTAAAACCTGAGATAACATCTACCAACATGATAGGAACCCTGGGAATGCAGAAAAAAAAGACAATAATTAAGTCTATTCACCTGGCAGGAAGAAAGAAAGAAAGAAAGAAA